>NW_025333835.1:24420000-24782500 GCF_019186645.2 Phyllostomus hastatus | reverse complement strand
ATCAAATCATTATTTTGTACAGCTGAAGCTAATATAATATTCTTTGTCAACTGTAATTGAAAAATAAACTTTAAAAATTAGTAAATAAATGAAAGAAGTAGGTTGAGGAAAAAGAGATTCCAAAATATAGGTGTACAACTATTAGAAGGAAGAAATAAATATACATAAGTCTTAGGTAGGGACTTTGGCTTTTTTTTTTTAATCCTCAACTGAGGATATGTTTATTGACTTTAAAGAGAAAGGAAGGGAGAGAGAAACATTGATGTGAGAGAGAAACACTGATTGGTTGCCTCCTGACCTGGGGTCAAACCTGCAAACTAGGTGTGTGCTCTCCTGGGAGATGGTGGAATTCACACCCTTTTGGTGTTATGGAAAATGCTCCGACCAACTGAGTCACCCAGCCAGGGCAAGATTTTTGCATTTTTTGAAGAATGTACATCTGGAAGTGAGGTTTAGTTGATTTGTAGAGAAAGAAAGAGGAGACCTATCACTAAAGAAAAGTTGCTAGACAACAACAGCTATTATTTTAAATAAGGATCTCTCCAGGGGAGTAATGATTTGTGGGAACATCAAAAACCAATGGAAAATAATATTAATGGGAATTTTGAAAAAGGAATAATAATCCTGGAAGCAAAAACATAGATTGTTATGTTGACTCTATTTATTTCAATGATGTTACACTGCAGAATTTATGTGGCTCATAATAAACTCAAGAGTATGTAATGTAAGATCCTCATATACATTGAATTTCATAAGGCAAGCAATGGAATATATATTTCATCATCATAAGTGAAATTAACAAATGATAATGACATTTATCTCTGGGGATATTAGATACTAATGACATTGCTTATTCATGTAAGTTACAAATGCTTTTTAAATCTTACAGTTCCACTTAAATTAATGCTATCCATTAATTCTATCCTATGACATTAAGTATAACACATTAATTATAAATCTAAGGTTGTTTCCTTGTAACCAGTTTTACTTGTCTTTAATTAGGTCTTCTTTTGTTTGAAAGAAGCCCAATGGCCTCATTAAATTTGTTGTCTTCTTTTAATTAGGTTAGCTGACAATTAAACATACTGCAATATCAATTCCAGGATCTTCCCTCTGCCTAGTACCATCTTTGACGCTGCATACCTTAAGTAGAAGTAGGATGGACATTTACCAATAATATGGTGTAGGAAGAATGTGGGATTTCTACTTCCTTTCCAATGATCTGTCTCTTCTACTGAGTACCCTCTTCCTCTCCCATCACCCCTAACACCAGATCACTACAGTAATCATCGCTTCTGCCATCAGCACCACTGCTATCACCTCCAAGTCCTCCACAAATACATGCTCTGGCACATTGATCTTCTCTTGCGATTTGGGAGGCCGGACTGTCACCCCAAGAATATACTGAGCCCTCATGAAGCCATCTGGTCAGACTTGGTTCTTGTCTTTTAGAGAGAGTTTAACCTTCTTCAGCCTTATTCCCCAGTTCTTTAAATGTCTTCCATTCAAACTGGCCTACTTGTTTTATTCCTGCTGTAACTTGGCCTCATGGCCCTATAATTGTATAGACTTTTTGACTTAAGGTGATTTCCCTTCACAAAGTCCTTAAGATCCAGTGCAAATGCCACGTCCTCCACAAAACCTTCCCTGTTCTCCTCTCTGACTGTGATTTCCGTCCCTTCCAAACCTCCTTATCTGCACATCTTGAAGTTAATTACCAGCTGGCCATTTATGCTGATATTCATTCCCTGTCTTCCACATAGTAAAGCTTAAGAAATATTTATTGATACAATAAATGAATAAATGAATTTACAGTGTTGATCTCAGTTTAGGTTACAAGAGTTACACTTCTTATCCCTCCAGTGGAAAAAAAAAACCCAAAACTGGAAGTGTCAATATGCATAGTTATATCCTTCTGGCACCTTTTAGAGTAAATCCCACGAAATAGACCCTCACTGCATGTCTATTGATTCCAAATAAAAACAGTGTTCTGATGGAGACTGGGTGAATGGCTGCTGTGAAAAAGTGAAGTGTGAGAATACTGTTACAGCAGCAATGTTGAAGAAGATATAAACGACTTTCTAAGATATAACTCACCAACGGCCCTGACATTCCCACCACAGCTTGGCATTCTGAACTCATCTTTTTAAAAAAGCGACCCCATCGATATGGAAGGCAGATTTATGAGCCTCGATGCCGAGAATATGGAGGTCATATCTCCTTACTCCCGATTCAGTGACAGTATAAATTGGTTTGAGAGATGTGGTAAGAGAACAGTTTTTCTACACCCTGTTCTCTCACGTTCTCCGTCTTGCGAGGATCTACAGGCCTGCAAGGGGGTAACGGAGCAGAAGTTGTCTGCCCCAGGAGGCACATAATGATCAGTGCTTACTGGTCCCAGTGCCTTTAAATGGCTTCCACAACTATGGGGTGGAAAGAAGCAAGTACATAATGCCATGAAAAGCACACGATCTGAAGAATCCAGCCAATTTCAATCTGAATCCTGGGTCCAGTACTTTCTCAACGTCACTTCACTGCTTGGAGTCCCAGCTTGCTCATCTGAAAAAAAAAATGGGGATAACATCTTATACCCCATAAGATCATCAGAAATATTTGAGGTTAAGTAGATAAGTGGATAGACAGACAAACATTCTCTAGAACAACGCCTAACATTCCACAAAAAAGACATAGTGTTTTCAACTTTGTCAGGAAGCTTAATTGGAATGAATCCTATATTTACCAAATTTAGAACTTAAAGTAGTTTGAGATCTTAAACAAACACTGAGACTAGTATAGGTATATCAAAGTTCTGAGGCTACCCCAACAATTGTGTCTTAACACAAGTAAATCAGAGATCAGGGCAGGGAATACATATAGCAGATAGAAGCCATGGTGAGCTTTATTACGTCTTGGAAGTGAAAAGTGACTCATTTGCTGCTGCATGTTCAGACAAAATGGAGTTGAGGAAGAAATCTCTCTTTATCCAGTTACTCAGTAAAGCTTTGGGAAAGAGGTGAAAATAAGGGACGGAAAGGGTCTAGTTCAGTTAAGAACAGGAAGCATTTCCAGGAATAGGGTATGAGTATTATAAGAGAATAAGAAGTTGGTTAACTCAGCTAAAGTGAGAATCCACAGGGATCACAGAACAGAAAGAAAAATAAGAAACACCTGGGTTTCTTTTCCTGGCATGTGATTGCACAAGCTCTCTAGTCACTCATTCTATCATTCATTCATTCATTCATTCAGCCATTTGGCAGGTTTTAGTAGGAACTATTTGCTGAGTGGTAAGTGCTGAGAGCACTGTGGTAGGGTAAACAATCTCTTGAGTGTATAATTATGAAAGGATAGATACGTGCTGTAAGAAAACCTGCAGTTCTCTCCTCTATATAATAAGTCATTTAACTTGATAGTTATCTCTTATATCTCCAAAAACTGTGGTTGTGAGTGATAAAACTCACTTTGCCAATTTGCACTTTGCAATTTGTCAAACACAGAACATTGCCCATTTCCAACATTCAGCACATCTAATATCCCTGTAGGGCTGGCTAGTATCTATGCGTGCACTTGTATGTACACTTGTCCCCACAAGCCTGCATATGCACATGCCTGGGAGTGGCACAAAGTACTCGGGAAATGTGGACATCAGAAAATTGTCTTGGGAAATTATCGTGAGATTAAGGTCAATATGCAAATAATCGCATTAAGTATTTACCCTTTTTTATAACACTAACATATCCTTTAGGGACTCATTTTTTTTTATCTTTTTCTCTCTGATGGTTGGTTTTCCTTTAAATAGACAGAATAAAGAAATTTTCATATGTTTTAAATATGAAAAAAATGCGGTGATTTTCTTAAAACAATTGAAAATTATTTAAATGCTAAAGCTACAAATATCGCTTCCTTTTTGTGTTTTGAGACACTCATCTCAGATGTATTAGTCACATTCCTTAAGGCTGAAACTTATTTTATTAATTTCTGAAAATTTCTCCTCAGGTAAAGGTACCTGGAGGTCTGCAAGAGCGTTAGAACAAGATCGGTCTGTTCTTAACGTGACAAATTGCACGGTTACTATGTGAACATTGTCTCTCTTCGTTCAGAGTCAGGTAGCATGAAGAGTTGAGATGACTCACAGTTTCCCGACACTGGTGGAACTAGTTTACATCTACAGTCCCTTAAATACCATCAGAGATGAACTTGATTCTTCCCAAGTGCAAGCAACCTTTAGAAGATCTCACTCTAGATAAGTTTAGCAATAGCATTATATCAGGCAAGATCAGAAAAGGAGCTGAGAAAGCCACTTTGTCAACCACATGTTGTACCCAGACAAGTCAATATTTAAACATTCTTACACAGATGCTTATACATCAAAGGGGCTCGGTAATGTTAATTTTGGTGAGGAACATCAACATCTTGATGATACAAGTGAACATGTAGAGACATATTTCAGACTGCAAAGGAAGGCACAGAGAGTAGCTTCAGTGGCATGCTGGCGCTCAGCCCTCCCGTGAAGCCCTGACGCCAGGCTGCATTTCCCCGCTTCGTTGAAGTGTTGCAAATTTTCTCTGCAGTCTCAAATTCTAAAACCATCCTGTGTGTTCTTCTTTCTGAGAAAAAGACCCTGGGTGTTAGAACCCAGGTCCAACATATCTCAATATTTGCCTAGGTAGACGTCGAATGAGTACACAGACAGAAAACAGAGGTTCAAAACCAATAGAATTACATGAGGATGGTGCTATGTAAACTACTCAATTTTGTTCCACCCAAATTTCTTCATCTGTTAAAAAAACCCTAAAAGGATAATGAGAGCTCTTTCACAGGGATTTGTGAAGATTAAACAAGATAATTCAATTAAGGTGCTACTCCACAGATGTTATAGTTACCATCCCCTTTCCTTCCTGATATTAATTGGTTTTTCTCCACAAAGAAGATTAAATAAGGATTTAACATTTAAAAAAATAAAAATAAAAAAGTGACTTTCTAAATAGATAATCACCAAAGGACTCGTGAAAGCTCTAGAGCAAGACCTATTAACAGGGTGGTTAAGAAACTAGTCTCGCCAAACTAAGCTTGGAAACCCCCTGTAGCAAATGCCCCCAACACTGCCCTGGTAGACACATCCCACATTCTGTTACAAGCTCACCGCCCCTGGTAGTTGCCACTAAGAGGATGGGTTGTGACAGGATGAGCTTCCTCCCACAATCCACATCTGGCCACCTCCCCAACCTCTTGGGCTTGGGCAGTGTGAAGAAGGCAGAAACCAGAGCTTAATAATAAGAACAATAGTATCTTCTTCCTCAAATCCTTTCTGAAAGGAGGGTGTGTATAAATGTAGAAATAAATAAACAGCGTGCAGAGCAGGGAGGCAACCATGGAGTGTCTTAAGAAGTGAAGAGTGTGGGCTTGGAGTCAGGTGTGCCCTCTGCCAGTACTTCCTAGCTGTGTGCTCTCCCGTGAGTTCCTTAGGCTCCTAGAGCCTCACTTCTCTCATTGTCATATGGAGCAATAACAGCTGCTGAAAAGGGTTATTTTTAGGATGAAAAGATACAGTATATGTAAAATGACTAAGCCACTTTCCCCGAACCTGGGCTGTCCTACAGATACTACTGTGCATCCAATGAGCATAGCTACATTGGCTTCGAAGTAGAAAGAAGAGCAGAGAGAAGATAGAAATTTGAAGGTTCAAACAGTAAAGTAATTGAAGTACCACTAGTAGTAGCAATTATAAGTGTAAAGGATGGGCAAGGAGTTAATCCACCAATCTAAAACTGATTCAGATTTAGAAAGTGCAGAAAACATGACATTTTCAATAATTCCATGAAACAGAGGAAATGAGAGTTAAGAAAAGATAAAGAGCTTCATCCTTTATCAAGCCAAGTTGGACTTCATAGCAAGGTACCCAAGACAAAACACAGAGCAGTTTGGAAGAGTCGCACATTCAGTAGCCCTTGAATGCCAGCAATTCGCAAGAGAAACATAAAAAGAATAGCATGTATAGTGTTTTTTTTCTGATAATAAAAGTAAAAAACAAATGTCATTTTTAAAAATTAAGTTATAAGAGTATAAACCAGAAAATAAAAGCACCAAATTCATCTACAGATATATCATTCATTTCTCCATTTGTTTATTTATTCCACAAATAAACCAGGAACTGCTCTAAGTAATGAAGATCCAGTAGGGATCAAGAAGAAAAGTCACCACCTTTCAGAAGACTTATATTCTTTGGGGCAGAGAGAGTGGACCCCCAAAAGTATAAATTAGTCACTTGGTGGGAAGTGCTATTTTAAAATGCTGTCTAAGAGGGCAGGGAGTGGCAACATTGGGATAAAGCTAGGGTGTCTTTGAACATGAGCGGTCACGTGGGGAGATGACACATGGGCAAATTCCTAAAGGTAGTGAAGGCACCAGCCCTTCCTGGTGAAGATAAAAGTAGACAGAAAGGCTCAGCGGAAAAAGAGGGTGTTTGGTGGGTACCAAAAACACAAGAGGCTAGTGTGGCTGCAACCAACAGTTTGAGGAGAAGAGAGGCAGAGAATGAATTCAGAGAGAAAGGGAGCAGAGACGCCAAACAGGAAGGTCTTTGCAGGCCAATACATGGATCTGGCTTCCATCGTGCAGGCTTTTTGCACAGGAGTGACAGGACCGAATCTATTTTAAAGGCTCACTCTGAGAGAACAGCAGAGAGGGAGGAGGGTGGATGGGAAGACCAGTTAAGAGACCTTGTCAGTGATCAAGCCAGGATGTGATGGAGGCTTGAACCAGGGAGGAAGCTCCTGGAGATGGTGGAAAGTGATCAGATTCTGATTTGAAAGGAGAGGTGAATGGACTTACTGCTGGACTGGCTGTAGATATGAGAGAAAGAGACAAGTTCCAGAAAGATTTTAGATGTGTGACCTGAACAACTAGATGGATAAGCTTCCCCTTATTGAGATACGGAAGAGAAAAGAGGAACAGATTTAGAAGTCGGTGGCTGGGAATTAGAGTTTTTAGATGTACCAGTTTGAGATACCTATTGGCCATCCATGAGGAGGTGTTTAACAGCATCATACATGTAGATAATTTATATGTTAATAACAAAGTGAGATCACATGCTCTGTTCAGTTTTGAAATATCATAGGTGTTTTTTTTCTAACTTTGAAGTATTCTTTCAGAATAATATTTTTAAACTTAATATTCTACTGGCACATTTTACCACTCAGGAATTTCACACATTAGTTTCACATTTATCACTATTATGTATAATGTTTTCATAAAAATCTTTGACAGCTTCACTGACTATCTCCTTAAGGGACACATCCAACTACAGAGTCAAGAGTGTGAAAACTTCTAAAACAGTCGACACACATTAAGCTGCATTCCCAGAAGTTCATATCAATTCACAGTCTCACTCTTAGATCAAAGAGTACCTGCTTATTTAACAGTACTTTTGCCCAAATAGAAGATTGTCATTTTAAATATTTTCCAGTTTTGTAGTAAAAATTATCTATAAAATTTTAATTTGCACTTATTTGAACTGTAATAAATTGGAACATTGCTTCACAAGTGTATGTGTCTTTTGAATTTTTCTTCTGTATGTTATAGACTCATACCCTTTAAATGGACCACTTTGGCATTTCATACTCAACAATGAAATAATAGCCATAATAATAATAGTAGGTAACACAAATTGTGCTAAGCCATATACTAAGCAATTGACATGTATTAATCTTCACAACCTTATTATTAATATTTAGCTTATGGCCAAGAAAGTTTAAGATTAAAGATGAAATGACCTGCTTCTAGTTGCACGACTAGTCGGTGCATAAGCCAGGACTTGACCTCCTGACTCCATAGTCCACCAACAGTGATCACGTTTAGTCATTTGAGAAGAGAACAAGTTCAGAGACCATAGGAAAGTTGGAGATGTGAGATCTGAATTGACTCAAGTGAGAATTTACTAGGACAAGTAAATCAAGTGTAGAAATGTTATTTTAGTAATTCAGCTACTCTATGAAGGGCAAAGGTTCACAGGAAAAGCTGTGGGGAGTACAAACGACAGCTTGACAAACTCATTTTTAGCATCTGAACACTAAGCTCATCACCCTAAGGATGGCTGCCCTATATTCAGAGGGAAAGACCTCCTAGTTTTGAATTTACCTGAATTACAAGGTCTCTCCAAAAAGTATCCATCCATGAATATGAAAAGTAGAGACATTTATTGAAGAAGATACAAGAAACATTGTACATAGGACAATGATGTCTCAGTCCCCTTCAAAGTAGGTATGTTGGGACCTCATGCAGTTCTCCCAATCACCATCAGCTGCCCTGTCGTATTTTCCTGAATCTCATTGATGATTCTGAAATCTCTTCCTTTTCAAAAGTGATTTTAGTTTTGGGAAAAGCCAGAAGTTGCAGGGCTGTAGGGGAGCTGAGTCACTTGGGTGATTTGATGTTAGGAGACATGATGCATGAGCAGGCATGCAGTTGTAGTGAAGCTGCCAATCACCAGTTCCCATAGTTGCAGCCTTCTGAATCATCTGAATAATTAGTTTCCATGGAGGACTATTCAAGCTTAACACAAAATCTGATGCAGATTCATTGCTCTACTCACTCAGTCATTTTGAATGCAATGTCCACACAGTACACACGCTCACTCAATGGCTCTACCACCCCCACACTGACTAGTACAATGAAATCATCATTGTTCACACATGTGCATCCCAGCCCACTCTCCTTGGCTGCCAGGTTACATCAATGTCACTCAAATCGTTCTCATTATAGTAACAATGGCTGGACTTTTTCCAGGCAGATCTTGATGTAAACCTTAATCACTGTGCTTTAAGAAGAAATGTTGGAAGGAAAATATGGGGTGCCTGAAAAGATGCTTTTGAAGGATAATTCATTTTCCTTACAGTAGATGCCCTCAAGAAATAAATACTATATAGAATTAGACATAACATTTTTCCCCTAATGTAATAATTATTTTTAGGATGGTAAGGTCCGCTCCCTCCTTTCCCACAACTGGCCCTGACCTCGTTGGTTATACCTTCCTTGGCAGATATTTTATCCCCGAATGCATAGTGATCTGTGATCTTGTCCAAGGCAGCTTCAGCTTCATTAACACGACTCTCACATCTCAGGATCAAAGTTTCCCTCAAAGTAAGTAGGTGGTTTTGCCCGTGGCGGTGAATCAGGGACAGTTCCTTGACAAGGAAGAACTGAGGAATTAGGTGAGGCCCTTGAAGGTTCCACCGGTCTCTGCCAAAGCCCTGGGAAGGTTCCATTTTCTCCCAACCATGGACAAGGAGGTGCAGCCAGGACAAGTAGCCCTCTCAATCACCTCTGAGTGAAGATGAACCAGAACACTGTAGTCCCTAAAAGCTTGCATCGCCCATAAAATTAACTGACCCCTGTGCTAACTATCAGAACCTTTAGGAGACATAAAAGTAGTTCTTGAAAAGTTGAAAGCTGAAAGGGATGTAGGCACCACAGGCCTGAAGTCCGGTAGGAACCTAGTTATAGCCCTAAAGGCAGATCGGGGATGTCATTGAGAGATTCCGCTCTGCGGCTTGGGAAGAAAATGAACATGAATGATGCCATAGGCTTCGTGGCTTGCTGGACTCATGCCTCCTTCAATCTGAAAAAGAACGGGTGTTCTTAAGAAGAACTAGAGCTCAATAAAGCTGTTAAGAAAAAAAAAAGAGACAACTGGGAATTCCTCTAGTCAATCTTGAATTTATGGGAATTAACATCATGATAATTGCCATAATAAAAGTAGTTGCCATTTGATAAGCCTTGCTATGTCCCAGACATGTTAAACAGCTCACATGGGCTATCTTCTTTATTACTCAATAACTCTTTGAGGTAGATACAGTCCTTATCTCCACTTCACCATATAGACGTCAAGTAATGGGCCCAAAGTGACACAGCTAGTAAATGACAGAGTTAAGGTGCAAACCCAGATCTATCTTACGGTGAAAAGCAAGAGCTTTCCCTAACTGGCTGTGCCTCAATTAGTTGGGTTTCATCCCACAAAGCAAAAGGTTGCCACTTCTATCCCTGGTCAGGGCATATGCCTGGGGTTCAGGTTCAGTCTGCAGTCGGGGCGTGTATGAGAAGCAGGCAATGGATGTTCCTCCCCCTCACTTTCTCCGGCCCTTCCTCTAACTCTAAAAATAAATAAAATCTTTTTTAAAAAAAGGAAGACCTTAATTATTATGCTGACTTTTTACTCTAAAGTAGGCAAGAAAAGTTTTGTTATAATTGTATTTAATTGTATTTTACAGGTTAACTGTGATATGTATTACAGATACTTCTATATGTGTATATATGTGTACATATATATGTTTGTATGGAAAATAATACAATAATTAATCAACAGTAATGCCAGAATGAACCGTGTTTCCTGCACTCACAACTCTAAACCCACTTCTGCCCCACCCTATATGTACACATATGTACATATTCCCTCACTCCTGTCCTGCCTAACTTTCTCATTCACATTTCCTTCTTGCCTTAGCTTTCTTAGGTACTAATTTATTTACTCCTACTTGGTAGCCCATCTTAAATCCTAAAAAGAAAGCATTTCTAAAAAGAAATGAAATAAACAAGTTACCTTGCTTACATAAATTATGTTAAAGTCTAAAGGTTTAGCAAACTCCAATAACAAAGAATAAATACACTCACTGCCAAGTACAGAACTAGCTCCGAAGCAACATGCCTCAAGTGCTGCATGACATATCCCACATTTTAATACCGAGTACAACAGGAAGAAGAGCGTGGAGCATACCTAAAATGGTATCACCAATAATTTTTATTATCTTAACAGAATCAATTCTGAAGACATTGTACAGCAATTTCTGTGAAAACTCGCCAGTCAGCAAAAGTGATTAAGACCTTTACTATACATCTTATTCACAAGGGCCCCTGAGAGCGGTGTGCCTACTCACCGTGATTAGCTAGTGGGTCAGCCTGAATCATAAGGAAGAATGCACCTGACTGAATCACCCACCCCACTTCCTGCAGCACCTGGTTTTCCTTGGACTGCTGCCACCCCAAACCGCCCCAGCCAAAGCCTATTTAGTATATGAAATCTGATAAGGTCACCATCAGAGGTAGCGTGGTACTGAGATCCACTAGAGTTTTGGTGCAAGAGTCAGAAAGTCCATTACCATAGGAAACCAACACATGTATGGCCATACAGTTTTATACTGTACGCATCATAAGCTCCCAGCCATGTAGACAAAGCCGTTCTCTTGGAGCACCGCAAAGCGCACAGGAAACTGCTAGAACACGTCCCAGTAAACACCAGCCTGGTGGATTTCAAAGTGATTGAGGTACAAAGTGTCTGATAAATGTGGGTCTGAACTTGTGAGTCATCTGTCACCACAGTTCTGACCTGAGAATTATCCTACTTCCCAGGTTCTGACCCAGTCTCTTCACTTCCGCCTTGGAAGGAGCTCTCATCTGGGTGAGCTGGAGAAGAATTGTCACTTGAATGAAAATATTTTTAAATCATATTTTTGTTTCAGCTTGAGAAAAGCAAGTAGTGAGGGAGAGAAAGACATTGATTGCTCCAATCTGTACATGCTTACGTTTACCTTAGTGAGTGAACACACCAGGCCACGAAACCTATAGATTCAAACCACCAATATCAGCGTGCCAATGGGTGAGCCATTTCTTCTGAGTAGATTTACATTAATTTGGCTCCTCAGGACTGACCTACAGATCATTTACAATGAAAAAATTAACAGCCAGGAAGGTTGGAATGATTGACTTGGCAGGTCAGTACACTTTCTCCCATAGTCAAGAGATGTGGAAAGTCAAATTATCTCAAGTTTGTTTGTGAACGTGAATGGCATCAGAACACGATGCCATTCCACAATGGCATCATTCCACGAGGACTGAGTGAATCTCAGGTAGATGAGACACTCGGCCAATAGAGGAGAATCTTGCCAAGTCTCCCCTGATAATTTTGACTTCGATGCTCCACCTTTTCTAAGCTTTCACAGTTGATGAGTCTTGTTATACCCATAGATGTGTTCTTCAAGACAGGGTGGGAATCAAAGGTTTGAGTTTCCACATGCTGAGTTATAAAGTTACAGCCACATTCTAGTTCTCCTTTGTAATAGTCCTTTTCTGTTGTCTTGATTGAAGTGTCACTTGTTTCCAAATCTCTATTCACCATACTCAGATATCTAATTATATCCAGTGTGTAAGAATTGTCCAACTTTTACTTTAGAAAAATTAACTTCGAAAAAAAATAAGGACAACCATATTTTCAAAATCTTTAGGGACACCTCATCATCACTCCCAAATATTGACAATAGCTCTTAATTCCAATTTAAGATCTACATCAGACAACCACGAAAAAGTAAGTAAATTGTGTCCACCTCAGACAAATTTATCTAAAATATTGTATTTATTATAACACGAATTATTTTTAGAGACACACACACACAAAATATTCACAAATTTCCACACAAATGGAAAGTGGTGAGTATGTCCTTTGCTACTCAAGTTGCTCATATCTGTAAGGCTGAAAACGTGCAGGCCTGGCCAGGACCTTCCAAGGTGTTCTCGTGGCTTTGGCCCTGACCCTGAAGCTCTGCTTCACAACAGAGATTTCAAAAATCTCCGCTCAAGAATAGCAACTGTATTGCTAAACGGGCCATGCCTGATTGTCCTGTCTGTTTCTCTTCCTGCTTGGTGGACACATTCTTATTTACGCAATCATGGCATTTGAGTACTAGATGAGACCTGAAGAAATTCCAGTTAAGCCTTCTGCTTAAATTCAACACCACATCAGATTACCAGGGTTTACCTCTTCAATTCTGAAAGATTTCCTAAAGCAAAGGCCTACCATTTCCTTCCCTACTAAGTTCTAGAGTATAATCAAGAAGTTCTTTCTTGCGTGGAAATATAAGCTTTCTTGCCGCAACTTGAGCTCATTTCTATTTTTGATTTATATCGAAATGGAGAACAAATACCTGTTCTTCAATAAATACATTCCATAGACTTGAAAATACTTGGGTTATCCATAACTGCTTTTTCCCCCAGATTAAATTCCCCACAGTCCTTTCATTTTTCTTCATCTCTTTTATTTTTCAACATTTTCATTATCTTTGTTTCTCCCTGGATGCTTATCAAATTTGGTAAATCCCATGTAAAATACAGAGAGATCCAACCATACTTAAAATGGTGTAATAAATCTCTAATAATTTTCTCAAATAAATATTTTATCCCACCTAACCTATCATTAAGTTGCGACTACACCTTCTGACACGTTGACTTGGGGAGGAAAAGAAGCTGTCACCTGCTGACTTTCCTATGTCTCTCTTATAACTCTTCATTTTGGGATGTCTGAAGCTTAGACTTTCCTCTAATATTTTTCCTTACCTTTAGCATATTTACCTTTCTCAATTAAGAATCATCAGTAAACCCAAAGCACTGGGTTCTACCCTACCACCTAAATTCCAGGTTCCTCCAATGAGTCTGATGTCATTGCCTCAGCAGTGGGCACTAATTCAATTCTATGCCAAACATCAAGTCTTTTTGTTATGACCTCTGGTAAATATTCCCATCAGCAGCTTCAACACAATGATTAACTTATCATAACTACTGCTCTGGAGTTGAATAGCGATTATAACAATCAGGTCAAGACAGAACCTTGAAGTGAGAAATCTGTAAGCAATCATAAGGAAATGCTTAGAAATACCCCTCAAAATTACAAGGAAAATAAAAAGAGAAATGCTCTCTGATCATTATAATCTGGCAGAAATAATTATAGCTGTTTTCAATGAAAATGCTTATAGCAACACTTGAATGAAGCCAAAGGATTCGGAATGAGTAGGAATTTAAGGTAAGAATAGCAAAGGTTAAATTTGATTTAATTCAAATAGCACATCATTATCAGAAGAGAACCCAAACACACGTCTCCTGACTTGTCTGAGGTTGTATTAACATGACACAGTGATACATGAAGAAGCCGTAAAGCTTAGTGCTGAAGAGCACAGGGACTGGGGGCCACATAGTCTGTGTTTAAATTCTGCCTTCGAGAGAGTTCAGCTTCCTCATTAATTCTTTCCCTTTTTTATATTATATGCCAAGCATTTTTATAAACTCTTTGCAAACATTGATTTATTTAATCCTCCTAACAACCAGTGAGAGAGAAGTTATCATAAACCCTGTTTTACAGATGGGAATGGAGGCTCGGAGAGATTAAGTAAATTGCCCAAGGTCACACACCTAGAAAATGGCAGATTCGGGCTCTGAGCCCTGGTGGCAGGGATTCAGTGTTTGCTATTAACTACCACTGCTAGGGTTGTCATTAGAATTGGTGGAACTAACTTTAATTGCCTGGCAAATAATAAATACTCAATAAACTATAGGGTTTCAAGTGTTTGGTGTGTGTGCAGTGGTTGGTGGTAGTGGTAATTGTGTTCCTAACATTGTGTATGAGTTGACTTCCAAAGATGTGGCAGAAATTGTCATTGGTGATCAGTAGGGGGAGCTCTTTCCTCTGATTATATATTTACCCCCCTCAAACCACCTCCCCTCCATTGTCTTGTAAGGTGCTTGGGTAAAGCCATGTGCCAAACTTTAACTGAGATTCCATCCATGTTCCATCATAAAGACTATATAAAAACTCTATGATAATATTGAAAATTTCTGTATTTTATCAAACTACATTTGTAAAGAATCTAGCAAAATCTAATAATGTTCATTTTGGTGCTTTTAGCTAGTTGAATAAATTATATTTGTTATGTGAAGATTTGTTGAGAATAACAGGCAAAGTATACTGTGCCATTATATAGAAGTTATGAAAATACTCAGCTTACATGATCGTAGCAATTTATACTTCATTTAGTTCAAACTGTGTTTACATAAATTTGCAATAACCCCGAGTAACGCAGTTCTACCCCCATTTAACAGGTTACAATAGGAAGTTCAGAGATATTAGATGAAGTTAAATGAATCAGGAAACAATATGCCTTGGACATAGGCCTTTTGGATCTTCCTTCAGTGCTTTGTGCACCATCATATGTGGGTTGTCATGATGCTTTGCTGGTAACCATTCTTTCCTTCCTTCCTTCTTTCCTCCTCTGCTAAACTGAAACACTATGTCAAGAGGCAGGATAACTCAGTGATAAAGAAAAGTAGGTTTCAATTCTTTTTCTACCACTTAGCTACGTGAGCCTAGACAAATGACTTACTCCCTCTGTGCTTTCGTTTTTTAAATAAGGATACTGACTGGATCTATCTCACAGAATTTTTGATGGGAGACAACGAAATGATCCAAGTAAAGCATTTAGAGTGGTTCTTGGCCCACGGAGAGCATGCAACAACTATGAAGCATCAATAAAGCTGCTTTCTCTCCCCTTGCTCCTTTTCTTTCTCTCCTCATGCCACAAACATTTATGGAATACCAGTGTGCACCCAGGAAGCTGCTAGGGAGACACTAGAAATATGCAACCTAGAATTTTAAGCTAGCTTTCAGCTACCTGCTATGCTACTAGAAAAGACCAAGTGATGGACATGAGGAAGCTCATTATGAATGTACTATCAATCACCCATATGTTCATGTTTTATTTTTCCCAGTGGAAGTAACCATTTATTCATCCAACAAATGTTTATTGAGCAAATACTCTGTTCAGTGTGCAGTGCTAAGAGCTAAGGAGACAAAACATAAAGATGGATCAGAGATCAAATTTATCCCCAAACAATTAAAACCTCATTCAGAAAATAAGAAATACAACAAACAAATGATAGAAGTCAGAGAATATATGCCACAAGCAAGAGGTAAAATTCTTTTAGAGTTTATTTGCACATTTAGTACTACAATCATTCAATGCTTATTGAACACAAAGCAGTTTATGTGATATAATTTCATTTTAAAATTTTTTCTTTTTTTTTAATTTAATCTTGACTGCACTTTTTCCATTACTATTGAGTCCCCTTAAACTCCCCTGCCCCCGGCAATCACCACACTGTTGTCCATGCCCATGAGTCCTTTTTCCTTTTTTCTCAGTGTCTCCACTCCCTACCTTCCCCTCCCTTAGCCGTCATCCTGTTCTCCATCTATGCGTCTGTCCCCATTTGCCTTGTGAGTTCTGTTTGTTCATTAGATTCCATTTAAAATCTTTATATGAGCAAAGAAGATTATCTAGAAAGAGAAATCGAGTGAGATGAGATGTATTGTTCTTTCTCTCTTTTCTTTGTATAATATAATAAAATATTTTAATTAGAGAAAGTTTTTCTGAAAAAATTATCAAGTGCCTTTCAACATTTTGCTAGGAACCTAATACAGTCCTTATTCAGGCAGGGAAATTTAGTTGGGGGAAAAATGAATGGTGCTGCAAAGTCTCCTTACAGGAGACTTTGACCTTAAATGATTAACGTGACTTCTTTGTAACTTCACTGTGTTGCCTATAAAATGGGGAAAATAACCGCATTGCTTCAATCACAAGGATGCTGAAAAATACAATGAAAAATAGTCAATGTTAAAGTTCTATGGCCAATGAAAGTAGGAGGCTAAATAAACCAAAGCTAGTGATGGAATAATGCAGAAAAACGACATAGACTTACTGATAAAACAGAGGCCATGACTCTGTGTAAATACACACTCCATGTTAGCACCTAGTAGTGAGCACTGTTCACAGTAAGCCCCTTGGATTCTTATTTCTGGATCCTCTCAGAACCTGGAAGTATGCTTTGCAAATGATAAAAATCATTACTACCATTGATAGAATGACTCTTAGAAGTTATAGCAATTTTCAGGAGCTTGGGCAAATAAATTTTTAAATTTCTATTACATAGAAGTAAATTTCCATTTTATTTCACTTTGAAATAACTTAGTTACCAAATATTTGATCCACTTCCCTATGTGAGGATTTGGGGGACTTCACGTGGCTCTCTAGATGTTTTTTTTCCCAACTATAGAACATAATACACTAAAGAATATGTAATTTTGAGTAGCCATAATTTTAAAAACAAAACTGGTGGCCTAGAAACTAATGTTGATTTAACGCTATTCTCTTTCCCACCTATACCACAATTTTTAACGAGCCTGGTGTATATAGCACCTCATTGAATATGCTACACCTGTTTGTTGAACTGACCTGAATTCAAATTCTTAGGGCAAGAGCTGGAAGTTAGACTTTCAGTGACTATGTTTTGGGGTGCAGGTAATATACATCAACACCCCTGTTTCTTTCTCTAACAAATGAGGCTAGAAATGCAGACCATCTATTTCATTTGAAAAGACATTGTAAAGATTCCATTTCTACTGACGTTAGACACTTCGGTATTTTCAGATGGTAGAAGATGTGAGAGCACAAAGTGTGATAACTACTGATGAAAACTTTGCCTCGGGGTTTAACTATCCATCATCTCTAAGGAAGAACAAAGAAAAATGTGCAGAGTCTCAACTTTCCCATCTCAGTGTTTTCTTTCTAATCTTCATTGTCATAGAAACCTAGAATATTTTTCTGTAGATTGAAGTTAAGAGCCTAGACAAGGAATGGAAGGAAAGAGCCTGCCAGAGGAAAGCTCTAGAGAAATAAGCATTTGTACATTTAAATACAGAAAATAAAATAAATATTGATGTCTTTCTTTAAGGAGTTTGAAAATGTTTTGCTTCTCATACTACAGGTTGTTGCTAACCCTTTATGAGACTTCCAAAGGAAGGGAAAAAATAAGAGCAGCATCTTAAAATCTCACAGTTCTATTAGTAAAACAAAACATTTAACTAAAGCAGAGGATGCTACTTCTCTAATGTTTTACTTAAAAAATTCAAACTGTCTCGGAGTGATTCCCTGTAGCTGTTAGGAGGTATTAATGGGGAACTGGGTGCAGAGCTGGGACAGCCAGGCCTACCCACGTGAGCTGGTGTTCCTGCTCATAAGGCCAGTCTGGGGCTCCAAAGGAAAGGAGAAACTTGTTTCATCTTCTTATCTTATTAATATTCAACTCACAGTACAAATTCCACTTCCAATCTTTCAAAGACCCTAGTATGCACAGAGAGACAGTAATGAGGAGCTCTGCGGTAAATTTCTTATACAAATGATAGCAGGGAGTCATTTTCATATGGCGAGCTTATGCATGTCAAGGCAACAGAATAAATATCAGTAACAGCAAGTAAGTCTGGAGGGGAACACTTTCAGAATCAGAACCCAATACAACCTCCCTAGGTCTGCTCCATCTGACATTCAAGTTGAGGACATAGCAGGAGCACTTGAGAACTTGGAAACTATATGATTAAAAGAAAGGTTTTTTTTTCTGCAAGTGTCAATTTTAGTTAAAGAAAAACAGCCTTTTTCAAGGGCAACAATGTAAATTGAAGGTCAGAAGGAAGCAGGGTGTGGGCATCTCACAAGTTCATGCTCCAAAACCTGGACTTGAGGAAGAGGCCCTCCTGGGAACTCAGGGGTGGCTGACCCACAGCGAGGTGACTTTGGTGGGGTGGGGTGGAGCTGCAGCCTGCTGTGGCCACTGGATTGGTCTGCGTGGGCTCTCAGGTGATTTCCACCTCCCAGTCAGGTGACATGATTACCGCTATTGTTCTTGGGGGGCATTAAATTAAGGAGTGAAACCTGGAGCCGAGAGAGGCTTATTTAGTTGGATTCTGATTCACAGTCAGGAAATAGTCGTTATCTGGTGCAGCTATAATTTCTTTTTCTTTTCTTTCTTATTTTTTTTTTTTTTTGAGCAAATTCGAAGGATGGTGAAGTCGTTTTGGGGTCAAATTTACGTGCAGTGTTGCAGGCCTTCAAGATGAAGTTGCGCATGAGGTTGGTGCACCGTGCGGTGGTCGGATTGTCCACGGGGCTCTTAATGGAAATGCCTTTGTGTTCCCCATGGTGATTCCCTGCAGTCTCTTCTCGTTCTGAAGTCGCTTCTGTGTCTCCTCCACCTCTGGCATCTCGGACCACAGGGCAGCTCCCCAGGGAAGCCTTTGACCACGCCCCTTACAACCCAACCCATCCACGGGTTCACGTTTTCCATCTCAATAACGGAGGTGGTCTATTTCGCCAGCTTCAGTGATCTCTGAAGAATTGCCCATGTTTTTTACCAGCTTCATTAAAAACGCCACACAAATGGAAAGTGTTGTGCATCACATTGTAAGATTTATTTGACATGGATGCTTTTTAAAGAATTTTTTCCTTTTGCCCTGGCTGGCGTAGCTCAGTGGATTGAGCATGGGCTGGGAACCAAAGTGTCCCAGGTTCGATTCCCAGCCAGGGTACATTCCTGGGTTGCAGGGCATAACCCCCAGCAACCGCACATTGATGTTTCTCTCTCTCTCTCTCTCTCTCCCTCCCTTCCCTCCCTTCCCTCTCTAAAAAATAAATAAATAAAATATTTTAAAAAAAGAATTTTTTCCTTTTAAAAAATGTAAAGGAGATACTCCAAAGTGTATACTTATTCAACTTCTACAGGAAGGAAGGCTATGTAAAATAAGAGAAAAAGCCACCTTGAAAACTCACTCAAGAATTCTGTTTTATTTAGTGACCCCCATTTAATAAAAAGTTTGTGGACATAGAATGGGATAATACAAACTTAAAGTACATAAAAATACTAGAAATTCTTAATTATCAATGGTAGTTGAGAATCAATGTGTTGTTTTAGTTTTAGATGTTCTTATTCAATCAGGGTTACCATGCATTTTACCTGTGGTTGCCAATTTTCATCATAAATAAAAATACACACCTTTGAAACCTTAATGGGAATAGATCAAGCACTGAAAATTCGGTAAGCCCTTTGGGATGTTCATCACCTTTGTGTCCTTATGATAAATAATAGTCCTCATTATCTGGAGTCACAGTTTTAGAAAATGTGGGTGAAATCTTGATTACTGCTGACCTAATTATGTGCCCCGGACATGTAATTATTTTTGTTTTCATTTTAAAATCCTTAATATTAGCTTGTTTTTTCTCATTTGTCTTTAGTAAGGGAGGATTTTAGAAAATCACACGACAACATTATATTGGTAGTTTGGGGTCCTGGAGTCCTGATGAACAGATTTAAGTTCCAGATTCTGATGGAGTGAAAGGAGAGGACACGGGGATTCTAGGCCTGTGCTTGTCAGTGACCCCCCACAGAACCTTGAGCAATTCCCTGAAACTCCCTGAATGTCAGATGCCTCGCTGATTAAGAAAGGATGATCAACAAAAGTGACTTCCTTACAAACATCATATCCCATTATTTTATGATAGCTAGGGTACAGAAGGACACTCATGTAAGATTTTTAAAATGGAATTCAGTGGAAAGGTGGATCATTGAAGGTCAGGAGCCCAGATTCTAGTTCGTGGTGCCACTCACTGGCTGAGAGAAGCTGAATTCAACCCCTCTGAAGCGGGAGGAACTAGAGTGTAACAGAATTAAAGTTAGGTGTTAGAAGCTGACTGATCCATGCCAGTCACTTATTAACCTTTCGGCATCTCAATTTTCTTGTTTGAAATATGAAAGTGCTTAACTAAATTATCTCTGGAATCTTCTGACTCTAAATTTCCATGTTATTTCAACAATGTTACAAAAATATTTGGCCACTTCTATGTTCTAGATCAGTTTTATCATTATGATGGTTAACTTGCCCGTTTCTGCAGTAATCATTGTAAATATTGATTAATTAGCAGTAGATAACTTTTTATGTATTCACCACTCTTCCAAATAATTAATATGTTCCAAGTGTTGATTGCCAAGATAACCAAATCTTGTTGATGAGCTATTTCATTCATTTATATTCATTGAGTTTCATTCAATAAATATTCATTGAGCCTCTGTGCCTTTTTAAATGATGACTAAATCTTTTCACTAAAATATATTCCACTTTAAAAAACAAAAACACCTCCTCTGTGCTTCCTTTTTTTCTTTTGTATTGAATTTATTGGGGTGA
Source organism: Phyllostomus hastatus (assembly GCF_019186645.2). Taxonomy (NCBI): domain Eukaryota; kingdom Metazoa; phylum Chordata; class Mammalia; order Chiroptera; family Phyllostomidae; genus Phyllostomus; species Phyllostomus hastatus. Next base: position 24,761,628 of record NW_025333835.1, on the reverse strand, counting down.
CATTGGTTAATAAAATTATATCGGTCTCAGGTATACAATTCTATAATACATCATCTGTATGTTGTGTTGTGTATTCACCACCCTAAGTCAAGTCTCCTTCCGTCACCATTCATCCCCTCATACCCTCTTCTAACTCACCCCACCCCCTTTCTTTCTAGTAATCACCATACCGTTGTCAGAGTCTATAAAGATTGTTGTGGGGGGTTGTTTGTTTGTTTGTTTTTTGCTTAATCTCTTCACCTTTTTCACCCAGCTGCTCAAACCACTCCCCTCTGACAGCTGTCAGTCTGTTCTCTATGAGTCTGTTTCTATTTTGTTTGTTAATTAGTCTGTGCTTCTTTAACTATAAAATTGTGACCACGGAGACTTACCCCCATTACAGAAGGGCTTTGATGACTCATGACATGTGTAAGGTGCATTGAGGTCCTCAATGGAAGGCACTCCATCTGTTGCAGAGTGTAATTAATGTTATGAGTTTACCAAAAGAAACATAAGAGTCATTGTTAAAGAGCATCACAGGGGCTGTCTCCTCCTTTAGTCATAAGACACCTCTGATGTGGAAGAAGGTAATAATTTATAGGAGCGACTAAAAGTAACTTGGACATGAAAAGAGTTCGTTGTTTTTAAATTCAACACAGTCTTTTTATTAATTAGAGGAAGCAGCCATGGCACTGTATTCAACATGTTTTATTTTTGAACTAATAATAAAAACAATTAAGTACCATGCTCTAGAGAATGTGTTGGATTCTACTAATGCTAAAGAAAGTAATGCAATATTCATATGAATTGGGCAAGCTAATCCTTAGGGAGTTCAGTTGTGACAGATCTGGAAAATTCCTGTTCCTTTAGGCAGGAATGGAGAGATATCACTTCCATTCTCTTTTATATGTGCTTTAATTCTACAACACACTACAGCAATGTCTTGAGAAAAGACATCCATTCCAAAGCTGTAATCTTGATTGCTTGGCATTGCAGGTGAAGGGTTTCCTTAACCCCAGCACCCCCTCTGCAAGGCAGGGAAAGCTCTGGGCAGGTCTTGAGGTCTAGAGAAGATAGTTCCTTCTAACAGGTCAAGCCACACAGCGCCTTGTACATTTACTTTAGCTGTTTAATAAATGTAAGTGATAATGTTGACAATGATGCTGAAGACAGTGTTACTGATCGAGGTCTGTGGTTATTTTCACAACTTGGGAATGAAGTAATTGTACTCACAAATGATCCACAGTTGATAATTTAATGCCTTTCACCTTCAATGAAAGGGAGAGGAAACAAAGGAAGAAAATTTCTATTCTTATTCCAGACATGTCCAACATTAGAGGCAAAAATAGAGAAAAAGGATAAATTGATAAGGTTTCTGAGAAACTAATTAAATTCATATTTATCTATATATTGTTCAAAATCAGAGTTTGAACTAATAAGATAAAAATAACAAAATAGGAATAAAATATTATAGATGTCCCTTCAGTTTTTGTCATGTTTCTGGCATTAGTTTATGTTGCTGTTAGAAGAATATGATTCTATTTTTCATAAAACTAAATCATTGGAGGAGGGTTTGGAGAGAGAAGGAGGGGTCAATAGGTAAAGCACAGGAGATTTGTAGGGTATGAAATTACTCTGCATGTTGCTATAATGACGGATACATGGCATTATGCATTTGTCAAAACCCATAGATATGGATGACCCAAAAAGTAAAACCTAATGTAAACTACAGACTTTAGTAATAATGATATATCAATACCGGTTCGTGGTTGTGAAAATGTACCACAACAATGCAAGATGTTAATAATAGGAGAAAGGCAAGGGTGGAGCAGAGAGAAGGTAATGGAAGCTCTCTGAACTTTCTGCTCAGTTTTCTCTGGAAACCTAAACTGCTTTTAAAAATAAAGTCTATTTAAATTTTAAAAAATTAAATCATTGCCCACTCTATAAAAGACAAGAAAGCTTTTATATTATTATATATACACATTCAATTTATACAAAAGGAGGCCGAGGAAGTTACAACTGTTCCTTTAACCTGTGTGTGTGCGTGTTCAGAAGAAGCAATATTAGCATGAAGTTCTTAGTTTCTGCTGAACCAGAAAATAAATTGAAGTACCAATTTTTAAAGTGATTTGGTGATGATCATCATTAAATTTACACTTCTATTCCCCAATCCAGAATCAAAGCTAAATATTTTCCATCATAATACAATTTCTATATTTTTGGCCAGTGTAGATACCAGGTAAACAAGGGAATAGCTAGACCACATAGACAACTGAATTACACGTTCTGGGATTGTTGTACTTCCAATCCTGGAAATCTCATGACCCAAGATATAAATGTCACAGAAAAGTAGACATGAATACATTGTTCTTTCAGGTAAGTCATATGGAATCAAATGGTTATGGTACAGCAATAATTTTTCATATTTATGCAGTGTCTTTATGTCCTGAATCATCTCACGAATGGGTAGTTCAATGCAGTCATAACAGACAATGCCAGTTACAAGGAACCATTGAGTTAAGACTTGAAGGATTACCAAGGCCAAAACTTGCAAACTCTGTGACGACTAAACCTATATTGAAGGAAACCCTCTCATGGTCCTTCTTCAGACATCGTTGTCCTTTAAGGTTGGGGGGTGCAACTTGCAGTAATCAAAGTGTCCCGATGAGGCCAGCCCAGGAAAAATTAAGAAATAAGTCAAATTTGACTTTGGAATTCCTCGAGGGATAACTAATTTTCTTTTTCTCAGAAAGAGGTCCTTGGTACCCCCACGACCCAGAGATTTTTTTCTTCCTGCACTTAAAATACGTACTGCTCCTGCCTCACCTCAAGCTGATTACTTTAAGATAAGGCTCCACCATGGTGACCTCTACGGGCTTACCCTCCTCATTAGTGTTCCTGCAGCTTCGACAATACCATCCATGGATTCACTCATTCTTCATTCATTCATTTCTTTCTTACACTCATTCACTCATTTAATCATTCAACAAGTACGTGGTTGGTGCCTACTCTAAACCAGACACCAGTCTGGGGCTCCAGGGGGTTTCAAACAATAAGAGACATGTGGTGCCTGCACTCACGGAGTTTAGTTTATCCAGAAATGCTAACATTAAACATATCATTCAAATGAGTATTTAATTACATTATTAATAAGTGCTACAAAGGAAAACACAGGGTTCTGAGAACATGTGAAATAGAGAGACCAAACTTGAAGATGTCTGAGTAAGAGTTAGTCCAGAAAACTTTAAGACTGTGATGTTCTTTTATTTGGCCTAACCTATCATCAACATGCTGAAATCTGCTAGTCTTACAACCCATCTCTTTAGGACAAAGCTCCCTATTCCTTTGAAAATGCAATTAGCTAGTCTGATTCATCATAGTGTTGATCATAGTATTGAAACAATATGGAAAAACTCCTGGAGTTACCTTCAGAAGTATCTCTTCTCTGACTAGCCCTGTATGTTCATATCAAAGGAGACATAAAGCCCCTCTGATGTTCATAGACCAGTATTTCTAAATGGGAGAACATGAGGTCAATTATGATAGGAGAGCTGATGGACAAGCTAATTCAGACAGAGCAGTTCCTGCTGCCTTCTACCTGGGGTTAGACCCAACAATGAGCCTCAGACAGATGTCACTGAGACAAAGGACAACACTGGTACTTTCCAGGTCTCATGACTGGCTCATATGAGAAGAAAGTCCCTGAGAAAAATCAGTGGCTCACTTCAATAATGATGAGCCCTTAGGTTGCACAGAAACCCCTCAATGTTATTTCTTTGCAATGTTATTTCTAGGTATCCCACTGAAAGGCACCAATGGCATAATGGGAGAAACCAAAGTGTCTGGCATCAAGGCAAGCAGAGGCCATTGTCCGTTCTCTGCACCCTCCTCCCACAGAACTAGCAAGCTGGTGCCATATCTGAGACTCCATCAGCCTTGCTAATACTGTTTGACCTGCCTCAGAGATCCCCAGAGATGCCACCCCACCCAACTTACGGGCCCACCAAAGTTGCTTTTCCTTATGAATGGCTGGTCTTGGCTCATGTTTGACAACATCCTAAAATAAATCTTCTCTAACAAGCAACAGCTGGCCTCAGTGAGCCCCCGACCCGGCACTAGCAGCAGCCAGGCGAGATTCACAGCTTGGCTTTGCCTGGGAATCTCCAAGCCTAGCACAAGTAGCAGACATCTCAGACTGCTCTATAGCTCATGCAGGGTGGTCCCAGGCAGAACATAGGTGGGGCTGACCTTGGCCTGCACCACCTTGGAAATCCCAGAGCCTGCGTATGCAGTGGACAGCTACAGACCACATTGGAGCACCACCACCCTGTGCCTACACAGCTGATCTTCCACAGAGAGTAGATATTGGTGGTCAGAGGTCACAGCCAGTACTTACAGTTGACTGGCCTGGGTCAGTGATCTGCCAACAGCCATCAAGTCTCAACTACAAGAGGAGGTGTACTCAGCCCACACATAAGATGCACCTCAATTACCCAGCTTGGATGATAGGGGAGGTTATGCCACCAGACCCAACAGGATACCTACACTACCAAGGCCACACTACCAAGACAGAGTCAAAGCAGCTCTACCTAATACAAAGAAACAAACGCAGGGAGGCTACAAAACAAGGAGACAAAAGAAACATGGCCCAAATGAAAGAACAGGTCAAAATTCCAGAAAAAGAGATAAATTGGAGAAATGCAGTCTGTCAGATGCTGAGTTCAAAACACTGGTTATAAGAATGCTCAAGGAACTTAGGACCTCAGCAACATAAAAAAGATCCAGTCAGAAATGAAGTATACACTAGTTGAAATAAAGAACAATTTACAGGGAAACAACATTAGAATGGAGGAAGTTGAGAATCAAATCAATGATTTGGAACATAAGGAAGTGAAAAAACAACCAATCAGAACAACAAGAAGAAAAAAGAATCCAAAAAAATGAGGGACAATTTCAAGAGTTCCAACATGCACACCATAGAGGTGCCAGAAGGAGAAGAGAAGAGCAAGAAATTGGAAACCTATTTGAAAAAAATAAAGAAAACCCCTAATGTGGTGAAGAAAATAGACATGCAAGACAAGGAAGCACAGAGTCTCCCAAACTAGATTGATGCAAAGAGGCCCACTCCAAGACACATCATAATTAAAATGCCAAAGTGTAAAGATAAAGAAAAAAATCTTAAAAGCAGCAAAAGAAATGAACAGCCAGTTACCTACAGGGGAGTCCCCATAAGACTGTTAGCTGATTTCTTAAAATAAACATTGCAGCCTAGAAGGGATTGGCAAGAAATATTCAAAGTCACAAAAAGCAGGGACCTGTAGACAAGATTGCCCTACCCAGCAAAGCTATCATTTAGAATTGAAGGGCAGATAAAGAAGGAGCTTCCCAAACAAGAAGAAACTAAAGGAGTTCATCATCACCAAACCATTATTATATAAAGGGTTAAATGGACTTATTTAAGAAAAAGAAGGTCAAAACTATGAACAATAAAATGGCAAAAAATACATATCTATCAACAATTGAATCTAAAGAACAAACCAAGCAAACAGGAACAAAGGCAGAATCATGGATACAGATAGTGTTTTGATGGTTGTCAGCTAGGATGGGTTGTAGGAGAATGGGTAAAAAGATGAAGGAATTAAGAAGTACAAATAGGTACTGTATTTTCCAGACTATAAGACACACACACCCCAAATTTGGGAGGAATAATGGTTGTTAATGCTGCTGTCGAGTTATGTTTACATTTACATTGGTGAAATATTATGTTATTTAAGTTATTAACTAGTTTACCACATTTTTCGCTTCAATTTTTTTTCCTATTTTCCTCCTCTAAAATGTAGGTGCATCTTATGGTCTGAAAAATATGGTAGTTACAGAATAACCAAGGGAATGTAAAGTACAGTTACAGTACAGAAAATGCAGTAGCCAGAGAACTTATGCACATGACCCATGGACATGAACAAAGGGGTGGGATTGCCTGAGGGAGTGTGGGGAGCGTTGGGGGTAGGGAGCAAAGGAGGAAACATCAGGATAACTGTAATAACATAATCAATAAAATATATTTTTAAAAAAGAAGTCAGCCAATCAAAATATATTGAATGAATAGATTAATTGTGTCCCAATATCCTTGTACAAAATGCCTTCCCTTTTTTTGTACTTTAACTTCCCTGGGCCTCATTTTTCTGTGATTAAAATGAAGAAGTTGAACTAGATGACCTTTGAGTTTCTTTTCAGTTCCTATAATCTATTCATGTGAATGAGTAATAAAAGTTCAATCAAACATTATTATTCTCACAGATTGTTTCTCTTTCCAGAAATTATAATGCTCCTAGACTTGTGGCTCTTCCCAACTCTGGATCGGCCCCAAAGTATTTCACGATCTGCCCTTCTCCACCCGCCCCCCACCTTCTCCTTAGCACCTTGTCCCAACACTAGAACCCCTCACTTCTTCTCTAAGTTACTCAGATGCTTTTGTTTTTCTGGGCCTCAGAAATGTGCATATTCTATTCCTTCTGCCTAAAAGAAAGTTTTGACATACTTGTTGCCATGCCTTTTCTTCAGCAAGAAAATATTTACAGCTTGCACAAACAATACAGATACCAATTACTCACAACTCAGAATTAACCCTTTAGTTTTGCTATATTCTCCACCAATCTCTTTTTTAAAAAAAGTGTTGAGTTGAATACCCTACTTCTATCCAGCTTTCTTCCCTAGTAGAAAACACCATTCTGGGTTGTGTCTTCTGCTTTTACATTACACGTATATGTTTATAAATATTATTTGGAACTGTTTTATAAACTGTTAAACTTATGCATGTGGAATGCTCTGTGTTTTGATTTGCTATTTGCTTATATTGGTTAACATATTTTCTGACATCATCTATGTTGATAACATGTACAGCCAGCTCATTCACTTGACCTTTTATTTCCATGTGTGAATAGAGAACAATTTAATGATTCATTCAGTTACTGAGTGTACATTTAAATTATTGCCAGTTTTGTGTTTTCACAAATAGCACCACAAGAACAATCCTCTTAAATATGAGGATTTAACCTCTTTGACCATGTGTGAGAGAGTTTCTCTCGAGGTTATATGCTTAAGCATAGAATTACTGGGTCACAAATTATATGCATCTTCAAATTTACTGGAGATTTGGAAGTCATATAAGTGACTAAGAATTAGTATGCAGAATATATAAGAATTCCTAAAAATGGGAAAGAAAAATGATCCAATCAAAAATGAACAAAGGATATAAATAGGCAACTGGATAAAGAGAAACCAGAGTTGGCCAATAAATATTAGAAATATGTTCAACTCAGTAATCAGGGAAATCCGCATTAAAACAAACAAACTCAAAAGTGGGCTACTATTTTATACTTTTCAGAAGGGCAAGAATTCAAAAGCCTGAGAAGAAAGAATGCGGAGCCAGCATTACAGGACTCATGCTGTGGGAAGCGGCCTTTCCTTTCTGGGACTTTGTTGTTTCATCTACAAAATGAGGATGGGCTCTCAGAATCCTGGAAGCCCTACATTTCCTGAGCCTCCTCTCTCTGTTCGATTAAATATGGTTTCAGCAGCACTGTATTCAGGACTGCAAGAGACATTATTATCTGTGCAGTGAGGCAGGTCCTGCTAGGATGGATGGACCTTGTTTTGATGCATTCATTTGCTCTTTTCTCTCCCGCAAATATTTATTAACTACCTACTACACATTGTGCTTTTAGCAAGTCCTTGGAAAGAGAGTGAAAAATAAAAATCCTGAAGAGATTGTCACATACTCAGAGATAAATGCCATGATGTGCACAGTGCAGGGAGCAATAGGAGACACTGTAACCCAGAGTTGAAACACTGGAGAAGGATTCCTAAACAAAACCTCATCTAAAGGAGACTTGAAGGTTGAGTGACATCATTCACATATGAAAAGGAGCAAATATAACCAGGGAAAAAGTAACAAACAGCACGAGGGAAGATCAAGAGATAACAGAGCATATCTGAAGGATGTTATTCAAAAGGTGAAGGGTAAAGAGATGAGGTCATTGGTGTTTACAGGGACCAAGGATATATGAACTTTGTAGGTAATGTTAAAAGGTTGAGTTGTCATCCTAAGAGCAACAGGGAGCCATTGATAGCTTTAAGGCTGGCAGGTTTGAGTTATAGTTTGGAAACGTCAGGCTCCATGGCTGAGGGCATGGAACGCAGCTACAGATCCAGGCAGGAAAGGTGCACAGCTACGTTCTGCAAGTGCCAGAGAAGAAGGAATGAAATGGTAGATGTAAGAGATTTTTTCAGAGAGGTAGAACCAATAGATGTGTTGAAGTAGAATCAGGGGGATGTGTTGATTAAAGGGAGGTAAAAAAACAGAAGGTCTCCTAGGTTTATGGCTTGAACAAATGTGGTAAAGGCGATGCTATCCACTGAGGTCACAGGGCCGACGGGGGTGTGTAGCTGATGACAGTTTAGGACAGGTTGAGTTTGAAGCAGGCGGGGGACATCCAAGAGTGGATGTGACTATGAGACCCTAATGAATGGTGTTACCCTGAGATTTGGATTTGAGAATCCTTGCTATGTAGTATGCCATTGAAATTCTACAAATAGATAATGCTATCTAGCTAGGACATCTAGAATGAGAGGAAAGAGCAAAGGACACTGAAAGCAAAACAGGAGAGTAATTTACTCATGCACACACTCGAGTACAAAAGAGAATGATGGGGGTCAACAGCTGCTGAGATCCACAAGAATTTTTTATCTCTAAATATATTCTTCTTAAAGTTTGGTCTTAGCAACAATAACTTCTCAGAGAAGCCTCATGATGGTTTATGGACTTACCCTAGCCCAGAGCTGGCTTTAAGAGATCAATTTTATGACTACCGAGGAGCATTGAGGTGAGCTGTGGAAAATCTCTCTTACAGTTTCTGCAGTCTCCTAGAAGTGTCTGTCCTGCTAGGAAGTGGCATTTCTGTCTGCATCAAGCTTGTCACTCACACCTGCACAGTCCAGGTGGAGGCAACTCTCCATCACCTTGCCCTGCAATGCCCAACAAGAGCTAACAGAGAGCTGCCAGATGATGCTACAGAGGAAAGGAAGAAGAGCATCCTGTTAACAGCAGTGGAAACTCCTGAGACACAGACTGCAAAGGCACATTAAAAAAAATTAGCCAAAAACAATAAGGATATCTCTCTAATTTTAGAAGAAAACAAAAGCAACGGAGAATCACTCTGGGACCTAGTTCAGGATGTACCAAGAACTGTCGCCTCTCAAAGGGCACTTTCTTCTGGGGCTAGGCTAGCATTGCCAGCTCCGAAGTCCTCCAGAGAAAAGCGGGGCCCAGGAAGTGGTCCCTGCCTCTCTAACCCTTTCCAAGCCACCATGTGTTCTTGGACATGTACCCTTTATACTCATCAGTCCAGTCTCTGCTCACCAACCAAGCATCCGTGTCACTGTTCAGATAAAAACCTTGACACATCACTGCTTCAATTACTTAACAACCAAACAGAACAAGAAGACCTCTGGTTTTTGTTTGTTGCCTCCCTATCACAAACTGCACAGATTATAAAGAAGGACGCTTAGAGCATCTTCAAATAACTCTGCCTCAGCGAACTCAGTGGGACGGTGGCACCCACAAAACAAAAAATAGATGGTGGGGTGCCGAAGAAAGTGAGCTCCTAGGGGACAGGAAGTAGAGACCTTGATCTCCTGTAAATATTTTCAAAGCAATAAGAGAGAGAGAGCGGGGAAAAAATACACAATGACGATGTATGTCAAAACATTGTCACTCAAAGTGTATGTTTTAAAAGGTTAAGAGGAAGAAAAGGGCAGGCACTGTATATAGAAATTTTTAGTCATGTTTTCAAATCACTCATGGGATTGAGGTGCTGAAAGGCCTTGAGGCCGGGGATTTATGCATAATCGGATCATTCAAAAACACATAAATGGCTGCCAGAGCAAAGTACAATGTTCACTTTTGAAATCACAAAAAAAGCTTTGTTTTAAGTAGGCTGAATTGACTAAAGTTTAGTTGCAGTGAAGCATGTTTTTGCTTTGGGTGTCATTATTTAGTTTGGCATCCTTGCCAAGGAAACCTTTTTCTTACTTCGACTGTTGTTTTTCTTCTGCTGCTACAACTGTGAAAGTCCAGGCGAGATTCTGATGCTGTGTATTTAAATGAGAGCTGGCTCCCTGTTTACCTTTGATTCTGATGAAGGGAGTGGGGGAGCATGGGGTCTTGATGGCTTGCCAGGACTTGTAAAGCTGATAGATGTGTGCCTTGTCTCCTGAATAATCTGGAAAATCAAGTTTAGCTGGTTTGATCAAAGCGTTTGCAAGTCAGTTGAGAACACTTGCATGCAATAACTATAGATACTATATACATCCACCAGCCAAAGGCCAAAAAGCTAATAGCTTTGCCAGAGATAAAGGATTATGTATGTTATGCTTGTGAATACCAAAGGAAGGAATTCTCCATTTTCATATTGTACTGGTTAGACATTCAGGCAAACGACATACTCTAAATCCTAAGGATTTAAGGCATGGCAAAAAAAACTTTTAAAATCCTGCTGCTATCTGCCCACTTAAATCCAGTGTGGAGTGAGGGCATAAACTACGCACTTCCTACTGACAGTCCATCAGCAGAGAGGAGCGGAGTCTGACGTGGCTACGAACCGAAGTCTCCTATTTTTAGAGCCCGGTTTCATCCAGAGCTGCTGGCCACAACACCTGCAGGGACAAGACAGCTCTGATGGAGATTGATGGGGAGAGGCCCGGCACGCATTCCTTCTCGGACATCCCCCTTTTGGGCACGCTGGTCATGTGGGAAAAACTTGTTTTCTCTGCCAAGAAAGGATTCCCTGGATCAGAAAGCTGTGTGTCATGACGTGAGAAATGAGAAAAACTAAAACCAAAACAGATTTGTCAGATCGTCTGCATCTGGTCTTTCCCATGAATTAACAACCTGACTGGGTCTCATAGATTTATTTCAACGCCTGTGCTTTTATTTTGCTTTCACTCGCTTCAAAGATAGCACCTCTCGTGGCAAACTTATGGACAACTAATGGACTCCACCTTCAGCCAGCGTTTCCCATTTTTTAAGATGTTATTATATAGTCCCCTAAAAGGTGATCCCTCAATGCCCTCATGGGAGTGGAGAATATTGTGGATACCTGCAAGGGAATGTCCCTTTGACCGGTGATGAGTTCCCAACACACACACTGCCTTAGTTATTGCTGCGAAGCCCCATGAGACAACTGCCAGGGAGAGCTTCAAACACACACACAGGCACTTGGCACGGCGACCTGGCATTAAAGTAAATTACAGGTACAGTGGTGACATATGTAAACGAATCTGCCGGTACAAGTTACTGAATGTTATGTGCCGTGCACAATAATAGGCAATGCATTATTCACGTTTTGTACTAATTAAAGAACTACTTTGTTGCTAAGAATCAGTGTATTAAAAACATACGTTCTTATTAACTGCGTTCCCAAGAGTTAGAAAGATGAGAGGTTGAATCTCAGGTTCCAGGGACCTATTATTAGGTTCTCAAAGTATTTTCTTAATCGCATGCATTTTTTTTTGAGAGAGAGAGCTCTGAGTCCACATCACATAAACAAGGTCTGATTGTGGGGTTTTAAATGGCTATCTTGGGGTTTTCTTCTTTCTGCGCTGTTTTTTCTTCTCACTCCACCAAACTTCGCCTCTTGGAATCAGGGCCTGAACCGAAGTTAAACACCATAAAGAAATTTGCTCAGTGAAACAGGACTTTTATTGACTGAAAAGCATTTTTACAGTGTAATCTGCATTTTTGTGAGTCCTAGTGGAAAATCCGCTCTGATTGAGGGGTACTTAAAGACTTAAATGTGCACGTTGCCCATGAAGCTTCATGAGTTGAAGCAAAGGGGACAGAGGTGGCAAAATTGGTATGTCAGACATCCTTCCCCCTCACCGCACCTCCCCCCCCCCCAACACACACACCAGTCCACTGTCACCAACAGAACAAAAAGACTGCTTTTATGGACTGCCCTGCGAAACTGCCTCATCCCGCCTGGCCCCTGGGTCCTGGGGCCTGCTCTCTGCTCAGCAGTGAGACACTGGCGGACCAGACGCTCTGAGCTGTGCCTGCTCTGAGGACCCTCCCCAGATTCTCTGTCTCCCCTCCCACTTTTGCTCCCAGCTCCTCTGTCTTCTCAGCCCTCCCTAGCTTTCGCACCCCACCCCCAAGATTTTTCTCTTTGCCACATTTTTTTTTTAATTTCTAAAGACTCATTTTTCCTCGGGGTCCTTCCCTTTCTCTCAGCCTAAAATGTCTGAAACTCAAAGGCACCCCCTTCTCCCCGTCCATTTCCCGCACAGTGCGTGGCCTTGGACTTCCCCTTTCTCTTGCTTTCTGGCTCGTGCGTGCCAGTGATTGGTCTAAATGGGAGTGGATTCAGTTTCACCTTTCCTCGTTTGCACCTTGATAGGTTTTCTTGAGTGGGTGAGAATGAGGTGAAATTACGGTTTATTCGCCAGAAATTGCACACTCCCGTGACAGTGCAGAACATGTGAACATTCTCAGTCACATGTACACAGGGGAGAAACTGTGAGAGCCATTGGTGAGCATGCTTTCCTGGCCTATTTTTTACTGAATTTGTTCTGTATTTGAAATATTGTGCTCCTACGTAAGGCAGTTTTTCCTGGTCTTCTGTTTTAAGGCTCTTCTTGGTTCCTCTGAGGCTGCATGTGACCTTCGGAGGTCTCTCACCTCCTTCAAGCTCAAATAAAAGAAAACCACACGCACCCCACCCACTGGCAAAACCCCATCACCCTGTTGTCAATTATTCCCTTTCTTCTCTTGCTCACCCCAGTTTTTTGTCTTCCTTTGAACCCCACCCCCCATCACCATCCTGTCCCATAACTTTTTAACTACTTCGGGTTTCTCTAACAGTGTGAAATCCAATTCTCTGTTTTTCTCTGTGCCCTTTTCTGCTCTCTTCACCAGCATCCCAAGAGATTCGTAGATTCCGTCACTGGATCAGCACCGTCTGACAGTAATACCTGTCTTCCATGCCGTTGCCTGCTCTCTCCCTACCTTTGCTTCCCTAGCGTCAACGCATGCTCAGCTTGGGTTCCCAGCGCCCCTTCGGCTTCTGTGCTCCTCCATTCAGTGCCTTCCTCCCTGACTGCTCCTCTTCCCTCTCTTTCTGACCCTAATCCCCCTTCCTAAACTTTGGCAAGAGTTTTTTATTCCCAAGTCACATTTTCTCACTCTCTCTCAGCCTCTTTTCTTCCCTTGCAGGATCTGCTTTATGTAACCCTTTACCCCCAAACCTCCCTCTCCTCTTCCATAGAACCTGCCGTGGAAAAAGACACGCTAACTCCAGAACTACAACTCCTGGCTGGAGCAGCCAATGACAGAGGCAAGCCATAACCTCTTTTTCCTTTAGAAAAGTTCTTTCTGAACAACTTCTGCGATATAGCTGGCAGCAAAATTATTCTCTATTTCTTCTTTATTTCTTTATTTTCTATACTTTTGTCTTTAAATTGTAACTTCGAGTTGTGAGGCATCACATTTTTTTTCCCCACAGACTCACCAACGACATCTTCCAGAGCATCATTTCATAGACCTGTCCTTTTCCGGAGCTGACTTGGTGATCTGTCATTGAGTGGAGGGCCAATGGCTGCTTTCAACACACACTTGATTTGAGCCTTTTAACAGGATTTATTCAGTCACGAATTGATGTACATTTTTAACCTAATTGTTGATTTTTCACATAAGCAGCATCCTCCTGCTAATAATTATAACCTACAACTCCTTAAGCAATTTATGCCCCAGTCAGGTACTCAATTATCCTATTAAAATAATGGCACCTAGAATTTTTTAGAAAAGATTTGCTTTGTTTTATATTAACAATACTTTCTTTCATCAGGTTTAGATTTCCCCACTAAAAACCTTGAGCCTACCATCAAACAACATACTTTATTTTTGGTTAGACACATCTAGATTGTACGAAAAATAAGTCCTCAGTTACCACTGAATTTAAACAATGAAATATGAATATCTTACAGGTTTCTGAAACTCAACATGCACTAAACTGAGTCATCACTTTGCCCTAAATTTTATCTAATTCTTTGGCCATTTTAATGCAAATTATCCCCAAATCTTTACCCTTTAGGGTAAAGATTATGTTCTCCCTGAGCCACAGATGGAAATTCTGGCTGCCTGCTGCCCATCTTCACCTGAAACTACCCTTAGCAACCATGGATCCAAAACGAAGCCCTCTTCCCAATCTGCTGCTTATATGGACCACGGCCTATAGGAACCCCAAGCACAGTTCGATGGAATGCTATGGAGGTACATGTGCCATCTGAGATGGTGGAGGAAGGCTTCACCTGGACGTGGTTGCTGGAGGTGACTTTTGAAGGATAAACAGAAATTCCTCAGGAGATGATTCCAGGCACCAAAAAAGAATACGATCAAGACAGAATCATAAGGCTCGCAAAACCCCTGGCTCATCTCTATTTCCACAATTAATACTCTAGTTCTGGTCTCCATCACAGCTTCACCAGCCTTCAGACTGGTGTCCTCAGCTCCTGCCTCTTCTGTCTCCCACCCATCCCCCACAGAGGTTCATCTCCAACTGTTCTCCACCAAGGCGGCGTGTTCCAGCCAGGCTTAATCACCCTCCATCAGATTGCTTCTCTGCTTGGAAAGCTGTTTATTCCCTCCTTGCCTACGGAAGTTCTACTCACTGTTCACCTCTGTGAAGCCTTCCTGAATCCTCCAGACAAAATTCATGATACTGTCTGTCATGCTATCATGTCACATAGCATTTGTCACAGCCATACTTATATTAGATTCATCATGTACTTGTCCATCTCCCCCACCGGGTTATAAACTCCTTCAGAACAGAGACCATATCTGACTTACTTGTGCTTCTGTAGTAGTGTCTAACAGTGCTTTGTGGCAAGTTCTTCGTTATTACCCACTGAATTGAATTGAATTGAATAAATGGTTACTGAATGAAAAAAAAGTTATGCATAATTGTATCTACATAATTATAGCTAAGCTGATACAGGTGGGTACTCTGCAATTCTTTTGGTTTCCAAGTCTCAACTTGCTGTTGAATCTTCTGTAGATTTCCTGACATATTATTTTTTATATTACTAGGATTTAGTGGTGTAAAAATACTATTTAACAATTTGACTTACTGTAAGTGTAGTTCCTTATTTTTATAATCTGTGTAAAGGTTGTAGTTGTATATTATTCTTCCATTTTTAACAAGCAAAGCAATTTTTCCTTTTGCCCCTTGATGTCAGGCCTTTAAACCCAAAGGCAACAATTTGATTCCTACATCAGGTGATTAAAAATCACACTACAGCTGAATCTTGTGCTGCACTTATGGTCCACACTGAAATAAATTTCTATAGTCTCTGCATGTAAATTGAATGATTTTGTGTAGGTGGTCATATCTTACACTAAACCTTCAACAACTTAAACATTTCTCCGAATAATAAAGCCCAAATACCAATGTTGTTTACATCTGGCTAGAGCTGATTGGAAATAAATAAAATATTAGGGAGGTTTGATTTCTTGAGCCTATTTTCAGGGTAGACATGGTGACGACCTGGACTTCCCAGCTCTCCAGTTAGGAGGCGTTTTAATGGGATGGGGCCACTTAAGCCAATGGAGCATCTGCAGTCCCTGGCGCTCTGATTTCAGCCTGTGTGGCCCCTGGCCGCTTAGGTCGCAGTTTCCCTGAGACCAGCCCCCTGCCTATGTGAAGACCTGAAGGTGTTATTTATCTTCACGTTTTATTTGATAAGTAAGTGCTTTCTGTATTTCAAACCAAATCAGATACAACTAATTTTGAACATGAATCTAAAAACCTAATAAGCAAGCGTTCCTTAACTATACATTGATTAAAACACCGTCTTTAATTTGAAAGTCTTTTCTCAGTTTCAAAGATTTAAGAGAGTCCTTTGGCTTATTGAAGCATGCCAAAAACTAAGGATCAAAATGCCTGGCAAATTAACCTGAAAATTTAATAGATTCAAGTGAAGAATTATCCTACTGGCTTTTAAAATATAATTAATGTGTTTCAATCACAAATCTTATTGATTTTCATCAAATATATAGGTCTCTAGTAACCCAACCCTATTTATCTGACATAATTCTCAATCCATTCTGCTTGAAATATAGAAGTGTCTCATTTACCAATAAAAGTACATTTGTCATTAAAAATAAGTCTCTTTAATTGTAGATAGAAGATAAGTTTCTGGTTTCTCAAACAATATATTAAATTTGAAAAGCTTTTCTCTTGGGTGAAAGTAAAAGTTCCCACTGTCTTATAGAACATTGCTATTAACACGCAGTGTTGGCAAGACCTACTTGCACCAGAAATTTTGAAGTCACGTCCACTGCGATTGTTCTGTTGACCTTTGTTTGGAATACAAAGTGGAGACATTGTATAATTCCAAATGAAAACAACTTTTGACCTTTGAGAGACATTGCTTCATTTATATGAGGAGTATGTTATTGCATGTTCTGTGCGTACTAAGATTAATTGAAAGGACTCATATAAGACAAGGCCCTTGGACTCAGAAAAGTCATTAAAATCACGTAAACTGAAGGGCAACAGACAACAAATAACTACTGGAACTTGGGATGAGGACAAATGGAGAAGTTGAGTGCCTCGAGGAGGCATGAAAAAAGAAGTATTTGGCTAATCCTGATGTGTTTAAGAATTGAAGAAAAGAGTAATGGAACAGCAGTAGAGAGTTTTTGGGAAGGAACAGTACCATAGGGGAGATTTGAGCGTGGAGAGTGAGGGGTGAGAATAGCGGACTGTAGAGCAGTGGGGAAAAGATCCCTGGCTTTGTAAGCGGGAGAAATGGGACTGAGTCGGTTGGTACTCTGCACTGCCCACTGAGCTCGGTGATGGCTCTGTGTTAATGCCTCAGGCAAAGGATTTGAACTCTATGAGCATCCATTTACCAGATTCAGCCCTTAGAAACCATAAAGCACTTTCAACATGAAGGCGGTAAAATTATTATCAATGTTATTAATGATCATATTAGAACACTTTCCTGTTTAGAATCCTCCAGGGTCTTCCCTTTGCACTGACAATAATATCTAAAGGTACCATGATCTATGAACGATGACAAGATCTGGGACCTGCCCACTCTTCAGCATCAGCCATTTCTATTGCTCACTATTCTTTAGGCTTACTGGTCTCCCTTACATCCCACATGTGCTGAGCTTGAGTGGTCATCTGAATTTTCTATTTCTTTTGCTAATCTCTCTCTCTCTCTCTCTCTCTCCCCCCTCAAATATATAGGTGTGTCCCCCCACACCCACCCCAATTCAAAAAATCTTCGGAGCTCAACACCAACATTGCAGAAAGGCCTACTTTACCCACTTTATCTTAAATAGATCTCAGGTCTCCTCTGGATCCCACATCCTGTTCAGTTTCCTCACAGCACCTATTGCAACCCGAAATTACTTAGTCATTTGCTTCTTTGTTGTTGATTGGCTTCTTAATCAACTTTTAAAACTCTACTGCATGGTTCTCATCCCCACTGAATAAGAAAATAAAAATTCCATGACTCACATCCCTCTTCAGTTGTTCTTACCACAAAACTCATTGAAAGGTTTTCTGTGTTTGCTAGCTCCGTTTGCTGCTCTTCCATTCTCTCTTGAAGTTCCTCCAGTCAGCCTTCACCCTCCCCACCCCACGAAACTCCTCTTACTGAGATTTCCCATGAGCCCATAGTGCCAAATCCAAAGGACGATCCTCAGTCCTCACCTTCCTTCCATCAACAGCACTGACGTTGTTCATCGCCCCCTCCACGTTCTTTCCTTGGCCTCTGGGACTCCGTGTTCTCTTAGTTTTTCTACAACCTCGCAGGCTGCTGTCAGTCTCCTGGGGTAGGTCCTCACCATCTCATCCATTAAGAAATTGTAGCTCAATTGTCGGACCTCTCCCCTCTCTACACTCATGCACCATCTTTGGTCCTAAGGCTTTAATATTTTCTATGTGCTTGGGTGCGAGTCATCAGACCCTTTTCCATAGGAAGGGTTTATTCTCTGGAAGGGCCCTGTTACCCAGGACATTGTTGTTTCTGTACCTAATATTAATGCATGGCAAAACCACCTGATTATGTAGGTGGTCACAGTGTGGTGCTCCAACCTTGCAGAAACATAGATTTTTTAAAAATGTAATAAAGACCTTAGTGAGCACTCAGACCCTCTGTTATTTCACAGGGGGAAAAAAAACTCAAGATACAGAGACATTAAATGAGCTGTCATAAGACACACAGTCACACAGCTAAAATAAGGATCCAAGGTTTCTGACTCTTCAGATTCCTCAAGCAACGTTCTTTCTGATACTTGGTAGCGTCTGAATTCCTGCATGAAAACACATGCTGGAACATCAAATACCACAGACCTTCCAAACTAGCAGTGACCTTAATCATCATCCTGTCAATTCCATCTCTTTGTCAATAGGGAAAATGTGTACACCCCACTGCTCCATAAGGCAGAGGAAATATATCCTACTGCCAGTTACAGATTCGAACCTTCAGGCACAAAGATTGACTAGATGATGGGTTTCTTGACATGCAGCCCATACTCTTAAACCACTATTGATCTAAATTCTACCTTCTCTTTTCTTTGTCCTTCTTCATTTATCCCAGGGTATTTCTCTCTTCTCATCCATTATTAGTGAGGGTCATTTCACTTGCTATTCTTTTGAAGCTTCGCCATTCTGAAATGTCACATGGAATAGTATTTGTTTTGGCTTGAGAGCAGCTTCCCTTCACAATGGCCTACCCTACTCTGTAACATTTTGTTCAGTTGGTCGGGTTGTCAGCTCCAATGTTTGACGATAAAATTCTGACATATTGCCTATTTATATGCTGTCATGTCATTTTCTAATTGGGTGGCTTGAAAAATAACAGTTTGTTTTTCCCTGGATCACTTCCATGGTCTTTTTCAATGTGCTTTCTGGCCAGTCCCACTGGTTGTTGACTGATGTCAAAGCACTCTCAGCTGTTATGTGCTACTGCGTTTGTTGCCCTTTCATTTCTCATAGTTCCCCTTGATCAGGAAATGCCCGTTTTCCTGCTCTGACAGTTCATCACCAAAAGCAACACTGTTTCCTGGAACCTTTACCTTGAATTTGCCATTGCTGTCATTAATTTATTTACAGATTTGATGATGAGGTATCAATGTCTTCATGAATTATAACAGGTTATTACAGTTTTTTAGTTGACATGTCTCTGCTCACCCAACAATATTGGATATGACATTTGCTGTTCTTTTACTATTCTAAAGATGGCAAAGATACTACGGTTCTCTCCTGGAAGAATGTCCCTTCTTTTTCTTATTGGTTTCTGTTTTCTTGGTTCCCAATTTGGAGACAGTTTTAAATTTCATTTTCAATTTTATTTTTCCAAGATCAGTGCAAGTCTCAGTTTGAAATACCTGTTTATATATCACTTATATTTTCCTTCTTTTTTTATCTGGTGGGTAAGTCCCTTGCTTGCTTTCCATTCTATCGTATTCTTGAACTGAGAAATTACTTTGTTAATCCCCACCTCCCCAGCACACTTAGGTTTCCCCACTGAATTGTTCATCTCTTCTGCCTTCCAAAAGTTGTCTTGCAAATCCATCTGCCTTCCTGTTGCCTCCAGTCCCTTTCCTTTGTCAAGCCTCCCACTTGCTGCCTTCTGCTCCTCCTGCTGCCAACTCTTCTCACCCTGGTCTCTCTTCAATCCATCCTTGTTTTGAAAATAACCTAGTCAAAGATTAACAATGTCCTCCTTATTGATAAATCCCATGGTCTTGGCATATTCCTTAAATGCCTGTAGCCTCCGCCTATAGTTGGATCTTTTACCTGTGGTTGGAAACCTCTTTCTCTGTATCTTCCTACATCCCTTAGTTTCTCTTCTTAGCCTGCCAGGTCTTTACCTGCCTTCTTTCCAGGCTCCTCTACCCTTCCTCACTCCCTGAAGTCTAATGTTCTCCCAGGTGTAACTTCTGCTCTCTGAGCCTCTCTAACTGTACCTCAGCAATTTCATTTTACAGCCTAACTTCTAAGCAGTGTATTTAAAACCAAACCCCTCTCTACACTCTGAAAACTGGCTGCCCCTTTGTCCTCTATTAATAGATTGTTATCAGTGGAAAACGAGTTCTTGCAGTATCACCAGGAAAAGAATTTTCTGAAACCCACACGGGAGGATGTGACTCCATGGTGAACTTCACTGATGAGGTAAAATTAAGGGGGTTCCCCTCCTGACTACCCAATGTCCCATCTCTGCCCATCTTGCACTGGAAAAGGTCCAATTTTGTGCTCGGCAAAACCAAAGCAAAAGCCAGCATCCAGAGTTTCTGCTCCATATTCTAGTCCAGTTCAGCATCCAGCTCACTTAGTGTGTGTTTCCAGCTGCAGCCCATTGCTGTGCTGTCGTCCTCGGGCTCCCTTCTGGAGCTTGCTTGTGGAGACCACACAGCCATGGACCATGTGGCTGCTAGGGCTGCATGGCCATGGAAAGTGGAGGCATGAGTGCATGGGCAAGTGCAAATCACAAGGAAGAGAGAGAGGGAAAGAGCTTAGTCCTTCTGGACGCCACACGATCTGCTGTGGGCCCTAGTAGCTGCTAGAGTGCACAAACAAACAGGGCAAGTCCATTACCAGGTTGGTGAGGGGGGAAGAGAGAGAGAGAGAGGGAAAGAGAAATATCTTTTTTTGTTGCCCTGGGATTATATTACCTTGGGTTTGGGGTTGGGCAGGTGCTTTTTGAAAAAAACCAATCAACTTCCCAAGCTTTCATGGGCTTTGGATGGGATTACATTTCTAGTTAGACTGACAGGCCTCCTTGGTCCAGAATCTCCTCTGCACTCCCCAATAACCTGTACCAAAGGAAAGAAAGGGGGGTATTAATCTCCTTGGTAAAGCACATTGCTGTGGTGCCCTGAAGTGTGAAAAGCTGTAGCTTCCTGGTGAAGCAAATAGTCTCATGCTTCCTGTTTTTTAAGCTCAATATCTAAGTCCCTTTGCTCCCCTTTCCTTTACCAACATCTAGTTAAATACCAATGATAATAAGATCACCATTTCTTAAGTCAAAACTATCTCAACATTTCAGAATAACCTGTAGATTTCCTCTTACCATTCTTCAATCATTCATGAAGCCTTATTTTTCTTCTACACAAAATCTCTTAAATCAAACCCCCTGTTGTTGTTATTCCCATTATCACCATTGTAATTTGCATATTTAATTGCTTGTGCTAGATTTAATCCAATAGCTTCCTAAGTACCATCCTTGCCTATAACCCCATCCCTCTCCACAGCCTATTTTTTATATTATTATCCTATTGTGTTTTTCTTACGGCAGTTTTAATTATGTCACTGTCCAAATCAAATACTATCCCCAGTTACCTATGGACACACACAGTTCCCTTTCCTTAGTTTGCCATTTACTAAACAGCACTTTATTTATCACGCATTGAGTCCATTAATACACACGCATATCTAAGAAATGATTATTATTAGTCACATTTTATATGTGAAGAATTTGAAAATTAGAAAGATGCTTTCTTGCCCAAAGGAAAATAGTGAGCAGGTAACTATTTCAGGATTCAAATCTAAAGCTCAAAAGAGGCTCTTAATACTTGGTGTATATTGTCTTTACCCTTGGACACCAACCCACTTTTCAGATTGCAATTCTCCATTTTTCCCTACCACAAAAACATAACGCACATGTGTCTATCTTTATATTTTCTTCTTCCTCTTCCTCTTCATCTCTACAAACTACAGGGATCCAACCTAGATTACTTGAGACCAAATAATTTTCTTTTTCTCTTGGACATTTGCTGTCGCCATCATTAATTTGGTTCCCGATCATATGTTGCTTGTTGGTGTGTTTTGTAATATTGTCTTTATTGCTTTCCACCCTTGTTAATCAAATAATGTACAGTGATTTATATTGTCTCATCAACTACCTTGTAAGGAAAGGAGCTTTTCTTAAATGCTTTTTGTACTCACCTCTCAATTTCTACCACTCCAACTCAATCGTTTGTTCACAGCACATAATCATTGCATGGGTAAAGGTATGATTTTTTAATGTCTACTGTATGTATAGCCATGTATTTTTCCTTTCAAGTTTTATTGTTACTTTTGTGGTTTATCCACAGGTATTTATGCATCTCAATAGGCATTATGGTAAATAATCTCACTTTTGATGATGTTTGCATTTCTTTGTTTTTTCCAGCTTTTCTGCAATATATTAGACACATAAAAATTGTATAGATTTAAGATGTATAATGTCATGTTTTCATATATGAATAATCATGAAATGATTACCACTATAAGTTAATATACTGTCACTTGACATAATTATGTTTGTATGTGTTTGGTAAGAACACTTAGGATAAATCTTGGAAAATTTCAAGTATATAATACAGTATTACTAACTATATCCACCATGCTGTGCAATAGCTCTCTGGAACTTATTCATTCCATGTAATTGAATCTTTGTTCTCTTTCACCAACATCTCCCCATATCCCCTAGTAATGTGTGTTTTTCATAGGTGATATGGCTCCTGCATTTGTGATTTAGTTGCTCAAGAGGATGTGAATTAGGTCCCTGGCTGGGTAGCTCATTTGGTTAGAGCAAAATTCTGATACACTAAGGTTGTGGGTTCAATACCATATCAGGGCACATGCAAGAATCAATCAATGAATGCATAAATAAGTGGAACAATAAATTGATGTCTCTCCCTCTCTCCCACCTTCCTTTCTCTCTAAAATCAATTCATTTAAAAAGAGAGTGAAATTAAGAACTATAAATTCTTTCTAAAGAGAACACAGGTGCACAATATACAATTTCACACCAAGCATACCAGATCCATTTTAATATCTTATAAATTTAATAATTTTAAAAAGTACTACTAATATTGTATCTTTCCATTTAAATGCTCTTTTATTTCCTAAAGTGAAAGTAGCCAATGAAATGGACTCTAGTATAAGCATTAGACAGTTACTGGGGCTAAGAGAAATCACAATTAGACATACAGAGAATCGAAGAACAGAGGTAAAATAAATATAAAACATTTTACCTCTCAATTTTCCTCTGATTGGTCTTTTAAAAACTGGTATTTTGGTGGAAGAATCTCCTTGAAATAATTTTGAATGATGATAAAGCAGTGTTTTCAAGGTTCCTGGAAACGCAGCCTGCATATTCTCCACAACCAAACTGAACGCCCCGATCAACATTCCATAAAAATGTTTTTCCTTTCCAGCTTCATTGGTATAATTGACAAATATAATTGTATTTATTTAAAGTGTACCTGATGATGGTATACATATACACTATGAAATTATTAGCACTATCAAGTTAATTAATGCTTGTCACCTTGTCACCATAGTTACTTTCGTGTGTATGTGGTGAGAATGTTAAATAACTTTCTCAGAAAATTTCAAGTATATAATGCAGTATTGTTAACTATTAATATTAATAACTGCTAATATTAATATTATTAATATTATTAACCTCTTATCCCCAGAACTTATTCATCTCATAACTGAAAAATTACACTCTTTACCAGCATCTCCCCCTTCCCCTGTCCCTCAGCCATTGGTATCCACCACTCGATTCTCTGTTTCTATGACTTTGACTTTTTTTTATTCCAAATATAGCTACTATTCAGTATTTGTCTTTCTCTGTTTGACTTATTTCATTTAGCATAATACCCTTCAGGTTCATCCATGATGTCATGGATTTCCAAATAGCAAGATTTCCTTATTTTTTTTTAATGGCTAAAAAGGATTCCATTGCATACCACATATTTTTGTACTCATTTATCCATTAATGGACACTTCAGTTATTTCCGTACCTTAGCTATTGTGAATAAAGCTGTAATGAACATGGGGGTGCAGACATCTCTTTGAGATAGTGATTCATTTCTTTAATATATATGCTCAGAAGTAAGATCACCAAATCACACAGTAGTTCTTTTTTAAAGGTTTTGAGGAATCTCTACTGTTTTCCATAGTGGCTGTATCAATTCCTACATTCCCACCTATACAGCACTAGAGTTCTCTTTCTCTACATCCTTACCAACACTTATCTCTTGTCTTTTTTGTTAACTATATTTTATTGATTATTCTGTTACAGTTGTCCCATTTCCCACACTTTATTCCCCTCCATCCTGAACACCCACTCTCACCTGTATTGCCACTCTTAGTTCATGTTCATGAGTCATACTTATAAGTTCTCTGGCTTCTCCATTTCCTATGCTATCCTTAACCTCCCCTTGTCTATCTTCTACCTACCATTTATTCTACTTATTCCCTGTACCTTTTCCCACATTCTTCCCTCCCTTTCCCATTGATAACCCTCCATGTGATCTCCATTTCTGTGATTTTGTCCCTGTTCTAGTTGTTTGCTTGGTTCATTTTTTGTTTTGTTTTGTTTTTAGGTTTGGTTGATAATAGTTGTGAGTTTACTGTCATTTTACTGTTCATATTTTTTATTTTCTTCTTTTTCTTAGATAAGTCCCTTTAATATCTCATAAAATAAGGGCTTGGTGATAATGAACTCCTTTAACTTGACTTGATATGGGAAGCACTTGATCTGCCCTTCCATTCTAAATGATAGATTTGCTGGACAGAGTAATCTAACTTGTAAGTCCTTGCCTTTCTTGACTTTGAATGACTTTCTTTCCAGCCCCTTCTGGCCTGAAAATTTTCTTTTGAGAAATCAGCTGATAGCCTATGGGCACTCCTTTGTAGATAACTCACTCCATTTCTCTTGCTGCTTTGAAGATTCTCTCCTTATCTTTAATCTTGGATAAGGTAATTATGATGTGTCTCGGTGTGTTCCTACTTGAGTCCAACTTCTTTGGGACTCTCTGAGATTCCTGGACTTCCTAAAAGTCTATTTCCTTTGCCAGATTGGGGAAATTCTCCTACATTATTTTTGCAAATAAGTTTTTAATTTCTTGCTCTTCCTCTTCTCCTTCTGACACCCCTATGATTCAGATGTTCAAATGTTTAAGGTTGTCCCCAAGGTTCCTAAGCCTCTCCTCATTTTTTAAAAATTTTTGTTCCTTCATTGGGTTCTGGTTGAATGTTTATTTCTTTCTTCTGGTCCAAACTTTTGATTTAAGTCCCAGTTTCCTTCCTGTCACTGTTGGCTCTCTATACATTTTCCTTTATTTCACTTTTCATAGCCTTCACTTTTTCCTCTATTTTGCAACCATCCTCAACCAATTCTATGAGCATCTTGATTACCAGTGTTTTTATTTTCATCACTTAGTTGTGATCTGGAGCTTTGATCTGTTCTTTCATTTGGGCCACATTTTTTTGTCTTGATGCGCCTGTTATGTAGTAAGGGGCAGAGCCTTAGGTGTTCATCAGGGCAGGGCAACCCTTGTCACTGTATTGTGGTGCTCTATGTCAGGGAGGGGTCTGAGAGCTAACAATGCCACTTGTTCAGCTCTGTGCAGGCTTTCAGTTGCTTCCCCACTACCCACAAGCAAATTGAGCCCTTCTGGTGCTGATTCCCAGGTGGGTGGGTTTGTGTACACTCTAGGACCCTGTGGGTCTCTCCAATGAACTTTCCTGTGAGGTTGGGAGTTTCTCCCACCACTGCAATCCCACAGGTTTTTTTTCAGTCAGAGGTTTAAGGCTTTATTTCCCTATACTGGAAACCTGGGTTGCAGGGTCTGTGTCGCTCTCTGGTTGTTATTCCCTGTTTATCTGCAAGTAAATGTGGGACCACCCACTCTGCCAGCCACAGCCCACTCGAGTCCTCCAGCTGCTGCCTTGCCGGGAGTCCTCTCTGCCCAGCTGCCTGTCTCCAGCCCTCCTACCAGTCTGGATAAATGTTTCTTCTTTAACTCCTTGGATGTCAGATGGAAACAGTTCACTTGTCTGGCAGTTCCGGTTGTTTTTTGTTTTTAAATTTGTGGTTGTCCTTCTTTTGGTTGTACGAGGAGGCAAAGCATATCTACCTATGCCTCCATCTTGACCAGAGGTAGCATCTCTTGTCTTTTAGATAACAACCATTCTAACAAGTGTGACATCATATCTCATTATGGTTTTCATTTACATTTACATGATGATTATTGATTTTGAGCATCTTTTCATATACCTGTTGGCCATTTTTTCTTTGGGAAAAGAAAATGTTTTCTTTGGGAAAGTGCCTATTCAGGTCCTTTGCCCATTTTTAAATCAAGATTATTTAGTTTTTTGCTGTTGAGTTGTATGAGTTCCTTATATATTTTGCATATTGACCCTTTATCTGATATATGATTTAGAAATGTTTTCTCCCATTCCCTATGTTTCCTCCTCATTCTGTTGACTGTTTCTTTTGTGCAGAAGAAGCCTTTTACTTTGACGTAGTCCCACTTGTTTATTTTTACTTTTGTTGCCTTTGCTTTTGGTGTCGAATACCTGTATTCTTCTGTAGCTCACTGAGCTTCCCTCCAACATTTTCAATTCCTTGCCTTTCCATTATTGCTTCTACTTCTTTGAGGTCAATTACTGAAAAGTTTTTGTGCTCCTTTGGTGATGTCTTGTTTTCTTAATTTTTTTTGTGTGTTTCTTGTATCCTTACAATGATGTCTGCACATTTGTTGGGGCAGTTACCTCTTCTCAAGGTTATGGACTAGTTTGGTGAGTCAAGACCTCCACCTGCAAGTAGGTGCGAGGGTGCCGGCTGGCTGGATTACAGTAGTTCCTGATCTGGGGAAGGCCCCGTGGCATGGTCTCCGTGCAGACCTGTTGCCTGACATTAGTGTCAGCAATGACTGCAGGGGTCCTCAACAGCCAAGACTGTGTCTGCAGCAGTGGCCAGAACTTTGGGGGTCTTTGGTTATGAAGGCTGCAGGGTACCTCCCACAGCAAATGTCATTGCCTAGAGGACCCCTCTGCGAGCACAAGTGCTTATGGAGCAACAGCAACTCCAGGTTCTGAGCCGCTGGCCTATAGCAGCAGTAACTATGGTGCCTGAGACAGGGGCAAATGCAGAGCGGCCGTAGAGCATGGTTTCGACTGCTTGCAGATGAAAAGCAGTCACGGAGCCAGGGTCTCAAATAGCAGTGCCTGTGGAACAGCTGTGGCTCTGGGGTCCAGCATGTGCACAGGGTTTTAAGGGACAGCCCTGGTCCCAGGATGGCAAAACATCCCTATGGAGGCCGCACAGCAGTGTTTGCTCTCTGGCGGGTCTGTGACAGAGGTAGTTGTCGGTTATTTCAGGGGCAAAAGCTGCCAGTGTCCTCTGAGGAGCAGACCTCTGGGGTCTGTACCAATAAATAGTATTGGGTTCTCTTCTGTTGAAGCTGGTCCCTCAGTGACATCTTCTGTACATTACTTTCCATTCTATGCTCCACTGTGCTGCAATAGGTTTTAACTGGGCTCTTGAGCTCTCCCAGTACTATTTGGTTTATGGATAAGCTGCCTAATTGTTGGGTGTTTTGGTGGAGTGGAGGGGGGCTGGTATCTCCTACTCTGCCGTCTGGTGACACCAACTACAAAATGTTTATTTTTTTCAGCATAATCTAATTTGTTGATTGTTTAAGAAACTATTTCACCGAAAAAGTGAATCACTCACATGTCCCAATGGCTGTTGTTTCATTATCACTCTTTCCTCATTCATTCATTCACCCAAACCTGTCCCAAGCTCTATCCCTACTACTATGACCTGACTTTAAGACTACCTCTTTCTACCCTGGCTGGTGTAGCTCAGTGGATTGCGCACAGGCCTGTGAACCAAAGCATTGCTGGTTTGATTCCCAGTCAGGACACATGCCTGGGTTGCAGACCATATGCTCAGTATGGGGTGTGCTAGAGGTAACCACACATTGATGTTTCACTCCCTGTCTTTCTCCCTCCCTTCCCCATCTCTCTAAAAATAAATAAATAAAATCTTAAAAAAAAAAAGACTACCTCGTTCTCACGTAAATTTCTCCACAACTATCCACCTGGTCTCCCTGCCTCTAAGTTTCCTCCTTCAAATCAAGCTTCCACAGAGCCCCAAGAGAAACCTTTCTAAAACATATAACTAAAAATCTCTTTTTATGGCTTACAACCTCCCATGGCTTCCCCTTATCTTCCTGAAGTTTTCTTAGAATAAAGTTTAAACCCTTGAGGCTGGCACACAAAGCGCTTTGCCACCAGACTTTTGCTTTTCTGTCCAGCCTCATCTCTCCATTTCCTCCTCATGTTTGGCTTTTAATATTTAGGAAAGTACCAGGCCTTTTTATGCCATTGCCCTTTATAATACCACCAACATGCGATACTGTATGTGAACCATGGAGCTCAATCAAACGTTAGAGCGTGTAAGAGTTTTCATATGTAGGTGAGTGAACCTCCAATGGCGGCGCTGCTTGCTGAAGTTGCAGTTATCTGGATCTGATGTTTCCCATGAAACTAATTCCTGTCTGTAAATCTCTTGCACCTGGCTCCCAGCAAAGACATTAACACGAAATCAACAGACTCATTAGGGATTTGCCCATCTACAGGACAGAGAACAAATTTCTACTCTTTGTCAGGTTTCTGTGAATTTATAAAAACAAGTTTCCCAGACATAAAGTACAAAACTCAGATGGCAGTAGTAGAAAAAAAAAATCAGAGTACAAAAAGGCATTCAATTCTCTTGGAAACGCTGTGCTTATTAAAGGCATAAACATGAGGTACAGAAAGTTCAGTAATCTTTTTCCTAAGGGCAATAATAGTTTTTACATTACAAAATCAAATGGTTGTTCTTTACTTGAGGGCTGGAAATAAAGTGCCGGTTTGGAGAGAAAACAAAGCGTAACTGAGTCAAACACTCGCACCTCAATGGAGGGTCAGTCCTTTTCCATTCTCAGCAGCTTTCATCCAAATATACCTACAACAGAGACAGTTTTTATTTTTCCTTCTCCCAAGCCGTACATCCTTACCATTGGCTGAGATTCTGGCATAATTACGGAAACCCAGCCGCTCACTTAATCTTTGGTTACTTTGGCTATTCCTGCATGTCCTAAAGGGAAGCCAGGACTCTGCGCCCAACTCGGCACACGCTGAGCCTTTATCACAGAACCATCGTCCCTCTATGTTCTCAGGACAATTGCAATATTAACAAGCAATAAAATTAGAACTGACAACCACTTCCTCAGAAAAGAAAAGGGAAAGGAAGTAAAGATACTATCCTTTGAGTTATTTTATATTAGTGATCTCCCATAAAAATAATACTCAAAAGTAGTTATTTTTAAATGCGGTGGATTACTGCCACCGTTGCAGCTGAGCACACCACACCCAGTCGTGAAGTCTCTTGCCCCAGCTCTTGCAGTTAGCGAGTGGGCAGAACCAGCATATAAACTGATATTCAAAGGAGGTGTTCTTTCCCTTCCATGCCAACTGCTTCCCAGAAAAGAAGCATAGACCTATTGTGATGCAGTTAATTTCTAGCAAACCATAAATTGAAATATAAAAAGTGATTCTCAGCAGCTCCTGTGGCCTGTTTATACCTTGAGTAACAAAATGGATCATGCAGAGAGGAGGTGCCACGTCTCATGGTTTCCATTTTTGTTCTCTAGTGAACATTCTTGCAATGATACTAACCCTCTGAATTCTAAGTGTTGATTTTTTAAAGGTGTTTATAACACAACAGATATTGTTAAGACAAGTGGAGGCAGTGACAAGAATATTTTAAGATATAGAATAGAGATTACCTTAAGAGTAAAACCACCCCTGCTTTGCCGTTACACAACATCTTTAACCTCAAACGAAATCTACTCTTCCAGCGTTGCATTGTGATGAACTGCGAAATACAAAAGAATTACCCTTGTATTATCCCTACCGATATTACAAGTTTGGACTACAATCCATGGTAGCATCTTTCATGAACTCAGCAACTGCTGCTGAATTCAAAAGTCAGTATTTCATGGTACCGAAGGTCAATGTATCATTGGGCTTTTGTTGTTGCTTAGATACCTCTCCCCAAATGACCCTCTCTAAATATTCTTTTAATCTAAATGGTCATTGTGCATGCCACACTATGCAAGGAGATATAAAAGACACGTACACAGAGCTATACCTCCAAAACCAACGACTTCCTACATCTCCACTAATCTCACTATAATATAAACAAACAGCACCTCCCACCAAGAGTAATACAACAGCCTCCTGACTGGTCTCTGAGTTTTTTAAAAAATGGAAGTCAAACTATAGCATGCCCCTATTTAAGATCTTTCGATGACTGCCCACTGCAATTACAACAAAAGTCAAGGGTTTTATCTTGCCCTACAAAAGTGCTTGATGGGACCCTGCTCTGCTCTAGCCACACTAGAACTTCACCCTACATGTTCCCTTTGCCTGGGGTGCTCCTGCCCCGAATCTTCACATGTTTGGGCTTCTTCCCCATCATTCAGATTCACCTGAAACATTATCTTCTCAGAGAGACCCTTTCTGAAGTTTCCATCTTAAATAAAAATTAAATTTCTACAATATTTTCCACTTTAAATATTATTTTAAGCATTTATTACTATATGAAATACTTTTTAAAAAAGTTTATTTATTTATTTTTAGACAGAGGTGTAGGGAGGGAGAAAGAAAGGGAGAGA
Source organism: Phyllostomus hastatus (assembly GCF_019186645.2). Taxonomy (NCBI): domain Eukaryota; kingdom Metazoa; phylum Chordata; class Mammalia; order Chiroptera; family Phyllostomidae; genus Phyllostomus; species Phyllostomus hastatus. Next base: position 24,731,063 of record NW_025333835.1, on the reverse strand, counting down.
AACATCAATGTGTGGCTGCCTCTCGCACACCCCACATCAGGGAATGTGACCCACAACGCAGACATGTGCTCTGACTGGGAATCGAACCAGCCACCCTTTGATTCACAGACCAGTGCTCAGTCCACTGACCCACACCAGCCAGCACTATATGAAATAATTTTTGAATTATTTAGTATGTATTTCTACCATGAGAATGTCAATCTTTGGGGGAGAGCAAACTTGTTGAATTTATTTGCTGATGATCCCAGGACCTAAGCAGAATCTGGTTCACCAAGGTGCTCAAGAAATTCACATATTTATTTAAAGTACACAATTTAATGGTTTTTTTGTGTATGCATAGTCATGTAGCCATCGCCATAATCAATTTCAGAACATTTTTATCACCCCCAAAAGAAATCCCACACCTGTTAACAGTCACTCTTCATTATTCCTTCATCCCCAACCATAAACTTTAAAAACAATGGTATGTAAAAACTAAGAAAAAGTTTCCTCCTGCTATTGTAGGGGGGGGGGGGAGACAGAAACTAAAGGAAGAAATGACTGTCAGGAAAGGGTAGTAAAACACAAGCAAAGCCATATATGGATAGAGAGAAATAAATGGTTCATTCCCAATCAATATTTCAGCAAGGATCCTGGTGAACCTAGTTAGTACTAATGTGGGTTCAGTTCCCTGATTGATAGTCTTATTCTTGTAAGGAGGGGAAACACAGAGATAGTAGTCAAGAAGCACAATATCAGGAAGCCACTTTAAATACAACTTGCCAGAATATGATAGAAGTGAAGCTGAGTTACCAGACTGTTGACCACAACTCTGTTGATTAGAGCCACAGAACACTTCATAACTTAAGAAGTTACTGAGACTGGAAAAATTTACAGGTTGAAATTTTTTTTCTATAGCCCAAAAGGTGTTCCCATCCTTGATTTTCTGGGATGCTAAAATGAATTATACAACATTTTCCATCATATTGACAAAAATATGTACAATCCAAACATCTGAGAAGCCTTCTTATTTTTACACCATTTTCTCCCACATCTGATTCAATAATTTAAGAAAGGTCACTCTGGGACAAAGGGTCACAGAATTCTGTGCCGGGGTCTTGACCTTCCAGCCTCACATGTTGAGAGAACGCGTTGAAGTCAATGTTAGCCCGCCCAAGTTGAAAGCTATGACTCAGATTTTGCCAGCTGCAATCAAACTCTCCTTCATCTAAACTTTTGCACCTTTCAAGACCACAGAAGTCTAACTCTTAGGAGATAAGACAAAATGAAACACCTGGAAGCAAAATCTCCATGAGCCAGACTTTCTCAAGTTCTGACATCATTGCCACTGGTTCAAAAGGAAGTGAAGGTTATGTATAGCTGGAAAAACCTGCACAATGCTGTAGACATGCATGTAAGATACCAATTGTCAAGGAGAGTTCCCTTGAAGGCTGCGTTGCTAGGTGGCTGATAAATATAAACAAACAAGGTAACTGCAGAGAAACCGAGTCTGAACATGACTTCTTGGACAGGGAACTCAATAAACCACCAGTTAGTGAGGTAAGAAAAATGAGATTAAACAAGCAAAGTTTACTTGGCATTTTTTTCAAGAAGTAGTTTCACAAAGACAGGTGAAGTGAGAAGTCACTGGTGTAGGAAATGGGAGAGCAGGAAGATGAGAGGAAGTTTGTTTTCCGGGTGGGGTTAGAAGGAAAGGCTTGAAGCCGTGACACAATCTCCTGTGTATTTGTTCCTCTCCAGTTTGTGCTGTGGGGTGGCCTCAAGCCACTGGTACACAAACCAGCTCTTTGTAGAAAAACTGTACTTTGGAGATAGACCCAGATTTCTCACAGCTTCCTACCAGGTACCAGGACAACAGCTTTTAGAACAACAGGTTGTTTGGGTTACTCCATGCAAACTAGAAGACTCACAACAATGTGTAATGATGTTGCCTTATACAGCTCCCCATTGGCTGCATGGAGAAACCAATTTGCAAGGTAGTCTGGTATTCAAATGTTCCCCAATCACACACACCCAGCAACTTTCTCAAAGGTAACCTCTACTACTCCCTGTGGCAGACAAGTTGTTCCATCTGTCCTGACTAGTGGGTTCACTATCACCTGCCCCAATTTGAAGACATTAGCTCATCCAGTATATCTGCCTTGAGCCTCTTCATCCTTCCAAATCTAATCTATCCTCAAAAAATTTCTCAAGTCCTAACTCCTTCATGAGAATTTCTAGCTCACTATAGCCTAGAGCACAGGTGTCGAACTCATTTTCACCGGGGGCCACATCAGTCTCAAGGTTGTCTTTGAATGGCCAAATGTAACTTTAGGACTGTATAAGTGTAACTAGTCCTTAACAGTTAAGCAAGAGCTCAGCATTGCCGCCAGGTAGAAACAAGGTGATGGGCTGGATAAAACAAGGTGGAGGGCCAGATTTGGCCTGAGGGCCTTGTGTTTGACACCTGTGCCCTACAGGAATCTCTTTCTTCCCATTACCTTTAGTGGATACCATCTGTGGTCTAAAAGGCATGGCATACCTGTATTGCTGGTATTTCATCTATCCAACCTGACTACAAACTCCCTAAAGACAGGAACTGAAACTCATTCATTCATGTTTTTACACCCTCTACATAGAGAGGGCCCAAGACTTAGTCAGTGTTTAATGAGTGTTGGGTTTCATGCAGAATGAAAAAAACAAGACCCTGTGTAGGGGCAGATATAATGCATTGCAATGGCTGAAACTGTCTCAGTTTCAGCAGAAAGTGGTCCTTCACACAGACATTCAGTGGGCTGGTCTAATAAATCTCTGTCATCTTGGCAACAGATGGATTTCAAGGCTAGTTTATGGCATCCGTCCCAGCCAGTAGGAGCAGAGGAAAAAAGTGGAGATCCAGTGCTAGAGACATTGCCTCAGGAAATGAGTAAGAAGTTTCACACAGAAAGTTTGAGCCCATTTCTTTGCCTAAAGTCTAGCAGCAGAGGAAGCTGAGAACAGCCGCCCTGAACTAGGCTGCCTCATCCCAGAAGCAACTCTGTTACCAGGGAAGGAGGGAAGAGGTTTCTGTGGATGAGTAGTCTCCTAGACACAGACACTCTGGGCACCTTTCCCATATGCACAGCTAGTGAACTTTATTTAAACTAATGACAAAGAGTGTCCTCTATGCTGGAATCAGGCTTTCTATGAAATGTCAATCTCTCATAATCCAAGGATGAATCTCAGCTCTCCCTGCCCAGATCTCACCATGGAGTGACCAAGAACCACATGCTGGGACTATACATCAAGGAGAAGGAGCTCTCTCTCTCCCCACTTGCTTAGCAGAGAAGAAGACTTCTGTTCTGAACCTCTCCATGATGACCCAAGTAACAATGGCTCCTGCCCAGCAGCTCAGCTCCCTTCTGCTGTCTCATCAAGGGTCTCAGACAAATGAGGACTCCCCTTGCTGCTGACTGTCAAAGAAATTGAAAACTGCGTGCCTTTCACTTTACTGCACTGTTCCGTCCCCAGAGCCACAGTTGCCTATCGTGCACTTGGCAACCAGTGTGCTCGGAGCAAGGGTTCCTGCCCACTTTCAGGCATCTTGAAGCTTTCTCTGTAAACACATAATTTTAATTCAATTTGAAAACACTATATGTGTTTGATCACATATTATATGTGATTATCACAACATTATATGTGATTGATCACATATAATGAGCAAAGCACTTTGTAGATACTGAGATTTTCAAAAGCCACAACTTCTGCCCTGAAGTTGTTTAGAACCTACGGGAGACAGATATGTGCAAATAACTCTATTACAAAACTCCGTTGGCCAACTCTAACCAGAGATACAAACAAGGGCTGTGAGACTGTGGCCAAAAGAGTAATCGAGTCTAACTAGATGGCTAGGGAAGGCGTCAACACATGTTTAGGTAAAAAGCCTTCTTGGCGGCCCTGGCCGGGTGACTCAGTTGGTTGGAGTGTCAGCCCATACACCAAAGGCTGTGGGTTCCATTTCCAGTCAGGACACATATGGGAGGCAGCCAATCAATGTTCCTCTCTCACATCAATGTTTCTCTCTCGCTCTGCCCCTCTCTGTCTGTCTCTAAAATCAGTAAATATATCTTCCGGTGAATGTGTTTTAAAAAGCTTCCTGGAGGAGGTGGTACTGGAATAAGGCCTTGAGGGATGAGTAGAATTTTAATAAGTGACAGAAAGTGACACTCCAGGTGGAGCACGAGTGAAGGCACAAAGATGCAAAAAGGAAATGAGTAGGGCTGGGGAGAAGGGTGCAGAGCAGGAGATTTGGGGATGAGGTAGGTATGGCAGAAATGGCTTTGAGTACATGCCAACCTGAACTGTCAGGAAGAGCAATGACCAGAGATTTCTGAGGAGCACAGCAACTTGATCTACTCCAGGTGGAAGGAAGACAGCGCTGCTGATGGTGGGACTGTGAGGCAGAGACGCGGGAAGACCCGTGGACACTCATGCTAACTTTTACTGAGCACTAACTACCCAAGCACCGTACTAAAGACTTTATTGACATACTCCTATTTAAAAGAAAAGTCTCATGATGATTTCCACATTACAGATGGGTAATGACTGAAGTCATACACTTAGTGCAAAGGTAGGATAGGACCCGATAGGTCCTAAATGCCAATCTTAACAGGGTGCTTTAACAGGGTACCATTGCACTATAATCCTGTTGGCATGAGGGTTGTCCAGCCTGGAGACACGGAGGGGCTGCATGAGGGCAAATGGTGTGGAGGAAGGCCACTGAATGGACTTGGCATTGAGGGATCAAAAAGAGACTCAGGACTGTGGCTTGAAGACTGGAAATAGGGGAAAAAGAAAGGTCTGCTTAGACCTGTGGAGTTTCAAATGGCTCAGAAGGAAAGCTACAGGGACCACAGACTATCCCTGAGAGAGCTGGGGGCCGGAAATTAAGGGGAAAGAGACACAGAGTGGCAAGTCTTGGCATTCGTTCCTGTTGATCCTGTGCACAAGAACATCATAAAGCATGAACAAACAAGGCACAACAGCAAGTGGCTGCCTGTGCAAGTTCTACTCAACTGATTTGGAAGAAAAATTCAGCGTGATTGACTGGCCTGCATTATACTGATAACAGTAAAATCCTTTTGGCCAAACAGAGCTTGGTTTGACTTTCAAGTATGCTATGTATTATCACTTTGCATACCAAAATATTCATATATCTTGGGAAAGTATAAAAATTATGTTTCTCCCTTCAAACAGTGGAATGTAAAATACTCACCAAATCCTCCTGCATGGCGCCTGCCTAAATGTATTCCTTGTTATTCCATGTAAGCTTCTAAATATCTATTAGAGTAAAATTATGGGCTCTTCGTATGTGCAGTTTCCACTTGTAGCTTCCTGAGCACCGAAGCCATAAATGTGATCCATAGCCCTCTGTTTTGTAAGGCACATGTGCTTCGGGACAAGTAAGTGGCCAGCGGTTCCTTCAGGAAACTGTTTCTTCTGCTTACTAAACCAGAAGGAGTCACAGGACCAAAAAGGTAGCCCAGATCTTGGGTAAATATGAGGACGAACCAGAGCCGTTCACTGCTATCTCCAGAAGCGACCCACCTGCTTTACAAAGTCAGGGTGACTCCTCTCTCTGTAAGCTCTGTACACACACTCAGCTCCAGTGTGTATTTCAAGTTTTTCAGGCCAGCCACCTGCAGCCTTTGCTAGGCAATTAATGGATGTGGAAGGTGGGGGTAGAACTCAAATGCTTAAAAACACAAGAAAAAGAACTATTCCTTTTTTCAGTGGTACTAACTTTCTCACTGCATATAATGAACAAATCCAAGTGAGACATTAAGATCAGCAGCTTTATCAAAGCACAGAGCTGTCAGATTATGGGGAAGGATATTTGCCAAATCAGAATGCATACACTTTTAGTACAAAAACTAGAATATGAATTAAGTTATCACTCAAAAAGAGCTGAATGCATCTGAAACCAAAGTACACTGTCAGCCACCTCCACTTGCTCCAGGCGCTGATGCCTTGATTAGCTATGCAAGAAGCTACCTGCTATTTTAGAATTATACGAAGTCACCTCAGGGTATCTACAAGCTTCTCACGCACAAGATACTAACTTTTTTTTCTTCTTTCTCTTGGCTTAGAGCACAGTTGTTGCTACATCCAGGTAACTACTATATCATGGATTGTTATTGCATAAGCTGTCATTAAGGCAGCTCACCTTCTCACAAAAGAATAAGTCTGCAAACAATAATGGTTTGTTGCTAAAACCCCCGAAGACTAAAAGACACCTAGCATTTCTTTTTTTTTTTCAGGTAGTAAGTATTCCCCTAAAAGATTAGGGAACTGAAAGCTTAATTTCTAAAGAGGATTTTTTTAAAATAATAGAGAACATTCCCTCCACCTCATTTTCTAAGACAATAAATTACCTCCTCTCTTGAAATAGTCACGAAATTGATAGGACCAAAGGAATAGCTCACACGATAGGATCTAACCGACGGGTCTGCCCGTGTACACAGTGTCACGGGTACCGTGCGGCGCAACATGTTTCTACCTGAGGTACATCGATTCTGTTTTGATACTGCGCTGCTTAAAGAAACATTTTTAGATGAAAATGTGATCATGAAAGTGAGAGACTGACAGCTCAATCTTCAAAAGCAAGGTTAATAAGGGCCTTTGTACACTTTCCCAAATAAATACATTAATGGAGTTAACCTTTGACCTGTAATGCCCTTAATCTTTCAGCCTGAAGCTTCTCCTGGGAAGGGTGCAGCGATTCTGCCAAACGAACTGTGCCAAGAAGAGTGCTGAGCACTCACTCTGGTTTAGACCGAAACCACCTTAATCACTCACCTTTCATCTTGCCAGATTTTCAGAGTGTAACTATTCAAACTGTCCTTAGATTCTCGGGCTTAATCGTCCCCACAAAGCCCGAGTATTTCACGTAAAGGAGGAAAGGCCTGCATCTCTGCTGCTGCCGCTGCTGTAGCTCAGAGGCGCTTCCCACCTCTAGCTCCTGCTGCCGCCATAAAAAGATAAAGAGTACGGCCTGGACTCTGAGTGCCCACCTGCTCTGAGCTCAGACAGGGGTCCCGTTTAACTAGCTCCTGTGCTTGCTCCTCACGGGTGTTAGGAGGCATGGCCTGTAAGTCCAATCTTCCCCGAGGCCTTAATAAAATTCCTTTACCGCACATGTAATTATTAAGCATGCAATTTATATTTCCAGGTGCAAAAATTTGTCATGCAAATCTCTGACCTGAAGTAACCGAGTGCACCTTGGAAACATGAGTCTACTGCTTACTCAACGGAGCCGCTGTAAATGCCATCATCCGCCTCTGATTCTCCCCACTCCAAATCACCATGGCTTAGTTAGACATATCTGAAAACAAGGCGAACTTTTCGGGGCCTGTCATGGAAGAGCTGCACCATGGCTGTGCAATAGGATTAGCTTCTGTCTTTGTGGTTTATACAAGTAGAGAAGACAACTAAAATCCAAGAGTTCCACTCCCATGACGTGAAGACTGTTTGGTTACTTAATGGTTCTGACATGGGCTGTTCAGATCACCTCAGCTGTAAAAAAAAAAGGACATGAAATAGCCATCACTACTTTTACTTCACAACTAAGCCAACTGCTCTAAAACACAACTCTGATATCAACCTTCCAGGTGATCAGTGAAAGTTTGGAGGGGGAGAGGAGAATGAAGACTCTCCCCCCATGAAGTCGTTGAGCATTTCTGGACATGGCCAGTGGACCAGCACAGGAACCTGATGGTCCTCAAAAGATTACACAATCACAACCCTTAACCTTCTATTCCCAGCCAGATGATGATTAGTCCTCCACAGCACCCTGGAAAATGTGGGGGCACTGTTCTGGTCCTAGTGCTAAGCCAGAGAAGCCATCAATGGAAGGTCCATAAGTACTTCCTCTATTAATATTTACCTCAATTCCAGGGAACCATAAGTGAATGCATTTGAAAGGCTCCCCTCACTCCTAGAATCAAAGAGAATACTTGGCCATTGCTTAATTACTTATTTACTCATCCAACAAATATTTATTCACAGTATACTGAGTGCTCAGGTACATGCATCGTTACACTGGGTACACACAATATTGGGAAACATTAGCTAAATAAATGCTAGTTTTCTCCTTTTTTCTCTCAGGGTAGACACATTCTAACTGAAAACAATAAACGGACAAGCGGTCCTTTCAGGACTGCCTACAACTAAATTCAAGCTATAACATGACGGGTCACGGGAAGCTCCAAAGTGCTGATTCTTTTTTCAAATGACCTCACTTCCAAGTGGATACTGTCAACCAGAATTAAGACAGGACAGCCTTCCCTGTGGGAGAAGTGAAGCTCATTGTACTACCTGAAGTTTCCTCACAGTACTTCTTAACACAGAGTATCGTTAAATTTAAAAACAAATGATAACAAATATTTTTCTTTTGGGTCTTCCAAGGTAATCTGGAACATGTAAATTGCTTTTTTTTCTTCAGAATGTAAAGAGTGACATAGATTTGATCAATAGCACTTTATTACAAAATCAACAGGCAGTAATTACCTGGGTGACTCATGATGAAGTGTTCTTAGACTATCTGAAAAGGAAGAAAAGTTCATTAAAGTTCAGATACAGAGCAGGAATCTAAAAGCCTCAGTTTTTTTTAAATGACTCAATTTAAAATTACCCTTAAAATCTGATTTTCTCCAAGACTTCATGAACGCTCAACTTAGTCACGTGAAGGGAAGCAGGTCAGTTACAAGATACGAATCACACTATTCTCCTGCGTTTACCACGGGCCAACAGGAGCTGCGTTACAAGCGTTTATTATTTCTGAAGATGGACTTCGGAAGCACGAACACAAACCCATAAACACCAGCGTGACGTTCTCCACGTGCACACCGCCTGAGAGCAGGAGCCTCGGAAGGGCCGCTGAGGAGGAATCTGTGGGCCGGCGTTCGTGAAGCCTCCTCTCCCCCCACAGCAGCCTCTGACGTAGGATGTCGCTTCCCTCGCTTGGAACAAACTCTCTAAAGCCGAAAGGAGAGTCCAGGGTCATCGGGTAAATACATGCTCGCAGAAGTCCTTTCTGAAGTGGATCGAGTATCTTTAATCCTGTATTCTGGCCTCCAGATGATTTATGGCTCTTATTTTCTTTTCTCTCTTTCCTTGTGAGCCTTGCCAAAGTAGACTCGAAGTCTGCCTTAAAGCATGCAAACACAGAGTTCTATCTTCCTTGACGAGTGGGACTGTTGCCAAGTGAAAGCTTTAATGACAAAATTATGCTCCAAAGAAAGGACAAGGTGATCATCTGAAAGACTGAGGGAAAAATCACTGAGTGTTCCTTTGACTGTTAGAGTTTAGAAAATTAAGAGCTAGGCCATGATCTTCCCTCTACACCCCATTACTGTCCCCCACCCTGCCCCAACTCTGGCTCAGTTATAACAGAAAAATCACATATACATTCAGACTGATTCAGTTCATTGTCGGCAGGGCATTAGAAGCCCTGCCCATCAGCCTTTGGTTCTGCTTTACTTTGAATGACAAGGAACTGTCTGTCTGCATTCTCTAATCTCCACGGATCATAAAAGGGTTAGACTTATGCCAAATTGTGGAGCAGGTAAAGTGTGCCTCCAGCACCCAGTCACATTCATTCGTGAATTCTTCCGCATCCCCAACCACCCCTAGCCTTCCAGGGCCACCCAGGCATCCTCCTGTTAGGCTGTGGGTACTATAAACAAGTGTGTTCTAAACTGCAAGGGACCTTCCTTTTCTGATTGTTCTTATGCCTACACTTAGAAGAGGAAACTTCCGAATTTCTCTCCCCATCCCAGATCTTTACCTACTGCTGCAAAGCTACAGATTGAAAAGTTCATTGGATGTTTTCTCAAGAATATCCAACAAATTGCTTCCCTTATAAACTTACTCTGTATTGACTAGTGGAGCAGTCTACCTTCCCATCACCCACAGCGACAGCCGGAAAGTTGTGCTATGCCCTATTCGTTCCTTCACCACAGCAGTGATTGTCAATTTCTATCCTACCTTTAATTCAATTTCATCAACAAATATTGATGGAGTGCCTACTCTGTGCCAGGAATTTTTATTGGCTCTTGGGATTTATCAGCAAGCAAAATGGGGAAAGTGCCTGCCCTCTTGGAGTTTACATTCGAGCTTTGGGAGACCAGGCTGTTAATAGAATGGTGGTGGTCACGGTGGTGATGGTGGTGGTGGTGGTGGTGATGATGGTAAATAAATAACAGCCTCTTAGAAGATGGGACGTGCAATGGAAAGAAAATTGTTAAGGAGAATAGAACTAAGAGGTTTGGGAATGCAAATACACATAAGCAGGGGAAGGTGGGGGGTCAGATTTTTAACAAAGAAGGCAAGTAAGCCTTCTTGAGACATGATATTCAAGTATGGAGACATTAACCATAATGTTATCTGGGGCAGAATGCTCCTGTTTGAGGGAACAGCCAGTGCACAGGTTCCTTCATGGGAATATTTCTGTTACGTTCCAAGAAGGGCAAGGAGGCCAGTGTGGCTCAGCCGGTGAAAGAGTGGGATAGCGGTGCCAGAGGACCCCTGAGGGGAGCTGGCCAGGTGGTGGGAGAGCTTCGGCACCAATGTAAGAATGTTGGTCTTTACCCTGTTCTAATAGGAAAGAATTATAATGTTATATTTTTTACTTATAAAAGAATTATCCTGACCTGGCTGGTGTGGCTAAGCAGGTTGAGTACCAGCGTGCGAACCAAAAAGTCACCATTTTGATTCCGTGTCAGGGCACACACCTGGGTTGCGGACCAGGTCCCCAGTAGGGGGTGCTCGAGAGGCAACCACATGTTGATGTTTCTCTCCCTCTCTTTCACCCTCTCTTCCCCTCTCTGAAAATAAGTAAATAAAGTCTTTTTAAAAAAGAATTCTCCTGACTATTGCCTTGAAAACTGACTTTGAGAGAGCAAGAATAGAAGCAAAAAGACCAATTAGGAGATTATTACAATTATCTAAGTGATGGATAATATCTTAAATCAAAGTGATTTCAATAAAGGTTATATAAAGTGACTGAATTCTACATATATTTTAGAGCAAGGTCCAACAATTTTCCTTGTTCCTTTTTGTCTTGTTTTTCCTTTTAAAAAAATTTATATTTACAGAAGTTTTTCAAAAAATATATAGCTTCCATATGTCCTGCTTCACCAAACACTTAACAACTTATATAAACTGTTATGTAACATTTAAATTTTTAAACTCTCATCTAAGTGTATTTTTTATTGATTTGAGAGAGAGAGAGAGAGAGAGACATTGATGTGAGGAGGGAAACATTGATTGCCTCGCTTGTGCACCCTGACCAGGAATCAAATTCACAAGCTTTTGGTGCACAGGATGGCGTTCCAACCAGCTGAGCCAGGGCTCAGCCAGGGATGCCATGTCATGTTTAAACCAGGAAATTAACATTAATACAATGCCATTAGCCAAATTACAAACTTTATTCAACTTTTCTCCAGTTTTTCCCCAGTGCCCTTTTTGTTGTTATTGTTCCAAGATCTATTCCAGGATCCCAACTGCATTTAGCTGTGTGTCTGCTTAGTTTCCTCCCATCTGTGACACACACTTCTTTTGTATTTCCTTGTTTCGTGACAAGGAAATACAGTCATACTCTTCATTTGAAGAGTAATGATTTTATACTATATCCCAACATTTAGGCCTGATATTTTCTCATGACTGGAGTGTAGTTTGTCAAGAATATCACAGAAATGATACATGTGTTGATCTTCACGCATCATATCAGAATATATAAGATACCGATGTGTCTTATTAACTGCTGATGTTAATCTCCAATGAGATTTCTTGATAGAATGAAATGAGGTGAATGAGGGAATGAGAGAAGTCAAGAGGAGTCCAAGACTTTTGTCCTGTATGACTGTCCTGTAAGGATGGAGTTTTCAACAGGGAGAGATGAAGCAAGTGTATGGGAACGACAGCGTTTGGCTTTGAACACGTTGAGTTTGATGTGTCTACTAGATAGTCGAGTGAAGATTTCGAGTAGGTGATGGGACATATAAGTTTGGAGTCTGAGAAAGAGGTAAGTAAGGCTAGTGAAATAAATTTAGAAATTGTCAGTCTATGGATAGTTTTCATAGCTATAAGATTAAAATTAGTTCACCAAGGGAGAAAGTAAAATAAAAACAGTGAAGAAAAAGGACAGAGCCCTAGGACATTCCATCGTCAGAAACTCGATGAGGAAAGGAGAAACTTGCAACAGACATTAAGAAAGAGCAACTAGTAAAATATCAGGAAACCCTCTTGATTAAACTTTTAGCCTCACCTCTCCATCATTACTCCAATGGCCTTAATCTAGTCTATCCCTTTTGGATTCCATTGTCATTTGGAAAATGGGGTTAAAATAGCTTCAGATTTATGTGTTCTGTGAGAATTAGGTGAGACAGCACCTATGAATTATTTTGCACAGTGTTGTGCACATGAAAATTGCTGGCTATTATGGTCATTATTATTTTCTTCTGTCCCACTCAGCAGACTATGAACATCTTAACAACTGAGATGGTTTTGTTTTCTTTTAATCTACTACCTAGTACAACATTAGCACATCATTAATGATCCATAAATGATTCCTGAATGAATAGAGAAAGGAAGGAAAAAATAACTAAGAGCACTGTTTAACCCAAAAGAGAAAATTCTGAGGACATTCTGAGCACAGTGGCACTTAGGATAAAAGTAGATTTTGCCGAAGGGTTCTCCTAATGCCTCTGAAACATCCGGCCTGGTGACCATCTTGGCATCGGTGTTCACACCCTGCATCCTGGGTGGAGAAGAGCGGCAACAGGGCTCAAGCTCCTTGTCTGGAACTTCCCCTCACTCCATTTATCTTTTCAGGGGACGTGGGCCAAATTAATCTCTCCCAATGACAACTTTCTCGAGAGTGGCACTTAACTACTGATATCTAAACTAGAAGGACACCATTTACCTTGGACAATTTACTTAATCCTTTTTTTATCTCTATGATTTTATTTATAAAAATAAAGATGATGCCTCTTTTTTAGAATGCAATTCCTGAACAAGACCCAGTCTTAAGGGCCTTTTGTCTTAACAGACAATAATGTGGTGAGAAATATAACTTAATATTATGTTATTGTTCTACATTTGATGGTTAAATGGGCACGGACAGGGAGCACATGCATACTGAGCACTCCATATATGGGGCACTATCCAGTGATACAGTATTAAATCTCATCGTAATTTTATAGAGTAAGTATTAATATTAGCATATACTTAAGAATTTATAGAACAAAAATAGACACTCAAGTTCTTCTGATCCAAATGAGTGTTTGTTTGTTTATTTTTTCCATTACAATATGCTGAAAAAATAGTCAAGAATCTACCATGTGTAAAAGAAAGGAAAGTGCTCAGATGAACTTTGGGTGGAAAAAACCATGTGGCTCTACACTTTTGCCGCCTGGAGAGACTCTTAGGCTTTTCCAGTACTATACCAGTCAAAGTTTCCATTTTGGCACTCTGCTTTAAAGAAGGCTTCAGCTGCATCATCAAAACCAGGTATTAATGCATTATATACCTATAATTTTTTTCCTTAGGTCAATGTTACACATTTGCTTGTTCTGAATGTTTTCCCCATAATCAACATTGCACTTGTAACTCCCTTGTGTGAGGGGATAAAACAAAAGAAGAAATCAATGGTACCAATGTTCACAGTTTCCTATATAGGAAAGAGTAGAACTAGAACCCAACCAGTTAGAAAGTTTCTCAGCAATTCATTTGGTTTGGTTTGGTTTGGTTTCGGTTTCCATGTTCCACTTTACAGAGAAAAGAGCTCACCAGAAAACAAGCCTACATCAGAGATTTAACCTCTACATCAAAAGGGCAATTTCTACAGTCAATCCCGCTCCATATGCATTCCGGGTTCAATTAGCTATATCTTCTCTGCCTACACGTAGTTGGCTGCACCATGAGAATTCTTATCTTCAATCATGACCCGGGGGCACTGCACGATAATCATTAAATGTATTCACTAAACTGTATTTACTAGGGCAGAAAATTGGAATAGCATACTTCAGAAAGATTATTTTAAACAAAGGCTGAAATTTAAAAATGGTTTCCTAGTTAATCTTCAGTTAATTAAAAATTTTTTACTCTATCACACCACTGCAGTTTGTGGTACAAGATAACATAAAATGAAAAGCACTGGCCTCCATATGATTCATTTTAGCAAGCATTCATCTGGTGCCAGGTATTTTGTTAGTTTCCAGCGGTATATGAAAATAAGCAGGAAATAGCTCCACTATTTAGAACAGGGTTAGCAATCTACAGCCCACAGACCAAGCCTGTGTTTGTATGGTCCAGGAGCTAAGAATAGTTTTTACATTTTTTTTTTAATGGTTGGGGAAAAAAATCAAAAGAAAAATATTTGGCGACATGTGAAACTTACATGAAATTCAAATTTATGTCCATAAATAAAGTTTTATAGGAACCTAGCCACACTCATTCCTTTACATTTTATCTATGGAAGCTTTCACACTAAGATGGCTAAGTTGAGTAGTTGACACAGAGACCATTTGACCTTCAAAGCCCTCCACAGGAAAGGTTTGCCAACCCTGCTCAAGAAACTCCCAGTCTCTAGTGGGGCAGAGGTACACACCAGCACTTAGTTTTTATTATATCACTAGTGCAATGATGGAGATATAATAACAGAGGAGAAAGTTATTTCTTCTCCCTGTAGAAGACTGAATTTAATGAGTATACTTAATGAGAATAGAGGCCATGAAGGTGATGGAGGGGTTTCTAAGCAAGGATGTGGAGAAGGGGAGCATCACATAGAAGCAGAGAGGAACAAACCCCTATCAAGTCTGGGAGAAGTTCCGTAAGGAGTATAAAAAGAAGTGGGAGATGAGCCTAAGAAAGTACATGAAATCAGATTCCTGATCCATTCCAAGATTAGGTGTCATCTGTAGATGGCCATCAAAGATTTTTAAAGCAGAAATACTTGATCAGATCTGAGTTTTAGAAAGCTTACTCTAGCAGAAGGGTGAGGACAGAAGTGGGAAGGAGGAGAGAATAAAGGCAGAGGAACCAGATAAGAGGTATTGCAACAACCCAGGTGGAGATAATCATCTGATTTAAGTCAATCTATCACAGGAGGGTGGAGTGGAGTCCAGAGGACAAAAGCATTTCAGACCAACTGAACTGGTGGCGTACTGGTTTTGAA
Source organism: Phyllostomus hastatus (assembly GCF_019186645.2). Taxonomy (NCBI): domain Eukaryota; kingdom Metazoa; phylum Chordata; class Mammalia; order Chiroptera; family Phyllostomidae; genus Phyllostomus; species Phyllostomus hastatus. The sequence continues at coordinate 24,715,867 of NW_025333835.1, read as the reverse complement.
AAAGGAGAGAAAAGCATCAGGGTGATGTGAAACTTGACTGAGTTTCTGAACTGAGAAAAAAATACTACCGAAATATGAGTTCTTTGGAGGAAAGGTCCTGGTCCATCACTTCCATCATGTACTCCAGGAGGTAAAATAATGACTGACTCCTTGTGCACTATAAGTATTTGCTGAATGAATGTCAATGAGTGCCATGAAGCAAATTAGGAAACCGAGAAGAAAAGTAGCTTTGGTAGGAATGATTGGAGCTTTCCCATATCTCCTTTCAATGAGAATAAGATAAAAAGCTCTCTTGTGGATAAGTCAGTCCTGAGGTGACTGCAGACGTCTGGGTAGAGGCATTTTGGAATATATGCCCAATGCTTAGCTGAGAGACCCTGGTGACCTTGAAGGTCAGCACCAGAGAGACACTCGATGAACCCGAGTGGATTACCCAGAGTGGATAATAGTTCTGCGGTTAACCTGATTCCCTTGTCAAACTATAAAATAATCCTGTGTGATTGAATAGGCACTGCATATCTTCACAGCCTGGGTTCACGTCACCATTAAAAAGATTTAGCAACCACCCTGCCTCTACAGCCTTTGCAAAGCCATAAATAAATTAGGTAAGAAGGAAAGAAAGAAGGATATTAACTGTATTCTTAAACATCTTGAAATGATTTAGTGTTTTCTGCTATAATACTACAATAAAACAAAACTTTAGTTATCTTAGTATTAAAAAGTAATACCAATGTCAAATTTTAAGCTAAATTAAGGGAATAAAATGAATGTGGAGCATGACACATACATTTGTTTAAATATGATGTTTAGCATTCAGCAAACAGAAACAAAAATACTTGATCATATTGCAACTCTACACACAAAGACTTGTTCCATCCTACTGTTATTGGAGAGTGAAGCAGCACTCCAGTTGCCCAGGGCCAAGTCCGTTGGGTGTGAGTCATCAACAAGGTGAAACCACAAGGTAGAAAAGAGTGATAAGGTTGGTTTCCTTCTCCCATTGTTTGACAGTTGGGAATGTTTAGGAAACACAGCATTACTAAAATTGAAACACATTTTGATACTGCTGGACTTTCTGATTTTTAATCCAATAGTGTGTCTTGTACCTTTTCAAGACAAGAGTACTATCTGATGTGTTTTTCTAAACTTACTTGACCACAAAGTAATTTCATTCAAAGTATCTAATAGAACTAGTCTACCATAGAACCCACTTTTGGAAACAATTATCTGCAAGAGTTACACACCTCTTTGTAGGCAATTTCACCCACTGCTATCTTTCAATATCTATTTATTGGCATGATGAACAAGTTCTTTTTCTCTTGAGCTCCAGATATGTGTCTTATGGACATTGATGTTTGAATGTCCTGCAAGCACAGAAAAAACCTGTATGTCAAAAACTGGAAGTCTACACATCCATCTCCGCTTCTGCCCACCACACAGACATATTCACATCCACATTCACATCGTTCACATTCGCACTCACATTCACAGAGCCTCCAGGGAACTCACCATCTCAGTAATCATACTGTCATGTGGCTAGTCTCTTAAACAAGAGATTTAGGAGAAATCTTTGAGTTATTTTTTTTCTCACCACTGATACTCTTTCAATAAAGCCTGATGTGATGGTCCCTAAAATATCTCTGAAGTCTCTTCTCACAAGTCTTACCATCCTGATTCTTGTCATGTCCTCTAACATGTTTCTAACACTCAAGACATAAGCATTCTATTTTATGTAAACTATACTTCAATAAATATAAATATTTCAGTGGCTTGGTAACAAGCAATTCAGGTACCTTTACATAAGAGAAGATAAGTTAGTTACTGATTCTCTAATGCAAATAGTTGCTGAAATAATCCTTTTGATTAATGAATTGAATGAATCATCTAAAATTCTGCTGTCATGAATCAGTGGTCTCCTCATGGCTGTAAATGCCAATAAAACTCAAACATTCAGATCAGTACGAGCCTAATAAAAAGCAAACACACACGGAAACTTCAGCACTACTAGGTAAGATTGCTCGGGACAAATATCTCATCCCTAAAGCAGAGCCAGGCTTTCCTCACGGACCACAGCATGGCGCTCCCAGAGCTGCCTTTTTGCCACGTAAGAAGGACAGGGCTAGGAATAACAGACAGAATTTTCCCCTTACATCACATTCTATTACATATTTGGGGAAATACTCTCATAGACTGTCTAAGAGACCATAAAGAAAACACAGGGTTTTCCCCCCACAAACCCCCCTTTTTAAATCCACACCTTTAACCCTGACACTGTCACACATGTAGGAAAAAAGTCTGCAATATTTCCAAAAGTACTTAATATTTTTCTTTCTCTCTAATCCCTCCAGACAAAGCCCATATATTCTAGAACCAAAATGGCAAATATTAATGTGATATTAGTTAAAAGGTATAGCAAAAAAAATAAGAATGGCTTAAACAAGTTACAAGTTTAGTTTCCTCTTGTGAGAGGCCCCATGGAGACTCGAGGGCCGGCGGGGACGCTGCAGAGCACTGAGCATTCAGCTTTTTCACCCGCTGGCTCTGCGGGCTACAGCAGGCAGCTTCCATCTCTCAGTCTCATGGCAACTTCAGTTTTTATGGGTCAACTTGACTGAGCTACAAGGTGTTTAGAAGTTGGGTCAGACATGATTCTGAGTATGTCTATGGGGGTGTCTGGGGGATGAGAGTGACATTGAATCAGGAGGCTGAGTAAAAGCAGAGAGCTCTCCCTAATGTAGGTGGCCTTCATCCCATCAGTTGAATGCCCGAACAGGACAAAAAAGCTGACCCTCCTATGAATAAGAAAGAATTCCTCTCCATCTGATGGTCTTGGGATTGGGACATCAGTCTTTTCCTGCAGTTTTCTCAGACTCAGACTGGAATTTACATCTTTGGCTGTCCTGCTTCTCAGGCCTTCAAACACAGGTTGAAGTTATATACATCAGCTCTCCCGGGTTTCCAGCTTGCCAACTGCAGATGACGAGACTTTATACCAATTACTTATGATCTCTCTCTCTCTTTCTCTCTCTCTCTCTCTCTCTCCACACACACACACACACACACACACACCCCTTTTGGTTCTGTTTCCATGGAGAACCCAGTCTAAAACGGATTTTGCTACCAAGAGTGATCCTAGAAAAGGAATTCAAGAATGAGTTTGCTAAATTTTTTTCTGGATGTTTCTGGAATTAATTCTCTAATCTGATCATTTTTACAAATGCTAATTACTCTATTTCTAGCAGTAAAGAGAGTGCTGATAATCTGTAGACTGATCTGGCAATAGAGGTAGGTAAAATATTCCCACTGGATGCTCCTAATCAACTATTGATAAGAAACAAGGAGCTGGGTGACTGTGTATCTGATACTTTCAAACATTTTTGGAAACCTTACAGTATAGTAGGATTGCCTGATTGCTCCAAATAACAACGTGGACAACGTGGTGAAAGAAAAGGCTTGAGCGTGGGGATTCCAGTTCCCAGCTCCAGTACTGCATGAATGACTTCAAAGCTTCTCTCTGTGCCCTGAAAGGCACCTTATCTCCTGTAGCCCTGGGGGGCAGCAAAGTTTGGTGAAAATCAAACACAGGATCTTATCCTGTGACTGGCTGAATTACAATGAGGTGAGCTCTCAGCCTCACGGGGTGTCTCTGTTAAAGTAAAGGTATGGTTTGGGAAAGAATGGAGACCCTGATAAGCTGGAAAGGGAATGTGTGGATAGACTTTGAGGAAGCTGGGGACACTGAGGTCCTAAATCCTGATGATTCTTCTTTGCCAGTAAAGAAGAATCCTCACCTCTCTCTAAGGGGATTAACACTGCATTGCCTGAGAAAACTGTAATGGATTCCCTTGAGGCAGGTGTCAGAAAAGACAATCCTGAATCTCCTCAGAGCCCACCCCAACCCCTCCTCTTTGATTCAACACCTACAACTAAACGTTTAGTCCCAACTGGCCCCTAAGGTGAGGTACAGAGTGTGTCCTTTGAGTGGGGTATGTTATACAAAAGAACTAATTGAGTTTTCTAACTTATGAGCACAGAAATCCAAGGAACGTGTGTGGGAATAGATAGTGAGGGTGTAGGATAATGGTGGAAGGAACATAAATTTGGATCAGGCTAAATTTATTGATAAGGGTTCACTAATTTGAGATGCTGCATTTAATGTTGATGGGAGTTAGGAAGAACTCTAACAGTTTGGTTGTTTGGCTGAAACATGGACCAAAAGATGGCCCATAGTGAAAACTAGAAATACCAAATTTGCTTTGATTTCATGTAGAAGAAGGGATTCAAAGGCCTGGGGAGATTGGGATGTTGGTGTGGATTTGTCATTTAAGGTCTACTCTTCATACTGAAGGGGTCTAGAAGACGCGTCTTTTACCACAACTATGAAAAATAAATTTGTGAAGGGAACTCTGGCATCCTTGAAGAGCTCTGTAATCATTCTTTTTTTCTAGGTCAGAAACTGAAGTTTCTGCAGTCACTGAATTGGAAAACCTAAACACAACAGGAATAACTGGCAGCATTTCACTGCCAGAGGAAAGGTCGATGTGGCTACCGAAATGGACAGCGGAGTGAGAACAACTGTCAAGTAGTCTGACTCATGAACGTCTTCGGCGTTAGCTGCTTGATCGTGGTGTTCCCAGAACTGAAATTGATAGAAAGCCTACTAAATTCTTACTCATTCTGTATAAGCAGCAATGTTGCAGATCAGGTGAACAAAAGTTTAATCTGAATGGTAAAAACAGAGAGCCACATCAGTCAATCAATTCCCACGCTTGAAACAGTTTACAGACCCAGAATGCCTTATTAGGTAATCTGGTAAACTGCCAAAAATTTATACTGTTAATTTTTCTTCCAGCTTTCCCCAAAGGGACTGACAGCCTTTTACCAGGGTAACTGTGCCTTTCAGGAACTATTGGACACTGTTTCTCAACCAACACTAATTCCAAAAGAGCCAAACCTCACTGCGGCCCACCATCGCAGAAGGGACTTACAGAGGTCAGAAAAATCAATGAAGTGTTACCTCAGATGCATCTCACAATGGGCCCAGTGGGCCCCTGAACCCATCCTATTGTTATTTTCCCAGTTCCAGAATGCATAATGATAGATATACTTAGCAGCTGGCAGAATCCCCACATTGGTTCCCTGACCTGTGAAGTGAAGGCTATTATGGTGTTATAGGCCAAGGGGAAGCCACTAGAACTGCCTATATCTAGGAAAATAGTAAAGCAAAAGCAATGCCACATTCCTGGAGAGATCAGAGAGATTAGTGCCACCATCGAGAACTTGAAAAATCCAGGGGTGGTGATTTCCACCCCATCCCCACTCAGCTCAGCTATTCACACTGCGCAGAAGACAAAAGGATCCGGTTAGTGGGAACAGGCACAATTCTCAGCCCTGTATGTGCCCCACACATTGCTACTCTAATTCTGTCAGTTGGTTTTTCCCCAGTCTCAAGTCAATTCCTGACCAGTACTCAGTAGCATGCTCAAGGGAGACCCTTTGCAGGTCTCTGGAATTCTCCCACTGTGAAGCTCCTTCCTCTTTGGTTACTCTTCTGTGCTAAGAACTCTAGCCACCTCTGTGTCCCTGACTCTCAGCTATGTATCCTCAACTCAGAGAGTCCTCTGTGCTCTGCCTTGATTCTTCCTTCTATTCAACAGCCGGGAAACACTAGTAATAAGGCGGGACAATCAGAAGGCTCATCTTGTTTGTTTCCTGTCTGTCAGGAATCACTGCCCTTTGTTGACCAATGGTCAATGTCTTGAAAATTGTTGTTCCTTATATGTTGTCTACTTTTTAGTTGTGTCATGCAAGAGAGTAAATCTGGTCCATCTTCACTGAGGGTAAAAATCTTATCTCATGAATTTGAGTAAACTCTTACAGAAACACAGCGAAGGGACAGACTTGCAACATGGGAAATTTTACAATAGTTGGCAAAGAAGTAAAATTGAGTCACTTATAGATTAGTAGGATTTTCCAAGGTATAAGAGGTAGAATCGTGGAGACATGTAGTTGGTGTTAGAAATGTTGAATAGCTCAAGGCAGTTGAGTGGAGCTGTGAATTAGAGTGGTAGATGATTACTCTGAACAAGAAGACTGAGTTTAGAACATCAACAATTTGTATGTCTAAATAAGATATTTGGAATTTTAACATATACTGATAAATAAAATAATACTGTCCGTAAGGGATTAATATGACTGGCACCTAGCAAATGCTAAATAAATGCCAGCTGTTTATTCCATGTCTGAGAATCACTGACAACAAATATTTTATTATTTCAATGTCATTCCATTACTAGTAACCTAGACTTTAAATTTCATGAGGGTAGGGACTGTGTTTTCCTTGTTGGACAATGTATATGCAGCACCCAGTGAAGGTCTAGCACATTTGCATTCAGCTAGCATTCAATAATAACATTGAATACATGAATAAGCAACAATAAACCAACAAATATTTTTATGTAGTGAAATAAAACAATAAAATTTGTTTTCTAGATATTATGAAAAATATGTTTAAGTAGATTCAGTGTCTTGGAGTATATATATATAGTCATATATATGTTGTTTATATATAAATATATATTTATCTAATGGGATAATATGGGGATGAGGCAATATTTAAAGAGATAATAGGGAAATATTTTCCAGAATTGATAAAAGGAACAAACTCTCAATTTCAAGAAATCTAATAACCCCCACACATGTTAAATATATAGAAATCCATACCTCAGCTCACCAGAATGAAGTTGCAGAATACCAAGGACAATAAGCCAATCTTAAAATAAGTGAAAGAGTAACAGTAAAAATCTTTTAAAATGTAAAAAACATATTTCTTACCAAAAAGCAATAGTGATATTAACTGCCAACTTGTCAATGAAATAATGGAAGTCAGAAGACAGGGGAATTACTGAACCTGAAATTCCCATTAAGCATTCAGAACATTTGCAGACATGGTGGGGGAGGGGAGGAATGTGTCTCCAATAAACCTACTGCAATAGAAACTGTAGGAAGTTCTTCAGGAATAAGACAATGACCCCAAAAGGAAGACGTGAGATAGAAGAAGAAAGAGTAAACAAAAATATTGTCAAATATGTGAGTAAATTTGAACAAGTGTTGACTATATAAAATAGCAATATTACTGTCTAAAGTATGAGAGTAGGGGAAAAAGATTTACCCTAGAAAAAGGGTAATCAATATTAATCTTTCCAAGATCATTGTGTTTTTTGAAGGTGATACAGATATTAATTAGCTCTACATTTTGTTGAAATGCCTAATTACCAAATAACAGAAATAGATTAATAAATGGTAAAAGGAGAAAGTAAAAAAAAATTGTTAAACAATCCAAAGGAAGTCAAAAAATGAACAGAAAGAAATGTAGAAAAATAGAAAACATGGTATAAGACAGTACAGATGAACTTGAGCACGTCATCACAATTAATGTAAGTTGACTGAAATCCAATTTTAAAACAGAGAGTAATAGACTCAATTCTTTAAAAATTTAGTTCTATGCTTTTTACAAGAGAAATATCTAAAATATGAGTATAAAATATGAAGATAAAAGAATGGATAAAATTATATCAAATATTAGCCAAACGAAAGCTGATAATATCGGGAAAGGTGACTTTATGGCAAAAAGAATTACTACAGATGAAAATAATGAAAGGCTTCATTCACCAATAATAGCATTTTAAAACTTGTAAACATGTAATTGCATCTCCAAAATATATGAAGAGAATCAACAAACCTGCATTCTTTGGAAGATTTAATATGCCTGTCAATAACTGACACATCAAAAATACAAAGTAGTGCCCTGGCCAGGTAGCTAAGCAGATTAGAGTGTTGCCCCAATGCTCCAAGGTTACAGGTCTGATCCCATGAGGAAAGAGACAAGAATCAACCAATGAATGCATAAATAGGTGGAATAACTAACCAATGTATCACCCTCTCTCTCTTTCTTTCTCTCTCTCTCATCAATCAAACAACTAAAATAACAATAATAAAATGCAAAGTAATTCATAGACATAGGTTTGAACAGAACTAAATTTGATTTTATGGACTTAAAACAACTTCCATGTCCATCGACTTGGTGGTACATTATCTTCAAACACATCTGGAATATTTCCAAAAATTGACAATGTAATTTGAACATAAAACTTACTGAATTTCAAAGAATTGGTAAAATATAAGAAAACAAAACATCCATTTAAGAATTTAAGAACAGATTTTAAAATAAGGCATGGGTCCAAGAACAAAATATGAGGGGAATTAGAAAACATTTAGAATTCAATGATTTAAAAAACACTACATATGAAAACTCATTAAATGTAGCTAAAATAATACTAAAGAAAAATCTATATATGTAAAACATAAAATATCCAGCTGGAGTGTTGAATTAGTCTTACTTTGCTGACCACCTGTTTGTCCCATTTTATAAGCTGGAAAGTTAACTAATTTAGCAAAAGATGCATAGCTTTTGTGACAGAACAAACATTTCATTTTGTAAAGACTCTCCACATAATGGTTACTTGATTTTCTCAAGACCTTTAACTATGGTGATAAAATAACAGAAGTTCCTTTCCAGCCTTAATGAATGCAAAATGCCATTTAATGAAGATATTGCTGAGCATTTTCCTCATCTGAACCAGTTATAAATTTGCTCCCCAGTCTTGATTAGTATTGGTTGATTCAAATAAAGTCGGTTTATTTTCAAATAAAAAAATGAAAAGAAAAACCCATAACCTTAAATGTTTATATTAGAAAAAAAGAGCTAAGGAAATTAAAGGTCAAAATATCCAACACAAGAAATTATAAAAATAACAATAAATAACCAAAAAAGTAAAATGTAGTAAATAATAAAAATTAACGATAAAATAAATTAAATAATAAATTTGGAATAATTTAAATGTTAATAGAAAGGATTAACAAATCCAAAATTAATTCTTTGAATAAGTTAAGTAAAATTAACAACCTCACAGATAGAGTTTGAAGAAGAGAGAGAGGTGTAAGGAAGCAAAATAAGAAATGGAAAAGAAACATTATTAAAAACAAAGCACAATGTTTTTTAAAATAGATTATGAGAAAAAAATTATGATTGCTTTCATTAAAAAGGATCCTGAATATGATTGGGAAGCACAGGAGTTTGAGGTACTACTTCCCCCTTCCAGTGCCCTGTGAGAAGATGATGTAACTTATTTTCATAGTTTATATTATCAGAGAGCAGAGGAACAGTTCATCAAATTTCCCTGCAAACAAATTTGGGTGGAATTTTTACATATCATAGGTATGATCACTGTGCACCTTCCCAGTTAGTGTCTTTGTTCTCAAGAGCAAATTCAACCTTTCTCTGGCTTATCAATGTCATAACTACCAAGAAGAAAACCAAAGGAAAACACGCCCTTCTCTTAACAGTTACCAGGTTGATGAGGCAGCTGCATTAGAACGATGACCATTACTCTACTTATAGACACACAGATAGAGAGATGGATTTGGAGAAAGAGAAATAATGAGTGAGGTTTATTTTTGTTCTTTCTGTCCATTTTTCCTCTGTTTTCTTTTCCTCGTTTGACAACTACACTCCTAAGCCAAAATGAATATATAATTAATTTGATTCTATTGTAATGGAAATAGTGAAAATTACAGCTCTGTTTACATCTACCCTGTGGTGGGAACATAGATCACTATTTAAACTGTATTTCCTCCCACACAAAATATTATGAAGTTGCTTAGTTAACTTTTAAGTTAAAAATGCATCATTTATAAGTCAAGGAACATGTGTAAAGGACTCATGGACAAGGACAACTGGGAGGAGGATTAAATGCGGGAGGGGGGCAGGGCAGGGGAGAGCAATGAGGTTAAAACGAAGACAACTGTAATTGAACAACAATAAAATGGTTTTAAATACATTATTAAGTCTTTTTTTAAGATTTTATTTATTTGTTTATTTTAGAGAGAGGGGAAGGGAAGGAGGAGGAGAGGGAGAGAAACATCAGTGTGTGGTTGCCTCTTGTGCACCCCCTACCTGGCCTGAAATCCAGGCATGTGTGCCCTGACTGGGAATCGAACCAGCAATCCTTTGGTTCTTAGGCCAGCACTCAATATACTGAGCCACACCAGTCAGGGCTGATTAAGTCTTTCTTAACAACTCTAATAAACTTTAAATATTGAAAACTGAAAAAAAGACAATGGATTGACACAGAGCTTTTCACTTAACCTATTTTACAAGGTTATACACATTTATCTTAATGAACATTTAACTCTCTTCCTTTCAGATGAAAAGTGATGTAGTCCTGGGGGACTTGGGCAGGACACTTGCTGGAGTGTCTGATGTAAACAAGATCAGATTTAGCTTGGGTTACAGATTAAATTGAACTCAGCACCCAGGCAGGTGAGATAAACAGAGACGGAGACCACAGCATAGCTGCACCTGGGGACACAGTATCGTATAAGGACATGCCCTGGAGTCAGGGTTTAATGCCCAGCTGTGCTTCTGATTAAATCCTTGACCTCTTTAACACTATTATGCCTTGGTTTCCTCGACAGTAAAATGAAGATGATAATAGTACCTACTGCATAAAGTACTGGAAGGACCAAATGGCATAACCATGTAAATCTTTTGGCATAGTGTGTAATATGGTGAGCATCCAATAAATATTTGCCATTATTATTAATAATATCATCAGGATCATCTTGTAAAGCAGCCTGAACCTAGCATGGTACTCACATGGTGAGTACCACGGAAAGGTGTCATACTTGAGTAGCTGTGTTTCTCATATTCTAGATGAAATATGCCTAGTATCATTGACAAGTGACCAGAGGGGAGAGGGGAGGGAATCTCAGGGGAAAAGGGGAAGGGTTTGCAGGAACAAGTATAAAGGACACATGGACAAAAACGGGGGGGCATGGAAATGGGAGGGAGGTGGGGAGGGCTGGGAGGGTGGGCTGGGGTGGGAGTAAAAGGCAGAAAACTGTACTTGAACAACAATTAAAATTTAAGAAATAAATAAAATAAAATGAAAGTATATAAAAAGAACAGAGAGAGAGAGGGAGAGAGAGAAACTCATAAAACACATGGACGTGGACAACAGCACAGTGGCTGCCAGGGAGAGAGGGTGGTAACAGTGGTGATGGAGGGAGAGCTGACTTGGGGTGGTGAACACACAATACAGTGTACAGATGACGTGTTGTGGAGTTATGCACCTGAAACCTGTGTAATTTTGTTAACGAGTGTCGTCCCAGTAAATTCAATGAAAAAAAAAAAAGACAGTATTTGATTTAAATAGTCGCATGGATATAGCTTAAGCACTGTGCATTCAAACAGCATGGTATTTTTCATGGTATTCTTCCTCTAAATATTTTTTGAATGATGGGATAAAATTCTTCTAACTATAACCTAGTTTAGAGGCTGATAATTTGAGGAAAAGGCTATTATTTGACCTTTGCTTTTCCCAGCTCAGCATCTTTCTGCTGGCCTTTGTGCAAGGCCAGCTGGGAAATTCATGTATCCCAAATTCACAAGAATACGAGACATAAAATGCATCTCATCTGACAATGCAGAACTTCAATGAATTCTGAAATAAAGTTTCATCGAGAGCAAAGTACATATGAAGAAATGGACATGATAACAAGTTGCAGAGGCAACAATAATTCAAGAATTCCCTCTTTCCTACACTAAACAGAACATTTCAATGCTGGAGCACCTTCTTCCCACCCTGCTCACCGCCACACATACCTCTCCTGAAGAAGGACTAGTCCCAAGTTGCGTGGGGGTGGGGGCTAGGAGGGTGGGGATGCTAGGGCAGAGAACTCCTCCTAAAGAGTGAACACGAGAATTCAGTCCAGTCCTGACCATATTAGGAGCAACAAATCAGGAGGGTGGGGAGTGGTCAGTGATTATAAATATAAATATCATATACACTTATATAAAGAGAAAACTCAAAATGCCTGAAAGTCCTCAAAGATTCCCAAGAACCGATCTTCCATCTACTAATAGACGGTATTACCAAAGTAAATTCCAAACCTGCAGTTTGAAAAATGGCTCCTCGGATGAGGCTCCCTCTATTTCCTTCTGTCCACTTTCCATCACTTTAGAGATGGCTATTTAAAAAAAATATTCTGCACCAACCAAAGGAAACCAGTGTCTGTGCTGAAATGCCTATGGCCAGCCCCAGTCACTGATACCTCGGGTGCATGGCAACTGATCCAATTCTTAGATTATTTACCATATCCACCCACCTCAAAATCAATCACGTTAGCCACTGAGCAGCGGTGGCTGAGAAGCACTGCCATGGGATGCTCTGAAGAAGAGACGTCACTACTCCGAGAGGTTAGCTTTGCCCTATTAGAGACCTTCAGAGGACAGTTGCCTAAACGTTGGCACAGAGAATATACATGTCTGACAGAGAAGCAAATGGGGGAGCACATACATCGGACTAGAGAAATTTGGGGTGTGGGGTTGGGTCAGAAAAACTCTTGCTGAACTTATTGGCTCCCAATTGTGATTCCACAATGAGCTTCTATTAATGCTCTTTTTCCTACCCAGTCTTGGAAGAATCACTCCCCATTCCCAGACGTTCCCCAGATATTGCACTTTGCCTGTCATTACAGCCTGGAAAATATTGTTTTCCCTCATGATACTTCGTGAGCTAAATTAAGAATTTTCTCACTCCCATATATACTATTACCACACTAGCTATTAACACAGCTCTGGGTTAGCTGAGATTGTGATAAAACACTAGTAAGGACTTATTTGATGTATATACACAATGACCAGACAAATTAATACTTACATTTTAATTACTGGATAAGGCAAATAATATATCTTACAATCTAAAGTTGTGTTCTCTATTGCAGATTTCTTTTTTCTTTTTTAATTTTAATTGTTGTTCAAGTACTGTTTTCTGCCTTTTACCCCCATCCCAGCCCACCCCCCAGCCCTCCCACCTCCCTCCCATTTCCACCCCCCCCTCCCCCGTTGTTATCCATGTTCCTGCAAACCCTTCCCCCCTTCCCCTGAAATTCCCTCCCCTCTCCCCTCTGGTCACTGTCAGCCTGTTCTCAATTTCAGTGTCTTTGGTTATATTTTGCTTGTTTGTTTTGGTGATTAGGTTCCTGTTAAAGGTGAGATCATATGGTACTTGTCTTTCACTGCCTGGCTTATTTCTCTATTGCAGATTTCTTGCTGAGGTGGGGAGAATAGCACTTCCAGAAATTTCAAAACCAGGATGAGTCATAAACAGATTAGAAATTCTCTGATATAAAACAATATTGGCCCAACGGCTGTTAACATACGGCCATCCCCTTCAGAATTTGATCCAACTCCAAACCTTAACTTTAATATCTTCTTCCAGGTAAGTGAAACAAGAACTTATTTTCCCTTCAACTTTTGCTACTTTTAAAGAAGTGTTCCATTGCAATTTAGATGAATAAGATTCAAGGACATAAACATTTTTGCTAAAAACTCCATTTTCTCAAAACATACAGTACAGCAAAAACATCACTGTAGTTCGGCCCCAGAACATTTTTCTTTTTAACACAATTTCCTAAAACCTAGGTGTAATGAGAAAGAAATCATTATTCGGTCTGGTTTTCTTTGGACATTTTACCAAAGCCTTGTTTTCTTTTCCCCATTAGCAATTTCATGGGAGGAAGGAGGGGGTGTGGGAAGGCAGAGTAGCAATTCCTCCTGCATTTGTCTGATTTCATGCCTGCCCCTGGGTGAGAATGGATGACATTCTTTGCATTACATTTGTGAGGAATTATAAAGGCAGTTGCTAATTGTTTTTATGATCTTCCATATCTGCTTTGTACTCCTAGCAGAAGAACAGGAAGATTTAATTCACCTGAAAAAAATCAAGTTTGTGTGTCTTTGATTCACCCTAGAATTTAACACTGCAAAAGCCTACTGCTATTTTTGTTTCCCAGAACATGTTCTGACAGTGTACATAATGTATGCTTAATACCCAAGGATTACATTGTCATAAACAATATAAATTAACTTGAGGGAGCTCAGGGTTGTATTTGATGAGAAGTCCTGTTGGATAGGTTCAGTGCTTCAAATCATGTACTGCCTAGAAAATTCTCCCAACAATAAACCCTTAACATTGTATTCAGAAACAAAAGATCCAAGTTAGGAGATTGCATTGTTTAAAATAATTGAGTACAGGAATATATAGGTCTGTTTTAAATATAATTTATGAAAAATGTTTTATTAGAAACTTAAAGTTACACCATTAGGCTGGCTGTCCCTGCAAAACAAACAGACAAACAAAAAACAGAAAATAACAAATGCTGGAAAGCATGTGAAGAATTTGAACCCTTGTTTGTTGTGATAGGAACATAAAATGGTTCAGCAGCAGCTCCAGAAAACAGTTTGGTGGTTCCTCAGAAACTTAAAGAGAGAATTATCTGATCCAGCAACTCCACTTCTGGGTATATACATAAAAAAATTGAAAGCAGGGACTCAAGAAGATACTTGTGCCCTGGCTAGCATAGCTCAGTGGATTGAGCATGGGCTGTGAACCAAAGCATCATAGGTTCCATTCCCAGTCAAGGCACATGCCTGGGTTGCAGGCCACAGCCCCCAGCAACCACACATTGACGTTTCTTTCTCTCTCTCTCTTTCTACCTCCCTTCCCTCTCAAAAATAAATAAATAAAATCTTTTAAAAAAAGAAGATAATTGTGCACCAGTGTTTATAGCATAAATAAACAAAGCCTGGTATCTACACACAATAAAAATCATTCAGCCTAAAAACTAATGCAACTCTGGTGGCTCAGTTGGTTGGAGTGTTGTCCCATACACCAAAAGGTTGTGGGTTTGATTCCTGGTCAGGGCATGTACCTAGTTCACAGGTTCAATCACTGTTCAGGCCTTGTACAAGGGGCAGCCTATCAAGGTTTCTCTCTCACATCAATGTTTCCTTTCTCTCTCTCCCTTCCATTCCCTCTAAAATCAATAAACATATCCTTAGTGAAGATTTTTCTTAAGTAATAGAATTCTGTTACATGCTACAACATGGTTGTATTTATATACAACAAGCATTTGTATGAGGTACTTTGAATAGTCAAATTCATACACAGAAAAGGGCATAGAGGTCATCAGATTCTGAGAGAGAGGGGAATGAGAGTGTTTATTGGATGGGTACAGAATTTCTGCTCTACATAATCTGGAACGGGACAGTGGTGAGGGTTAGACAACATTGTGAATGAACTTAATGCCACTGGATTGTATACTTAAAAAATAGTTAAAATGGTAAATTTTATTTCATGTATATTTTACCATAATAAAAAATAAATGGCCTTTGAAAAGGTAAAGAAAGGTCACTCATTTTATTCAATATTCAGTAAAATGGCACCTACATACTTATCTCTTCTGCTGTTGCACAGCAGGAAGCTGGAGACCATCAGTGCCGGAGTAGGCTAGCCTTTGGCCACAGGCTCTGTGAGGCCAACACATCTCCTCAGAAGATCAGTCCGCTCTACGGCAGTGTTACAGAAAATAATCTTTTGAGTGATTCAGTATTTTACTTCCCAGGCAACTGCTGCATTGTCTTGAATATACCTAAGAATTAAGAAATGTATACTCTTATCCTGCGACATCAGAAATTATTTCTCCATATGATTTCCCCCACAGTGATTCTGTTCAACTATTTTATTTTCATCATAGAAAAGGTACAGATACATTTTGCAGAAAATGATCAGACCATATAAGTATACTTTCCAGCTATGTACTCTTGGATTAATCCATATCTCCAGACCCTTGGCTCCCTGGTCTGTAAAGCAGGACTAAACACACTGACAACACAACTGGCCAAAGACTGAAAGGACATGGGTCGTACGAGAGCTCCACCTCTGGCACATTCTGAGCACCCAACGAGTTTTGGTTGTGTGAGTAAATGAATATAAATGAAGCAGCTGGGAGGAAAAAAAAAAAGGGAAGAGGAATGTTAGAACTCGGTTTAAGCACCAGATTCATGCAAGTCGTCAACACATGATTTCATCTGATCTGTGGAAGCTTTTATGCAAAATGGGTGTGGAGATGTACAAGATTGGGCCTGAAGTGAACTGGTGCCCTCAGACATACTATATGTTGTGCTAATTCTAAAATAATCAAAGCGAAAATAAACAAAATGACACCCCTAAAACACACAGACAAGATGATACAGGAGAAACCACATATAATTGGATAATAACCACCACAACTGTTAAGAGCAAGCAATTGTGAATCACAAAACATTTGTTTGCTATGGTTTCTTTTTTTCTCCCTGCCTTTCATAGGGGAAAAAAAAGTTTGTTTTTCTTCAAAATAAAAACACTCGTTTGTGGATTTGAATCACTTTTTTTCACTCTTTGTGTAAGAAGGTCACAGTAACTACCAACAGAAGTATAAAAGGGTAATAGTTTCCGGCTCTGGAAATTTGGTTGTTGAACAAAAGAAGAAAAGAGACCACCTTGTATCACAGAAGACAAAATAAAGAAAACATTACATGTTTCCAACCTGCAGGTCGTAAGGAATTTTGATCGCTTTGGCATTAGTGTGAGAGAAAATGTTGTGTTACCGTTTGTTTTCCTGGTAGTTGAAAAGCTATTTCTTATGTCCAAATAAAAAAGGAGCATATCTCCCCTGACAAAAACTTTTAATACAAAGGCAAACAATCAGCTGGATTGTTTTACGGTAACTTGACTACACTCTGCTGGTTCTCGCACTCAAACGACATGAAAACTAAAGTTGCATAATGGCAATGACAACATGGGCAATGCCAGAGAAACAATATTTTGCCCGGATCCATGGCAATATCACAGTTGTCACACGTATGAAACAAACCTTCCGAACAGTAGGTCCTATTTACCTCATCAGGTGAAAGTCAGGAAGGATAACTGTGGATCCTTCTAGTGCAGGAGTTAATGAGCTTATTTTTTAACTCGCTTTTCACTCCTTTAAATAATGGGTTTAGTCCTGACCCCTAAATTATATTTTCTCAATAGTCCATGTTGGGTTTTTAAAAAATGTATTTGCAGTGATAGATCATGTCAGTACATTCGGAAGGGGTGCAATTGCTTCATTTTCTCTGTGTAAATGTCATCTACCTTAGATTAGATTAGACTCTATGAAGGATATAAATATGTCTTGTCTGATTTCTATAAGATTTTTTCACAAAACTAATTCATTCCTATCTGCTCAAGATAAATATTAAAAGATCATATCTACTCAGATCAGAAAGTACACATACTGTCAGGTTCAACAATACTATTTAGATTACTAAAATTATAATCCTGTTTACCTATCTAAAAATAAATACAAGGATTTTTATTTTTAGAATATCTTTTAAGAGAAAAAATTTTGAGGAAAGTTAGTTTCTCTGTTAAACTACTTTTTTGCTTAAAAACAAATGAAAGAAACATATCTATGTAAGGTTTTGTCATTAAATAAGTGAACATGTGAAAAGAAAAATACTTGTAGTGTAATTATGTTGTTAATCATACTACAAGAGAAATAGAATCAGCTAAGTGAAGAGTTTAGGAAGGGAAGCAGGTCACATTCTCAGAGAGTGATGCTCTGATTGGGATACTTGCTATAGATCTTTCTCATTCACTTAATTTCTTAATGGAGATCGTGTTACACACTGGCCCTGAGCTACAGCTGATGAAAAATTAACTAGTATTATCTGTGACATTTATACAACTGCTGCTTTTTCTATAGTAATAAATCAAAATTATTCATTTTATTTATTTTGGCTTGAAATGATGGTAACAATAATAATGGGGAGAAGGGTGACTTAAGAACAAGGTGTTTAAAGGTATTTTTAGTCAAGAGATGAAGATCAATAGTATTCTACCTCTTTTAAAAACTGAAAAAAGAGAGAGAGAATTTGATATAACGGCAGAAGAGAGCTCTTCTTTGAAAAAAAGAATGCTCGCCCTGGCTGGTGTGGCTCAATGGATTGAGCATCAGCCTGCGAACCAAAATGGTTCCATTCCCAGTCAGGACACATGCCTGGGTTGTGGGCCAGCTCCCCAGCTGAGGCTGTGTGAGAAGCAACCACACATTGATGTTTCTCTCCCTCTCTTTCTCCCTCTCTTTCCCTTTCTCTAAAAGTAAATAAATAAAATCTTTTTAAAAAGTAAAGAGAGAGAAAGACATCAATTTGTTGTTCCCCTCATTTATGTATTCAGTGGTTGCTTCCTGTACGTGCCCTGACTGGGAACTGGAGACCCTGGTATGGGGATGATGCTCTAACCAACTGAGCTACCCAGCCAGGGCAACTTAAGGTCCTTATATTCTTCTTGAAGTGGTACCAACACTTGAAGGCAGACTGTGAGAAGTTATGGATGTACAAAATAAACCTTGAAGCAACCACTAAACAACAACAGGAAAAAAAAAAAGAATGCTTTAGTGAAAAGTTTCTAGTAGAAGAGTTACTTAAGTCATGAAATAGGAATGAACTCCTCTCTCCTCCAGCCAAGATAGAACCTATCCCATTAGAGTACTGGTTCTCAACCAGGACACTTGGGAATACGTGCAGGTCTTTTTGATGTTCCCACTGAGCGAACAGGGGGAGAGGTCTCCTGGTGCCCTGTGCGTAGAGAAGATCAGGAATGCTGCTGAACATCCTACAATGCACAAGACACCTTCTCCCCCACTCCCCCCTCCACACACGCATAATGAGTATCCAGCCCAAAACGTCAATAGCACTAAGGTTGAGAAATTTTTTATGAGAATGATATAGGATTGGAGTAACTAACACTTTCTGATAAGGGCCAGATAAGCCTTCACAGTCTCTGACACACCATTTGCCTCTGCAGCTGTAGCACAAAAGCAGCCATAGGCCATAATGGATGTCACTGCTCTGCACCAGTAGAAGTTTCTTTACAAAAGTAGAGGCAGGACCCATTTGGCCCTTTGGCCTTAGTTTGTTGACTCCTGATATTGGTCTTTTCTCCCTTAAAGATTCCTCTAATTCTTATTTCTGGAATTGGAAAAAATTCCAATGACCACACTGACTTTGTTAGTAGGAGTCTAACTTAGGGAATCACATCCAGTATGAGACAAAATCTCTGCATTCTAGCAGGAAAATTAAATTTGTGAATGGCAGTCACAAATATTTTAAAATTTACTCTCTACTTTAAAAGGGAACAATTTTACCATTAAGATTTTATGATACAGACTTAAAGGTTAGACAAATTGGTGCCCTTCCCAACCACCAAAAAAAAAGGCAAATGAACAAACAAGAGTAGATGCACACATTAGTTCTCTAAAGCAGAGTTTCTTACTCTATAGGTCATGGTATCAAGGAAAGTCCACAAGTAGATTCAGGGTTAATACGTGCAGGGATTTATAAACCTGCTGAAATTGTGTATAAAATACTGTGACTTTGTAGTACAATGTACACGTGCATTCTCATGACATTCTGGGCCTCCTGAAAATTGGAGAGCCATTGCTAAACCACACCAGATTATCAGTCAGAGAGCATGTTTTCAAGAGCGGACTAATTCTCAGAGGCTGCCGCATCATAAAAAGCACTGCACAATAATAGATTCAGTTCTTCGTCTCCACAGACGGAACTGGTTGTTACAGATTACCACAGAGTTTCGGATCAACCATGTGAAACTTGGCCTCCACTTTGTGTTATACTTAATTTGGTCAGATGGCAGAGGCACATTTCTAAATCTAAAGTCTTAGTACTTATCCTTTTAAACAGCCTTGTTCCAAAAAGAAGGCTTTCAGAAATAAGTGGATAGAGTGACATAACATAAATTTTTAAAAGATGAGAAAGAGATGAAGAGGAAACATGCAAGGACACACAATGGGGCTAGTGAAAGAAAGGTTTCCACTACAAACTCCTTCACATATTATATCAGATAGCTCATTTGATTTCTTGGCGTTTCTATTTCCTAACCTTTAGAGCTGAAGTAGATGGTTTCTACATGACATTTTCCTTATACTCAGGATTTATCAGCGGTATAGTAATCAGTCAACAAACATTTACTAAATCTCCATTGTGAATATAGCATTTCATTAGGTGGTACGGTGAGTCAGAAGAGTTTCGCCTACTGAATCATTAACCTCACTTCCTGTATTAAGTGTGATCTTTTGGGAGGTTCTTCTGTCAACTGGTCCCACAGTAACCAGCTTATGAAATCAAATTTAAGTTATATCCTAACTAAAGAAAGTTCCTATGAGGCTCCTCAGAATGAGGAAGCAAAGAATGGGGGGAAGAGTGATAAATGGGAGAGACTGCAGATACTCTGCCAAAAAAAAAAGAACAATTACTTGCAAACACTTTGTCTTTTAGATATTACAAAACATTAGATTTGGAAAACAATAAATAGAAATAGATCTAAAATGGAATGAAATTCTGTAAAGCTTCAACACAAGTTACAGGAGTCATCAATATGGGGAAAAATAAACAGCATCCTTTTCCTTGGAGAAACAATGAGATATCAGGCAAGACAAAAGAATGAAGAATTTCTCCTTAAGACTTAAACTGCAGCCCTGGCTGGCGTAGCTCAGTGGATTGAGCGCGGGCTGCGAACCAAAGTGTCGCTGGTTTGATTCCCAGTCAGGGCACATGCCTAGGTTACAGGCCATGACCCCTAGCAACCGCACACTGATGTTTCTCTCTCTCTCTCTCCCCCTCCCTTCCCTCTCTAAAAATAAATAAATAAAATCTAAAAAAAAAAAAAGACTTAAACTGCCAAACAAAACAGTAGTGATTGTGCCAAAACACATTCTTCCAATGTTGTATAGCTTTTCATTCAGGTGCTCTATTGAATTTAAAGTTTCAATCTGATTGGTTGGGAAATCCCTCCATCCATATCATACTAAGTCAGAATCTGAATATTCTATTTTTCTTCTTTTTGCTTTTGTTGCATAAGATTAAATTGCTGATTCATTGTGATGCTTCTGGAGAATATAGGCATCCTTTAATTTATGGAATATAACTACATCTTAGGGCTGTACAACAGGAGAGTAGAACTGCTCCAAGCAATGAGCATTTAGCCTCTATTTTTATGATTGTTACTAGGCAGTCACAAACAAAAATTGATGATGAAAGAATCCAGTTAATCTATCTCATGCAATATCATTAGTCACTTCCTAGGTTCTGGAGCTCCCTAAAGCAAAGAGAGAATAAAATTTCAAAATATTACATTGCTAGTCAGTTTTATAGATATCAAGTTTGTACAGGCACCTAAATCAGAATGTATTCAAAGTAAGAAGCAGATGTTTGAATTATTCCAACAAAGTGAAATCATCTTCCCTCTCCCATGCTACAAATCCACAGCATTTTCATAAGAGTGAAGACTGTAAAAAGGGATTGGGATTCATCGTTTAGATGATTTATAGTCCCTTCGAGTTTTTCTGCACCAAAGTGGCGGGATCTGAGGATATCACATTATTTCCATAACTATGACAATGTGGCAAGCAATTCCTCCGTATGTGACACAGAAGTGGGCAGAAACCAGTGCCACTGAGTTTTCCAATCATGAGAATCTTTCCTCTCAGCATTTTATTGTAAGTTATTCTTCCAACCCAAATTAAGAACATGGTGGAGAGAAAATCAATGTGAAAGAATTCATGGAGGCCACAGAAGAGGCCTTCATTTGAGATTCTTTCTCAGCTGACCTTTTAAAAATTATTTATTTATTTATTTATTTTAGTTTTCGTTTTACACACTGCATTCTTCCAAAAGGTAGCTTACAGACTTTCACATACTTCAGGGCCATTAAGACAAATGACAAGATTAAACCCAGTCTGTCTAAATGATATAAATAATAAAAGTGATGGTATTGCTAAAGAGTTGTTTCCCGATACTTCTTAAAGCTTAAATGTTTGTCTCTTTTGTATACACCCTCCTCTGAAAGATCAGAGGAACCAGAGCTAGTGTTCGTTATTTTTGCACGGACCCAAACTCCCACCATGCTTTGTATTTGAGAGAGCTTCAATAACCAATAACAGTAAGTGGGGACTTCGCTGCCGTGCGGTCTGCAGGTCCATGTCACAGCAGCAGCACTTAAGTGAGACACTCTCATCTCATACTTAGGGAAATTACTACCCTTGCAAAGAATACAAGGTAAATACTTAATTTTTTTAATTTATTAACTTGAGAGAGAGAACGAGAAACATTGATTTGGTATTCCCCTATTTATGCATTCATTGGTTGATTCTGGAATGTGCCCTGACCAGTGATCGAACCTGCAACCTTGGTGTATAGCAGAGGTATCAAACTCATTTTCACTGGGGGCCACACCAGCCTCATGGTTGCCTTCAAAGGGCCAAATGTAATTTTAGGACTGTACAAATGTAACTACTCCTTAACTAGGGGCAAGGAGCTCGGCGCTGTCGCTGGATAGAAACAAGGTGCTGGGCGGATAAAACAAGGTGGAGGGCTGGATTCGGCCCGCGGGCCTTGTGTTTGCCACCTGTGGTGTATAGGAACAACACTCTTAACAGGTGAGCTACTGGTCCAGGGCCAAGATAAATACTTCTTATATTGAATCCCTATTAAAAAAATTAAGAAGAAAAATCTCAACATTGAAAAACAATAACAAACTAACTTAACTTTTTAAAAATAAAATGTTAGAATGATGCTTCAGTTGAATCTCAAATGTAAATTAATATATAGTAGTTCAGAATTTAAAATTTAGTGAGGATACTTTGGAATACTTAGTATACTTACTTGCATACTTAGCTTAGGATATTATCAAAATAATGTCAATAAATTTGAGTGGCAGAGCAGCTAGAAATAGCATAGATGGAAAGGGAAGAGAAGGGGAAAGAAAGGAAAAGAAGGGGGGAAGGAAAGTTATAAAATAGAATGGATGGGAATGAATGGAATAGAAATAAAATCGAGCACATGTTTCAAGCACAGGTAAATACTGTTCTGTGAAGTTTTGATTTCAGTTAACTATTCATACGTGTATTGAATATCAGAGTAAAAAATATTTCTTATATTTCCTACTGTGGTTCATAGTCAAATTTTTGAAAGTCATCATATCAGATCAAAACCCATGACTTGTTTTCTTTAACAGAGAATTGAATTCATGTCACAGTGTCAATTCAGGAATGGTTCTACAAGATTAATGTTTTTAAAATCAAATATTTATCTTCTCAACAAAAATATTACAAAAAACTTAGGTGCTTTGACTTAATCTGACTGTAACAGAAAGGATGTTATGTAGGAGAATAAACCCATCACTCGCCTCCTTTACCATCTTTCACTGATTCTCTGTCATCCACCCTTGTGCCTCTTCCATTTTAACATGCAGATGAATCACCTGGGAATCTTGTCAAAATGCAAATTCTGACTCAGTGACTCTAGGGCAGAGCTGGAGGTTCTGTGCTTCTAACAATCTCTTGGGCAATGCCAATGCTCCTGTTCCGTGGACAGAGGCCAGCAACTCTTTTTGGAAAGAGCCAACTGTAAATATTTGAAGCTGTTAAGCCACATGCAGTTTTTGGTTCTCCTTCTCCTCCTCCTCCACACCACCACCACCTTCTTCTTCTAAAGCAACTTTTTGAACATGTACAAACCTTTCTTAGCTCATTGGCCTTACAGAACAGTGCGCTGAACTACAGGTTGGACTTTGCTGATGCTCATCTAGAGTAGCCCTAGCCAACAGAAATACAATGCAAGCCACAACTATGAGGGGGGACCAAAAAAATAAAAAAGGAAAGAACATAATTTATTTATTTAAAAGTGTGTATTTATTCTTACATGTTTAAACTCCGTCACCATTTGATGCAATACATCTATCAAGATGTTTTTTCCACTGCTCAAAACCGTTTTTGAACCCATCAATTTTGATGGCTTTTAGTGCTTCTGCCATTTTTTTCTGTTTTACCTCTTCCACATCAGCAAAACATTTCCTATGAGAATTTTTTTCATCCGGGGAAACAAAAACCAGTCACTGGGGGCAAGACTGAGTGAATAAGGCAGGGCAGGGCACAGAGGTCATGCCATTTTGGGGGGTCAAACACTGCTGAACGTGTAGCGCTGTGGTCTGGGCAGGTGTGCTTGTGAGTCACCCATCATGAAATGGGCAAATACGTTGAAAGAGTCTTCAAAAAAATTCACTGAAGCTGAACACTATCTCTCCAAACACCTCCAGCCGGGGCACTGATACACATGGGTTCCTAGAACACTCTAGCGGGTTCCTAGAGTGTTCCTAGCGGGTTCTAGGAACACGGGTTCCTAGAACACTTCCCCCTAGTGGGAGAAGCCTGTTCTACAAAGGGCCTGCTCTTGGGAAGATATTTGTTTTTTGAGGATCCCCTTCATATAACTTTAAATTTCCAAGTAACCATGTTTTTTTAAAAATAAAAAGAAGCAGGTGAAATTAATTTTAATGACATTTTATTCAACCCAAAATATCCACAATGTTTTTTTCAACAGTAATCAATGTAAAGATTATCAGACATTTTGCATTTTTTCAGACAAAATCTTTACAAGTCAATGTGTATTTTATGTGCAGCTTATTTTAATTTGGAATAATCACATTTCCAGTGCTCAGTAACCACATGGGGCTACTACTGAACAGAGCAGATCTAGAAGAAAAAGTTTAATGCCCTGGCTGGCGTAGCTCTGTGGATTGAACGTGGGCTGGGAACCAAAGTGTCGCAGGTTCAATTCCCAGTCAGGGCACATGCCTGGGTTTCAGGCCATGACCCCAGCAATCCCACATTGATGTTTCTCTCTCTCTCTCTTTTTCCCTCCCTTCCCTGGCTAAAAATAAATAAAAATAAAATCTTAAAAAAAAAGAGTGGTCTTTAACCACACACACAAAAAGAAAAGTTTAAAATTCTTTCTTTGGCATATGATACGCTTTATGTTTTTACCCTGCTCACTATTCTATTGATAGCTTCATGTCCTACCTCTCAACCATATACACTTGACATTCTAGTCATACTATAGTAGTTTTTTTCCTTGAATATGTTGTTCCCTCTTTTTGGAATGCCCTCCTCCTACTTGTCTCCTGCCTAAAAACTTTACTCACCCTTCCCCTATATTGATGCAATTACAAGGAGAATTAAATGCATGAAGAGGACACTAGACACTTATGAAAAAATTGTGTAATACTACATAAATAAATGCTAATATTATTGCATAGTCCTTATTTTAAAATCAAGAGCAGAAAAAGTGGTCAGTTAATTATTACTTATTTTGTTATTATTAAGATATTACTATCACATTAATATTAAAGTTCTATTTGGAGGGAAAGACTTATTTTTCTTCCTTTTATAAAACAGAATCTTCCAAAAGCATTTAAAATATAATTACTTATTACCACAGCATTTCTAAATATGTTTGGTGTCACTGCTTCTATTTAATAACCATGAAAGCTAAGACTTTCAGGAGCTTAAATGATCTTGCAATGGACTTGAAAAATATACTGAAACAAAAAGTTTTGAAAATAAATAATTCTCAACTACCTAGGATACTAAAACTGCAGTTACTTAGAAGATGAAGATCAGTCAAGATAACTTCTGAGGTAACAAATGTGGTGTACTTGAGTCTGATGCACACCTGTGAACAGAAGTTTGCTGCCACCAACCCAGTGCCAAAGGGGGCCCAATCTGGAGTGCAATGAAAGGAGAGACTGTAATGAGGTGAACAGTTTGTGAACTGGGGAAACAAAGCCTTAAGCGGAAACCAAGTGCACTCCCCCAGAAGAAAACGAATACCTACTTCTATAGAGAAAGTGCCTGCCCTGGCCCCTCATTGGTCCATTTTTATACAAATGAGGAATCTGATTTTGCACAGTTTGATAGGTTCATATAGCACTGTTCTGACTGGTAAGAATCAAATGTCCCAATTGATCATTACCAAGTTGCTCTGATTGGTAGACAAAGATGCACACACGGATATAGCTTCATGGCTCCCATTGGATAAGGCATGTTTCAGCCCATTGGTCAAAACATGATTCTAAGGACTCCTTTACATGAGTTGGCTCAGATGGCAGGAATGCCATGCTGGAGCCTTGGCAGCCCAGCCTGTGGCTTTTCTCTGAAATGCAGCATGTGTGAGAGCCCCTCTGTACACAGTGGCTTCAAGACTCTGATTATAAGTTTGGGCTCAGTCAACCACAAGTTCTTTTTGACAGGTATATTCCTTCTCAGGGGCACATTTCAAAGAGTCTGATATTCTGAATTTAATTCCAGTTTTGGTGAGTAAGAAAGTTATGAAAAATCCACACCCCAGTTTCCTCAACCATAAGGAGGATCATAACAATAACACTGCCCTCTCAGGATCACAGAAATAGCAAATGACATAAGTTTTATTATGCAAAATTTCCCTCTAAGATTTTGTTTCTAAGACCTGAGAGCCTTTTTAATAAAGTCAGATCTTTATGCAACAAACTTACCTTGGAGGTTCAGTCTAGAATGGAGAATTGTTCCCAAAACAGGTACAAGAAAGTACATTGTGAGTGCTCATCTGGGACTTATTTTAACTCTTTTTTTATTTTTCCATTTATTTTTAATTGAATTTACTGGGATTACATAGTTAATAAAAGTATATAGGGTACAGTTCTATACTACATTATCTATGTATTATATTGTGTGTTCACCACCCCAAGTCATATCTCCTTCCATTGCCATTTACTCCCCCTTTACCCTCTCCTGCCTCCCCCACCCTCATTTCCCTCTGGTAATCCTGTGAACCTCAGTTAATATCAATGAGGCTGACCATTGCCTGCACAGTAGCATTTCCAGGGCACTTATAAAGGTACCAATACCCAACCGATGACACTCTACCTCTGGGGGTGTGGGCTAGGCACAGATAATTTTTCCAACTCCCCCTCCTCTTCTCAGCCTGGGTGATTCCAACATGCAGTCAGGTTGAGAATTACTGGGCCTACCAGCCTCTGGTTCTTTATTTGCAAAATACTGTTGATTCTTGAACACCACAATTTCAGGCTGCATGAGGCCACTTATATCCAGATTGTTTTTCTTTATATGCCATAAATGTATTTTCTCTTCCCTATAATTTTCTTAATAACACTTTTTCTTTAGCTTACTGTATAAGAATACAGGATATAATACATATAACATGTAAAATTTATATTAACTGATTGTTTATGTTATAAGTGAGGCTTCCAGTCAATAGTAAGCTATTAGTAATTTTCTGGGGAGTCAGAAGTTTTATGCATATTTTCAACTGTATGGGGGTTCATACCCCTAATGCATGCATTGTTCAAGGGTCAACTGTAGGACTAACTCTTTGCTCACAAATTGTTGTAAGGATTAAAGGAAACCATGTGTATAAAGTACCTGGCACATTTTAGAAATTTGATTAAGAATTCTTGCCTATTCTCATGCTCCCTCAGTTAATTCCCTTACTCTCCACTAATTGCTTCGATACTAGAACTGTCTTCTTCTCAAATAACGCTTTTTCAATAGGTTTATTTATTTGTTGCTTTTGGTTGAAACAGACCAGTAGCTTTTGGCAGTTTCAACCTCAACCCACATGGTGAGTACTGTACATTCCCCCGCTACCTGCAGCTGGAGCTCCCCTAAGCACAGACAGGCTCTTACAAGATGGTCCTCCCTCTCCACTAGTGGAGTGACCCTGTGATAGCTCCCAGAAAAATGTCTCCTTAAGAACACAGTAACTTTTAGTATTTCTTGCCTCACAAACTTCTGGAATGTCTTTAAAATACAGATTCCTGAGCCCCATCCTCACTGACGCAACCAATCTCTGGAGATGTGACCCTTGCAACTGCTTTTTTAACAGCTTCTCTAGTGATTCTTACACATGCTAACATCTGAGAAATGTTGGCACAGAGGACAGCGACACGTATACATGTAGCGATCAGATGACACAGGTTAATCTCCTGCCTACAATTTGCTCAGCAACCAGGGAGGGAAATAACACTGCTGAAACGTTTGATTTTAACATCTAAATAGCTGTCTGCTTTCTAAAAGACTTCCTTGACCTTGAAAATGTTTTGTTGTTTTGTGTTTGCTCTCACAATATTTTGAGGCTGGAAGAGCTCTTAAATATAATTTAATTCAATCTTTAGTTTTATGAGAAAGGCTGCAACTTTTGCAAAGTCACTGATCTGGTGACACCATATACCTTAAGAGAAGTGACTGCCAACTCTTCTTTTAAAAGGCAAAAATGCTTCCATTGCTGAACATGTGACGCTTCGGCTGCACACTGGCCACAGTTTGTGCATACATAGCTTTGCCTCCTCTCTCTCACCTGCCCTTTTATAAAAGCAATTTCTTTTCTCCTCTAAAGTTTGCATATACTTTCCATTTAACAAATTAGCGACTGCTCAGTAGTCAAGGACAGCTTCACATGAATGGCAGATTTTAAATATATAACTGAGCAAAAAAAGATATGACTACATAGGCTGTAACAGACTTGGAAATGATTTACTTTGAAAGACCTGAGACTGTTAGGGCAAAAGTTCCTTGCATGCATGTAAATGATTGTCAGAGCCAGGGGACTGCTAAATCACAGTCCCACACAAGTGACACATCATCCCAGCTAACTGGCTCCCAGATGGGTGAGGTAAGTCAGCAGGGAGCATTATCTGTTCACAATTCAAAAGAACCAATTCAACAGGCAATGAAAACCAAGAGCACTGGTATCATTAGACTAATCCCTCTTACAGTCATAGCTTTGGAATCTGTAAATGTACATCTACAGAGATGAGGAGCATTATACTTGTTTACTTAACTTGGCTTCCTACTATTATTGCTTTTATTTGTATTATGAAGTGTTTTTACATTTCTAAAGCTTGATTCATTAAGTAATTGCCATCCTCCTATTTGGGTCATTGGTCATATTTATTGCAAAAGAAAAATACAAGTCGTTATTCAAGAGCAAATTCCACATATTTTCCACGTTCTAAACTTTTCAACCTCTCTTATTTTGTGCAGGGCTGATTCGTTTCAAGGAACAGCACATTCCCCAGAGGCAATCAGACCGAAGCAGGAGAGCAACAGAACTGGTCTTCAGCAGAGAGGTCTGCAGAGTTTTTGCCATTTGCTGCCCTTTGTTTTAGGCCTTGTTTCTAAACATTATTAAGAAATTTGTTGGTAATGGGAGGGAAGTAGAGAGGGGTGGGTGGGTGGGCTGGAATGGGAGTTAAAGGGAGAAAACTGTACTTGAACAATGATTAAAATAAAAAAAATTATTAAATAAACTTGTAGTTGGATTAATTAAAATCACACTGGCTCCTAAATCATGGGGAGATTCTTACACACACACGCACACACACACGCACACACACACACACACACTTCCCTTTCCTCTTGTTAGCAGAATAAGCAGGGCACTGTCCTTGAGTATTCATTTCACTGTTGAAGAAAACATAAGTAAAACATGGTGGAATGGATGGATCACATCATTCACATAACACTGCCCCATCCTTGAGAAGACTATGAAGTTTACGAAGTAACAAGGAGCCTAAAGTTTGTGTGAGGAAAGGTGTCCCTGTCGGCAAATAATGTACACAGGACTCTCCTCATCTTTCTCTTTTTTCCACTATAGACATTGTAGAGTCTAGGTTATCCTTTCGTACTTGTGTTTCCTAAACAAAGCTATTTTTAAAAACTTGTGCAAAATAAACAATTCAAGATTCTTAAAGGCCAAGTATGGTACCTTTGACCTTTTAAAACAACTTTTTCCTAGAAAAGCCAATGGATTCAGAGAGAAGGAAAGAAGAAGCCAGCATTTACCGAGGGTTTACCGCCACACCTTGCGTTAAGTATTGTATGTACAGAACCCATTTTCCTCAGAACAACTTTATAAGGTCAAAATTATTATCCCCACTTAACAGATAAAGTACCAGTTTCAAAGAGGTTAAATGACTTGCGCAAGATCATAAAACAATAAAGGGAAAGGACAAATTCGAATGCAGGCTGGCCTGATGGGCTCTAAAGACTGTGTGTTCTTGCCATACCGTTCAAAGACGAACACTTCATTCTTTGCAGATATCACAGGTTTTCCATGGTCTATGGGGTTTTGTTTGTTTGTTTGTTTGTTTGTTTGTTGATTGTTTGGGTTTTTGTATTTAAACCAGTGTTAACTGACTTGCCATCCATAAAGAGTGAATTAGCACCGTGGAACAGTGGGTTCCCTCAAGCCGCACCGTATTGTCTCCACCTGAACGTTCATTTTTGATGATCAGTTAGCCACGAAGCCCAATTGCCCCCTTTTGCGAGGTAGAAAACAAGGCAAGGCCAACTGAGACACACGCAGGACCGATGAGACTTCTGGAAGTGTGTTGACAGGGCAGAGCATGGGCTGAGCCCCTGAGAGATGGTGCAGGATGGTGCTGCCCGATTCCTGTCTGAAGGGACCATGGCCTCTCTGTACTCTTCAGGAGCCCGCTCGCATGCGGACATTGCATTGTCCGTTGGCTGTCTCCTCACCCTCGTCATTTCCCAGAGAGCCAATGACACCAGAAACTTGGCTATCATGATCCTAGCACATTGGAGCCTCTGGGAATCACAGGCATAGGAAAGCACATAGGTACAGCCTCTGGGCAAGAAGAGAGAAATTTCTGAAACAGAGGGCTTTCTTGCTTTTTGTTTTAACCATGTCATAAACCATGTCATAAGAGAGAATAACAAAATAATGGAATGACATGTCCTTCCACATCATTGTGGTTTCCCATAATCCTTCTGGTGCCCAGTGCAAGTACAGTGAAAAGAGCGTGAACTCTGGAACCAGGCTGACCTACTTTTGCATTTCAGATAAACCATTCACTAGTTCAATGAGCCTCTCTGAATCTCTGTGATACCACTTGTAGAACAGAGATAATAATACCAACCTTACCACAATGTTTTCAGGATAAGAGAGAATAGAAGTAAAATGTCTGGAAGACAGTCAGGAAACAGCACTTGGTTCCTTTGGCCCTAGAAGGGACACAAGCTAAAATCTTAGAGTTTGAAGGCATCTCGGAGGTCTGTTTGGATAGCTTTCCCAATGTAGAAATAGCTATTCTAACATCCTTGACAGACATGGTTTGAATACTTCCTGCTTTAATAGACAATCTGAGTCTACTTCAATCTGTAAAACAAAAATGGCTAATATTCATCTGTGTGGAGAATGAGAAAGCTATCAAGTGAAGTTATTCAAATGGATTCTTATGGCAAGAAGTAAAGTACAGAGGAGTTTTGAACAAGGAAGAATAAATGAGTTACTGGAGTGTTAAAGGGTGACCACCTAGGTCAGGAAGTGCATTAAATACCTTAGAAGAAGATGCTTTTACACCCACAAACTAGCACATCAATGTCACAATTAACTGCATATGTGTTCAACTGTCCTGACATACTTTTTTTGTTCACCGTTTGAGGTAATAAACTTGTAAATTTTTTTCTTTTTATACTTACTGAATAACTTCTAAATATGGAAAGATTTCAAAAGTTGTCTTTGTATTTGATTTTGAAGAAATTATTTTGTATCATTCCTGTCCTCTGGCTCCATACAACATACTAATTCAAAAATTAGAAAATTTACCTTTCCGCAGGCTCCAGTCCATAGTTAAAAAACAACCTCAAGAGATATTCTGTGCCAGTACAACT
The DNA here is from genome assembly GCF_019186645.2 of Phyllostomus hastatus. Classification (NCBI taxonomy): domain Eukaryota; kingdom Metazoa; phylum Chordata; class Mammalia; order Chiroptera; family Phyllostomidae; genus Phyllostomus; species Phyllostomus hastatus. The sequence continues at coordinate 24,684,331 of NW_025333835.1, read as the reverse complement.
GTGTTCAAATGCAAACACCACACCGAAGGGCTGAGTCGAGGGCAGACATTGACACACATGCTGCAGCCAAAGCACCTGTCAATTTCCAAGACCCGATAAATGTGATCTTTGAGACCCACTGACCATGGGAAAAACACTTCCCAGATGACCGTAGTGTCCCCAAATGAAAACTCACCTCACATGCTAGAAATAGGTGCAAATCTAGGCCATCTGTAAATAAACTGTGGATCTGTTACATCTCTTTTATAAAATGGATTTAAGTTTAGGTATATCCACACTTGAGAGACTAAAATAGCCACCTCTAGAGGACAAAAGTATCGCCTTGTTCAAATCACTTGAAGAGCCTCAATTTGTGCTCCTTCTATTACTTTGCTCACAACTATGACCCAAGAAGATAGCTAATATTAAGGGAATTGTAAACATATAACCAAAACAAGGGTCTAGAAAATTGATTAAATGACTTTCCACTTTCTTTTTTTTTAATTTTCTTTTTAAAGAGATTTTATTTATTTATTTTTTAGAGGGAGAAGAAGGGAGGGATAAAGAGAAAAACATCGATCAGTTGCCTCTCACACAACCCCAACCAAGGAACTGGTCTGCAACTCAGGCATGCACCATGACCAGGAATCAAACCAGCAACCTTTTGGTGTGCAGGCTGGCACTCAACCCACTCAGCCACATCAGCTAGGGCTGAATTTTCTATTTTCAGCACTTAGTTTGATTGCTCTTTGTGCAGGGAATAATTTTTATAAAGTTGAAAAAGTAAGCATGGCTTTGTGTATTATCCCTTCTCTTATCCCCACACTTCCAGTGGTAACAATTACGTACTCTTTGGAAATAAGCAGCGATACTAACAAATTTCACAGTAATTACTTCATCTATTCCACACCAAAGCTGAATCAAATTTAAGTCACTTTGCTTAGTAGGAGAACAGAAACCAGAAGCAAAAGCTGATCAAACATATCAAAGAATAAGCTTTTATTTCTTGGATACTCAGCCTTTCTTATTTGTTTCATTTTGGTTTTTGGTTTTGAGGTATAATTTGTACACAGTAAAATGTACAAATCTTTAGTGTGCAGCTCAAGCAATGTTTAATGATGTATACTTCAGTAACCACCAGCCAGTTTAAGGAATATTTCACCACCTCAGAAAGATCATTTATGCCCCTTCTCAGTCAAAGAAATTCATCTCAGTTCTATAATGTAACTTGGCTGTTTTCCATACTTTTCATTTATTACTTTATTTGAGAAATAAATAATTATATGTACTGAAGAGGCTTTTGTTCAATAATTAATCATAGCACAAATTTAGAGTGCTAATCACTGAGAATATAAACATAAAAATGGTAAGTGCCCTGGCCTTAAAGTTCTCTCAGTCTTTTTTTATTTTAGACTATTTTCAGTATTTAAAACACACCTTTTTGGAGTGCTCAACATCATTAATCATCAGGGAAATGCAAGTCAAAAACACAATGAGATACCACCTCACCCCTGTTAGAATGGTATTTTCAAAGAAAAGAGATAACAATTGTTGATGAGGATGTAGAGGAAAGGGAACTCTTGTGCTCTGATGGTGGAAAAGTAAGTTGGAACAGATATTATTTATGGAAAACAGTTATGGAAGTTCCTCAAAATTATAAATCCAACAACCCCAATTCTGGGTTTATATCAGAAGGAAATGAAATCAGGATCTTCAGGAATCACCTGCAATTCCATGCTGATTGCAGCATCATTTACAATAACCCAGATACGGGAACAAACTCAGTGTTCACCAACAGATGGGTGGGTAAAGAAATCGTGGTAGATACATATAATGGAATACTATTCAGCTATAAGAAAGAATGAAATCCTGCCATTTGTGACAACATGAATGAAACTAGAATGCATTATGCGAGGTGAAATAAAACATACAAAAAAAGACAAATACTATAAAGCATCACTTACAGGTAGAATCTTTAAAAAAAATTGAATGTTGAATTCACAGAAACAGAAAAGAATGGCAGTATTGCCAGGAACTGGGAAAAATGGGAGTTGTTAGTTATAAGGAACACACTTTAACCTATACAATGCATAAATTCTGAGGATCTAAATACAGCCTGGTGATTTAGTTAATAACATTGTATTGTATACGTGAAATTCGCTAAGATTTTAACAGTTTTCACTACACACACACACAAAAAAAAGCATAACTAACAATGTGAGGTGATGGATATGTTAATTGATTGTGGTAAATATTTCACAGTGAATATATATATATGAAATCATCACAGTGTATACTTTAAATATATATAATTTTGTTTGTCAATTTATCTCAATAAAACTGGTGGGGGAAAACACATCTTTTAGCAATGCCGTAGATTCCCAGATTAGGAATCCTACTATAAATACTGACTAGATAAACCACCAGAAATATTGGTTATCTGCCCCAAAGCTCCTATATCTACCCACTACAAAGGTAGATTATTATTTTTTTAATAATCTGCAGGCTTTATCATTAGCAATTACTTTTTTTTAAACATCTCTAAGGTTTGCTGGGGGTGTCCACCCCACAGCCCATGGGCCTCATGTGGCCCAGGATGGCTATGAATGTGGTCCAACACAAAATCGTAAATTCGCTTAAAATCTTTTTTTTTGCTCATCAGTTTCTGTTAGTGTTTGTATGTTTAATGTGTGGCCCAAGACAACTCTTCTTCCAGTGTGGCCCAGAGATGCCAAAAGTTTGGACAACATTCTCTGCATTGGCCTTTCCACACTACGTGTTTTCTCGTTTGCCAACTCTCAAAGAGTCATTCTGTTTTCAACTGCTCCAGAACCCATTTTCTGACAAGGTTAATATGTCTCAGACTTCATACAACAGAATTGTATAAAATAGTGGGAAAATAAAGAGAAATGGTGAATAAAACTGCTTGCCAATCTTACTGTCTCAGTTTGAGACTCATAATTATTTTTAGTAACTAAACATATTTGCTTTCAATTATCTTCATGATTTCTATTACTTTCAATGTCAGAATAATGATCTTCTCTAGAGTATTTTCTATTTTATTTATTCTTTTAGTTTTGATTCATAATTAATTTTCTCCCACCTTGAGTTGAATACTTAATTTATTTCCTTCCATTTAAAAAAAAAATCTCACTGAGGATGTTTTTGTTGTTGTAGTTGATTTGTGTGTGTGTGTGAGAGAGAGAGAGAGAGTTGTGGATCTGTTGCCTCCTGTACACACCCCAACTGGGACTGAACCCACAACCTGTCCTTCCATTCTTGCTGTATAATGTAGGGCTATGAATGTGCTTCTGAGCAGAAATTTGGTGCCATCCAATTTTCCAAATAGGTTCAAACCCAATCTTTTTCAAATATTTAAAAATTAAGGAATACTTCTCAAAAGACCACTCACTGAAATTATTATACACTATTTGGAAAGGATTTGGTTTTGTTTTAAATTTTACTATTTCTTTCTGGTTTATTATCTGTAGTCAGAGAAGGTGTTTCACTTTTCAGGATCTTTTTACATACACATGTAAACAAATATATGACCCACTTTTGGAAATATTCCATGAGCACCTGAAAAGAATTATAGTTTATTTTATTTACTATGTAATTATCAATTCATGCCCATTAATTACATTGTTCAGAACCGGTACACTCCCTTATTTGGGAGTAGGGAACAGGAGGAGGTTCTGGGAAGACTTAAAGATTAAGTTACTGTTTCTGTCAATTTATCCTCTTATTTGTAAAGTTTCTTTCTATATATCTTTCTCCATTGCTAATCAGCAATATAAATTTAAATTTAATCTTATTAATGATTTTGTTGTACAAAATATTATCTGTTTTCTTTTTGTTAATATTATTTATTAATAAATGACTTGTTATTTTATACTTTAATTACTGAGTGTCTTGGACACCTGTCTTTGAATATTTCATATTTACTGATATAACAAAGGTGTTTAAACATTTTAAATCTCGTTTATAAATGCTCTTTAGGTGTTCTTGTTGAATCTTGAATGTTTTGTTTTTATTCCATAATATATGAACTATTCTTTGTTTATTTTTACCTTCTGTAATTTTTTTAGAAGCTACATATCCGATGTCTTCATTCTTACAGTCACTACATTTTAGTATTAAAAACACACATATTTTACAATATATATTTCTCTGGTTACCAAAGTCAAGAATGATGTCACGTTCGAGTTTACAAACACAAGATGAGAAATTCATTCCTGACTTCCTAGATTTATAAATATAGTTTAGAGTTTCATAATAAAGATATTGTTATGAAAGTACTATTTTTTTACATTTTATGGATTTTTTACCCAAATTTATTCTTGACATTTGTGTTGAAGGGAAGGATTGTTCCCCAGTCCCGACGTTTCCTTCTGTGCAGCCTCTCCTGGTCTCGCTCCACTCGTTACTTACATCTCCCAGGAGGAGAAGAATGGCTCATGGGAAAAAGTGGGCATGCTTAGCTCTGCCCTGGGACTTTCTTCTCGAGGGTTAACTACCCTTCTCTCTGCTCTTCATGCCATGAGTTTTACTTGGGTGGAGAGTCCTGCCCTAAAATAGAGCACCATGACTGAACAAGTCAGCCACGTTTGAGGTTGAGTAGTTCATCCATTGGGCTCTTATCCTAAAGTATTGCTATGGGTTGAATTGTAACCCTCCAAAAGATATTTGGAAGTCCTAGCCCTCAGTACCTGGGAATATGACCTTGTTTGGAAATAGGATCCCTGCAGATACAATAAGCTGAGTTCATTAGGGCGGGTCAGAATCTAGTATAACTTGTGTTCACACAAGAAGAGACACGCAGAGAGAAGACTGCCATGTGACAACGGAGCAAGAGATTGGAGTGACACCTCTATAAACCAAGGGACTCCAAAGATTACCGGCAAGCACCAGAAGCTAGAAGAGGCGGAAGGACTCTGCCATACAGGTTTCGGAGGGAGCGCGTCCCTGCCCGCAGCTTGACTTCAGACTTCAGCATCTAGACTGGGAGACCATAAATTTCTGTTGTGTTTAGCCCCTCTGTGATGCTGTGTTACAGCAGCCATAGGAAACGAATCCTGCAACATCCTCCAATGTAGGCTTTTTCAGTACAAAAGGGAATTTTGGTGCTCCCCTGCTCTGTGCTGCTTATTTCTCAGTTGGCTCAGGGCCCCTAAAAATCTCAATATTTTGGTGCAAGGGCTGGACATTTTTAAAACAAAAAAAACCATGAAGATATTTAGCAGACCAGTCCCCAAATCACTGCCCCCTGGCCGGAATCTTCCTGGATAGAACCAATGAGAACAGAGAAAACAACAACACTAGAGCCTTATCCTACCATTGCAGGAAATGCCAGAGCAGAAAGAAGTGCTCTGTGCGGGCTGCAGTATTCTAAAGCCAAGGCAAGAGAGTATCCTATCGCAGAAGTACCGTTCCGCACCAGGCCCCAGGGACAGAAACTTCAGAAACAGCAGCAGCAGCCACAGTTCAGGAATAGGCTGAGAGGACCATCAGGCTGAAACCAGCATGGGGACTGAGGAGGCAAACCCACATTTCACAATCGGAGCATCTCAAATGTCACCGACAGAGGAGCCAGCACGTACAGCGACCTTTCCCGAAGATCCAGTAAACACATGGGCCCAAGTTAACCTCTTTCGGGAAATTTTTCTCAACCCATTAGGTTCTCGGTTATGATTCCAAAAATTCATACGATCAACTGACTCCCCTAGAAAGGTGAAGATAAAACCAAGATTTTCTTCTTCATCCTGATACTTTGAGTTTCTGTTTTGGTCTTTGGCAGTTCTAAGGACAGGGATATTAGGAATGTTGTTTTGCCTAGAATAACTGGTCTTGGGTCTGTGGACTGTTTATTTTTATACATTTGTGTGAGGCCAGGCCTGTGATGATCTCATAGATCACTCACTACTGAGACTCTTAAAAGTGAGGCACATGCCAGAGACTTGGCTGGGAACTGGATTAATTCCGGGGGTCCTAAGGAAATCCCACAGCGCTCCTGAGAAAAGAGCCGCCACGGTGGCTTCCATCCAGGCAAAGAGGAACCTTTGAGGCCAGAACTGAGCAGAATACGAAATTAACGAGGACTTTGATGGCTTTGGGTTTTAACTCACAGGGTAAGAAAGAGAAATTCAACTCCTTTGGGGTTTTTTATTTTGTCCATGGACTTTAACCAACGAGGGGTACACTCTTTGAACTTGTCATATTCAACTATACCATATTTTGGCATGTACAATGCACACTATTTTGCCCAAATTTCTGAGGGCAAAATAAGGACGCGCATTATACATGGGCAGTACTAATTCTGTATCTATATAAATGTTTTTTAATTCTTTTATTTATGCTTATGCATTAAAAGTGTAAATCTAGAAAGCAACAATGATATCTGTATGCAAAATAATACCCTGGAATATGATAATCAGTTTTGTTTCTAAATATAAATACATAATTTAATTAAAAACTAAAACAAAAGATTTTTTCCTGAATTTTGGGCCAAAAACATGCCTGTGCACTATACATGGAAGCACATATAGATGTCAAAATACGGTATGTCATGTTCTTATTGTTAGCTCCGTATTTTGGGAATATCTTTAGGCCTCTACAATGCACTCTGCACCCCCAAATTAATATAATTGGGGGGGTGGCAAATCCATAGTATTTTGAATGATCATATATTACATGATTAAAACCATGCAAATATCACAGTTGAGCATTTTAATATGCAGTTTCTTCCACCCTGAAGTTAATACCTGGTTTGGTTTTATTTTTTCATTTTTTAGTTTTCTTTTTACTTTGACTGTTTGTCTAATGTGTCAAGAATGTTCAAATGGACTACCAGCACAGTTTTTCAGAAAGTCATTCCCCTTACAAACATCCTCCTGGAGACTTCTGTTCTTTTTCTAATGAGAACGGTTGCTGTTCAGGCCTTCCGCACAGCTGTCATCCTGGAAATCCCCCATTATTATTCAGTCTCCCTTTTGTGCTGCACCTCTTGTTATGCAGTGTCCCACGCCTTCCTTGTCTTCACTTACTCCCTTGTTTTGGTTGCGTTCATCCTCCAGTAGCTTACTAAGAACACATGTATAAAATAGAATATTTGAAATTGTTATTCAACCCTCAACCTTGATTGCTAGTTTGGTGGCAAAATCCTTGTGGTATAGAAATGATTTTCCATCCATTCTGAAGGCAATGCTTCTTATCTTCAAGGTTCCCCATGTTGTTATTAAGAAATCGGCAGCCACTTTAACTTCTGATCCTTTATACGATCTTTTATGATACTTTTTCTCCCTTGGAGTTTGTAGGCCTTCTCTTTTTTCCCAGAATCCTAATATTTAAAACGTTGTATGCTGGTATAAATATACTTTCATCCATTGATAGAAAGTCTTGATTGGGAAACTCAGAGATGTAGGAAATTTTCTTGAATCTTATCACTGATGATTTCATCTTCTCTGATTTTTCTATTTCTATAACTTGTACCATTCCAGCCAATAGGACTTACAGGCTTGGTCTTATGGTCTTTCTTACCTTTGCTTTTCTGTTTTCCAAACCTTGTATTTTTGTTCTAATTTCTTTACTATTAACTCAAGTTTATTTTCCAATATTTATATTGATATTTTTATTTCTACTAACATATGATTAATTTCTAATAACACTTTTCTTCTCTATATGTTTCATTTCTATTTTCTGCAATTACTATTTCATGGATGCCTTTGTCTGTCTTATCTTTTTAAGATTATAAATGCTATGTATTTTTTAAGTTGTATTCCTCATGAGTAATCTTCAAGTTGCTTTTTTCTGTTTGTTTCTTTTTTTCATGTCAGAAGGATTCCTTTGATATGTGGTAATCTGTGATTGTTTGCTCATGATCAAGAAGTACAAAAGAACTTTTCCAAAGTTCTGATTATTTGAATAGGAATTACTAACTTTGAACTGGCTGTGTTGTTTTTCAAAAAAGATAAAAGTCTGTTGTACAGTGTGTGGGAAAAAAATTTAAGAAGAAATAAGCTCATTAATTAGAAGATATAGAATGTACTTTAGCTGTACTATTCAGTGAAAAAAAAAATAAAGGCACAGAAAAAGGTACATGGAGAATGCCACCATCTGTATAAAAAGCGAGGAGTCAGAGACAGGAAGGTTAGAGACTTTCGTACAGAAACACTTTTGTACATTTTGAATTTTGATTACATGAGTATATTACTTATTTAAGAAATAAGTGATTGTTTTAAATGCTGCAAGAGTTTCTAGGTGTGGAGCTCTTTTCAATGATTTTGTGTAGAATACTCTAAAAGTTTTCTATTTCTATATCTATATTTATTTTTAGTTGGGAAAACTTTTCTTTCATTATATCTTTTATTATTGACTTCTAATTATTCTAATCTGCCCCCAAAGTAACTGGTATGTGCGTGAAGTATTAGTTATCTTCTCTGTTATGACTTCATCCCTATTCTCTTCCCCTACAAGGATGTCCATCCTTACCTTACACGTGGCCTGTTCATTCTCATCCATTGCTTTTGTTGTTGTTCCAGCCAATTGTCTGTTAAAACTTCCACACCCAACACAGAATTATGTATGGGAAGAAAAACAGCTGACTTTGTTGGTGACAAACAAGGTGGGCATAACCTGCCCACCAAGAATGGGACGTTGCTATGACCTTTGAAGGGCGGGAAGCCAGCAGTGCTCAGCACGTGGCAGAACAGCCAGGGGGTCGATGTTGCCCTGACTGTGCAGAGCGTGTGTTCTACAGTAGCATGGGGCAGCTGTGGAAACATCATGAGGAGAAAGAACAGCAGCTCCTGCTCACTCTCTTCTACCCACTGGCCCACCCAGGGTACCTCTCAGAACCTTACCAGCTGAGGAGGGGAACAGGAGAGGACTCCAGTGGAGGAAATGTGGTTTTCTGCCAACACAAACGTGTTGGACTTGATGGCATTTGTATTCAAATTATGATATGGATAATATAATTTTGAAATCTTTAAAAAGTTTTACTGAATATTTAATCTAAATCCCTTCAGCTGCTAGACAAGCATATTCAATGGCTAATTTCTTTTTCTTTCAAAAAACGGGCACAGTATACACATCCCTTTAAATATGACTCATATATATGATCCCATATATATGAATACAGACATATGACTCAGATGTCTGTATTAACATTGAATTAGTATTAGTATCACAATCAGTGATACCCAGATTCTTTTGTTTGGTTCACGTTACAAAACAAGCAAGTGCATTTGAATGGGTTTAGTCTGGGCCACACTCCTCACCCCGGCTATCTACCCCACTGCCCTTACCTTTACACTGAGCCTCATTCACACATTCGTGCTGGCCCAAGTAGAGTTTTGAGTCTGCCAATTCTGCTTACATTTTCAAAGTCATTCCATGTACATTGTTTCTCTTATTTTTTACTACAACCCCATGCAGGGTTATATTAGCTACTCTCATTCTTCCTTTTCAGACCAGGAAATGTGGGCTTGCTAAAAGTTACCATACAATTAGTAAATGGTGGATCTAGAGTCAAGTTGTTTGTTTTTTTGTTTGTTTTACCATAAAACATTGCTTTTCTAAACAGATAGAGAGTAAATGTATTCTAATCACCTTGTGCTTGGTTGCTTTAAGTTTTCATGCATAGTTGTTAGGATATTAAAAGGCATAATAAATGATTGAGCAATTGTGAAAGAAAAAAGCATTATTATGATTGTTCAGTTAATGTTCTCAATGAAGTGAAATCACATGCTGTGAATAATTTGTGGTGATGTCCTAGGCAGACACATTATGAGCACTATAAAAATGATGTATTGATATCTTAATTACCCAGGAATGTGTTCTTTATGGAAAGAATCCCAATTCTAGCCAGCTACCTTCGTTTATCTTCAATTGCCAAGTACAGTTGCCTACATTTACAGTAAGGGAGATAAAGAAGAAAAGACCAGGGCAGGGATCAGGAAGGACACTGAAAAGTCTTTTGAAATCTTGAGAACTGAGTCACCAATCGAAAGGCCATCCTCAAAAAAACCCTCCGCTTTTTGAGCTCAGAACATAGAAAATGTCTGTCCCTTTCATCATCAAATGAAGACAAAACTGCCCCCTTCCTTGAGACGACTTCATTCTTTGAAACTAAAGATCATTCAAGAGTCTGATAAATTCTTTTTATAGAACATTAGCGCTTTAAAATATAGAACCTCTTTGAAACGGTAAGCAATTTAGCTTGAAAAATTAGGGCCCAAAGTACTGGTATCCCCAGATTGAGTGAGAGGAATGTTTTGAAGCGGTGCACCCACCGGAGAGGAGACGCTGATCACTGCCATGTTTAGAAAGGTAGGTGTGTGGTCATAAGGAAAGCAGACTGGCATTTAGTTGGGTTTAAGTTGTTGTTTTTTTAAGTTCTCCACAGATATTGCAGCCCCTTATTGCCTATGCCCAAGGTGAACGCCTTGCACCCACCTACCCACACACACTCCACTCCAAAAGAAGAGCAACACCTTGATTCAATTCTAGACACTATGAGCAGCACCTGTGTTCTCAATAATAATGATCACAAAGGTCAACGCAATACAGATTTTATGGAACTTTGATAATAAAAGTGTAATTTTATGTTTTCTCAACCTTATTGAGATATAACAGACATAGTCTAATTTTAAAGTCAGTGAACTGTGTCACTTAAATGGACTTATTGAGAAAAAGGTGAAATATTCTATTTTTTAATAAAAATGTATATTTATTAAAAATTTTGGAATTTCTATATTGGAGTCTATGAAGTGGAAGAATTGAAAAACAAGTCATCCCAGCATTTAAGGGACTTATAATGCTATTTTGATGAAGGAGGTGACACTTTATAAAAGAGACTCACTATACTACAAAAAGGAGAGGATTCAAGTATTTAAAAAAATATAAAAGTTTCCTGAAATTATACCAGTATAAAAGTCTCTTAATGGTAGGTACATACATAATTCATTACTAATATAATTAGGATTAAGTGATTTCCATTTCTGTTACTTGGACTAGGTGTGTATGTATATAGAATGAAAGAGAGAAACAAGATATGGAGCATGTGCATAAAAATTGATCGGATTAATTGGTATAGGAACATAGTGAAACAGGGAAAAGTTCTTGGAGAAAACAGGAGTTAAATCTATCAAATCAGCATTGCAGATAAATAAAAATGGATACTTTCTCATGAATCAAATTGTTAGTCATAAAATGAAACAAATTTTAGCACTGAAAAATGTGCATGCCAATAATAAAATTTTAAATAATGTTTGAATCTTAAGTTTAAGCAAAATATTGCTTATCTTTATAACTGTACTAGTCTCAAAGAGCATGTCTAAAAATGTGACTATTTAAACAGTATGGAAACTACATACACTGCTATCTTAACAGAGTTGATACTTTATCCCAGGATAGAAATTCTTGTCATACTTTGAGACGTGGAAAGGTTTGAATTTGTGTTCTATGAGCGAATGAAGCCATAACCAGCAAGCAAATTAGTAAAGGATATTAAACTTTCAGGGGCCAAATATATGCAAAACTAAATGAAAGGAGAATCTTCACTCAGATGGAAAGAGAATGTGGCTACCCCTGGGAAATCTTATGCTTGTCTCAGCATTGTTAATTGCAGGTTTGCTGTAGTTCAGCTTAAGTGATTTTAGCCCTTTATGCATCCTGTAGTTGCCTATTGCAATACTCTTAAGGTTGGGGGGGAGCATAGAGTAGTTATACAGCAATGAAGGACTGTCTTGTTGAAATCTGCTCATTCCTTACTTGTTTTTACTGCTCTCCAACACTGACTCAAATTTACAAGCTTTCACCTAGCCCCCTCTCAGACCTGCTCGGGAAAAGCACACACAGATATTGCAGTATATGTGTAATACACACCTCCACCGGTAGCCATTTTTGTGTTTCTCACAAAGTTGGAGACATCACATTTCTATCATGGGGAACAAAACACATCTAAACATACTAAAAATTCCTTATGTGTTTATAAAATAAATTTGGCAAAAGACTGTGGTATATGATGTATTGTCTTTTAGAAACAGTACTCAAGCATCTAATATACCTATGGCACTAAGTTAGATGCCACAAAGCAGTACTTTTCCAATTACACCTGAATTTTTGAGAGCAGAATAGTGAGAAGAAGTGCCTCCATGGAATTGGAGAGGATGATCAGCGCCCTCAGGTAAGAGAGGGAGGTTGCACTGCAGCAACGAACATCCCCAACAATGCTTAAAATCAAAAGGTTTTCTTCTACTGCCACTTCTGGTTTCTCACAAGGTGACTGCAAAATCTGCTTAGCATCATTCCCACTTCAAGATCTGAGCTGACAAGGAGGCAATATCTGAAAATATTGCAAATCATTTTGTGAGAATGAAAGAGAGCTCTGGAAGGCCTCACACCAGCAATGAGATGTCCTGCTCATAAATCATTAACCAGAACTAGGCATCCAGCCGTAGGGGCCAGGAAGGGCAGTCCATGTGCCTAGAAGAAGAAGAGAGACAGATCTCAGTAAGTGGTACATATCTACTCTAATTATTTTATCTTAAAATGATTCCAATTTTGCATCCTGCTTCACTCTAAATCTATTATAAAAATAAAGTTTTAAACTACCATCAAGCAAAACTGACAACCAATATAAATTTTTATTCTATGGCACTGGTGTGTACAATGGTCCGATGATGAAGGACCTTTTCAACCATGCAGAGCCTCACACTTTATCCTGAGGGAAATGAAAAGTTACTGAAGTAATTTACACTGGGCTGTAAAATAATCAGAATTTTACTTTGAAAAGGTCGCTCCATTTGCCAGTGAGGAACATATTTGGACTGCAGAGCACCTCGTTAGTCTAAGGGCAGGGAGACCCGTTAGGAGGCTTACAGAAATCCAATGGAGGTGAATCTGAATAAAGAAGATTCTATGATCAGATCAGATAGAAGTGGACAGATCTGAGAAACAGTAAAGTCAAACTGGAAAGATTTGTTGATTGGTTATGAAAGGTGTCTAGCCCTGGCTGGGTGGCTCAGTTGGTTGGACCACAGTCCTCTACACCAAAAAAGTCGCAGGTTTGATTCTGGGTCAGGGCATTTCCTGGGTTGCATGTCCCATTTCTGGTTGGGCACATACAGGAGGCAACTGACTGATGTTTTTTCTCTCAATGTTTCTGTCTTTCCCTTCCTCTCTAAAATCATTGTCAACAACAAAAACATATCCTCAGGTGAAGATTTTTAAAAAGGGAGGGTCTAGAATGTTTCCAAATGCTCTGGTTTGGTGAACTAGGTAGAAGATGGCATCAACATTCTCTGAGAAGAGAGTACAGGTGGAGGAGCTGATTTAAGAAGAAGAGAAAGAATTCTGTTTTGGACATATTGGATTAGAGGTGTGTCATAAAAAACACATGTTTAGATATCTAACGATTCTTGGAAAACTGTTTCACCCCATCTTAAGTCCACACAGTTCAAGCGGGACTGACCATACCCTGCAGCTTCAGGCCAGAGGAATTCATCCCCTGGGTTCAGGAGTGGACATGTGACCCCAGCTCACCCAATCAGAGCTTTTCCTGAGGTGTTTTTCCCCCAACTTTTTTTGAGAAAGAAATTTGTCCTTTTCACTATAATCCCTAATTGAAAGGATGATATAAGCCTATAGCTGCTGGTAGCCATCATTGCCACAACATGGAAAGAAGACGCCTGAGAATGAACCCACACAGACAAAACAGGAGACAAGATAATTACTGACAGTCTGTAAACTCCTGGGTTTGGCTATGTTTACCTGCTTACAGAAAGCAATAGATTCCTGTTTCTGCTTAAGCTACACTAAACAACTTTCTATCACTTGCACCTGAAAAGACCTAACTAATCCCTGATGGGAGTGGGACACCCAAAAGGAGTCACCTAGAAGGCATTTGAAGCACTTGAAACTTTCGGATTACTAGAACATCTATCAGGAGTTGGAAAAGGAACATTTTAATTGGAGAAATATTCAACTCAATCTCTAAGCTTTCTCCCTGATTCTAAGGTTCTATGAAAATACACTTAACATTTCCCCCAGAAAAATTATTTCCTTCCTTCTCCTTCAAGGTGAAATTACTTTAACACCATTCTTTCATTTCTTCCCTTGACTAATGATTATTTTTAAAGAGCTACTTAGTAGAGTTAAGAGTGGCATAGGAGAATCAGGAAGATGAGAGTTCAGAAGATATTGTTCAGAATAGAAAGCACACTAAGTTAGCAGTATTCTTAGAAAACAAAATAGCTCTAAGTTGTTTGGAGATTGCTTCCCCCTTCTTTATATTTTATAGTAGTTCCAGTTAAGTTGCATAATATCAATCCAGCATGGGCTGATTAAAGAAGTGTGATGTTTGCATGAATGTTTGGAATCAAATGATCTGAAGGGAGACTGCTAAGACGAGATATACTAGCAGCCATGATACCAGCCCCAGAGTCCTGGTTTGGAAACTGGAGATTTCCTATCACATTTAGCTCGCATAAGAGCCTAAGAACTTTCCTGCCCTTCTAATATGTCTGCATACGGGTGCGATGCCTCCTCCTCCAGGCAATACGCCTTTTTGAGGGCTGAACCCCTGGTGTAGTCATTGTGGTGTCTCTTTCCATTAACCTCCCTCCCCAGTGTCTGGTACAGGGCTTTGCACACAATAAGCATGAAATAAACATCCACCAAGAGTATTAAAATGTAAAAAGCAGAATCTTCTGGAAAACTCTCAATCATATATACTTATCAGAAAAAGAAATCACACAGATGTTTTTGTAACAAGCAGAATCCAAATTAGTCATTCATGATTTCTGCTGATCATATTAAAATCACCGCGACTTAAAAAATACCACATGTACTCCAAATATCACTGACTTTCTCCCATATAAGCAATATTTAAACACAAAACAAGCTTGGAAAGGAAATAAAAGCCTTTAGCTAGCTGCAGGTGATTCTTTATTAGAAACAGTTACCTCTAAGGGAGTAGTCCAGCTAGCATTCCCTGGGAATTCACCTTCTCTGCTGTTTGTTACCCAATGTGTCACGTGAATAAAAAGTATGCATGACAGAGCTTCCTGTAGTCACTGAACCCAAAGGAAATATGAGCATATAGCAGCCTCTGACTAAGCAAAAACAGGTGTTGGGTCATCATTCTACTACAGGGGGACACACTAGCTGATTCAGAAAACTCATGCTCATCACAGGAAAAAGAAACAAGTCAGCACTAAGTTAGCAAGGCCTCCTTTAAATTAATCATTCTTCTTTTAAATTTAAATTTGCATATATTTGAGTCACAACCTTATGATAACAGTATGGTTTCAGAGCCTTTGAGATATTTTTTAAAGATTTTTATTTCATTTATAGAGAGAGGGGAAAGGAGGGAGAGAAACATCAATTGGTTACCTCTTGCAAGATCCCAGCTGGAGACCTGGCCCACAACCCAGGCATATGCCCTGACCAGAAATCGAACTGGCAACCTTTCGGTTTGCGGGATGACACCCAACCCACTGAGCCACAACAGTCAGGGTACCTTTGAGGTCTTTAGAAGAAACACATATTGTAAATATGAACACTAATAAAGCAAAGCATGGGAGCATTAGAGTAGTTGAAATGACCTCTGGTTTCACAAGTTATTCCTTTCAAGGAATACCTCAAGTCAACCTCAGCAATGAGGGCAATATTCTCTCTTCATATTCCTCTAGTCTTTTGTGGAGTGGTTAAAGAAGATAGAGATGAGGACAAATACGAAGAGAAGAGGAATTGGACAAGGAAGGGGAAAAGGGAAAGGAAGAACGTTCGTGAACATTAACACAGAATGTTAATTGCACAAAATACTGTTGACATTAATACCCACCATAGGGGACAAAACCAGAAGATACACACTTCAACATCTTCAATAAAGAAGTTGAAAGAACATCAACATCTGTTGCAAAACTTAATAGTGAGTTTAAAAGTAGTATACTCAAAGATGGTAATTCCACATGTGTAGCTTACCAAGGATACATGTGCATATCATCTTACGAGGCATAACTTTTCATTTAGATCAAATAATTCTCCCTACTTGCAATCCAAGTTTTATTTCACATGTGAAAAAAGTGAAGCGATGACTGTCAATGTGTTGATTTCATTAGCAAAAGAACTTTGCGAACATGAAAATCATGCTTGTTTTATGTCAGTAATATTAGATACTCCAAATTTTAAAAAAATAATAATTCTGAACAATGGTTCAGTAATTTAATTTTTTTCATGAATACAATAAAGTTTTTAGAGGCTTATTTTGTAACTATTTTGAAATATTTGACTTCATTGTGAATACTATTGTAAATCCACTTAAAATGGAACACTGAAGAGAAAATGTTTTTCCTATGGTGATAATACAGAAACAAATGTGGGAGAGCACAGCATCATCACCGAACACAGCATTCCTACTAAACAGCGCTTTGGTGCAGACGTGTTCTAGGAATTGCCATTGTGTCCTACAGTTCGTAACTGCATATAAAAGGTTGTGCTAATGTGCTAGTATTAATAGAAGCATTTTCATATTTACACAAAATAACTAAACTACTAAATAATTGAATGTAAAAATTATTTCAGAACAGAAGTAAATTTTTTCTCTCTTTGCTGCCTGACATCAATTGGAATTTAGAAGTGTCTTTTTAAAATATTAATTTATAAATCAACTGAAGTATCCCAGAATGGTAATGTACTTTCTATAAATACCGTCCTCAAAATTTTCATTGTATTTTGTTTAGAATCAGCTGGACAACTTTAATCAGAGCAGTCAATACATTGCGCACCAAAAACCTTCAAATTTTGAGGCTTTCTATAAATTGAAATGATTGGAAATAAAGCTCACAAATACGAAGGCACTGAAATTGATCCCTACAAAAGCAAAAAGAAACTGAACATATTAAATGGTGAGAGTTCACTCTTTATACAAAAACTGATCGTGAAATTCTGTAATTGTGGTTTAGAATATCTTAATTTGTAAGGAGCATATTTTGATAAAGCTCCTTTAGTTATTGGGAAAAAATTCATGTTTTATACAGAGGTAAAAAGAAACTGAGGAGGCCTATGATTTTATAACATTAAAATTTGTGCAATAATCCAAAAATGATAAATGAAGATGAGTACACCAGAGAGTTTTTGTCTTCAAAAATATTTTTGTAACAGATGATTTAAATAAAGGAGAAAAGAGAAACGGAAAAAGTTGAGCTCAAATATTTAAACGGTTCATTACACCTCTTTAAAAAAGAGAGAATGGAGGTAAGGATGACCTCGACTAACAGAATTTGCTCTAAACCAATCACATATCCCTACTGGAGACAGACGGGACATTTGTCACTTGAAATACTGTGTTTTACAAAGAAGAGTAAGGAAATTGTCATAATTTCAATTTTTAGTTCATAAAATGCAACACTGAGGAAGACTGCAGACAATTTTATGGAAAAGTTCAGATAATAAGACCACATTGGAAAAATACATTCTTTTGAAAACTAATGGAGATAGATACAACAAAGGACTCTTCAAATTTGTGAACCTATGTCAAGAATAGTTATTTTACTTACGTTGTTTTAATTGCTCAGCAAATCAGTATAGTGAGGACTAATTTTTTTTATTACCCACATAAATAATATTATTTTTTAGAAAGAATTTCATTTTTGAAAAGACTTTTAAAGAGCCACCAATTTGTTAATAATTATTTCAAACATATATAGTTTTACTCATCGCATCGCATATCTAAAAGAATGAATTTTGCAATATATAAATTGTGCTTCAATAATCTAATTTTTTAATTACATAATGTTATTTAGTCTTAGCATACCCTTCCCCCTTTCACTCTCAAAAGTGTCTTGGCTTGCATAATAAATTAGATGTTCACATGTTCATAACAAAAACTTTACTTTCATTATTTATTCATTTATTTAGTTATTTAGTTATCTTTATCTTCACCCAAGGATATTCCCTCAGTACTTTTTAGAGAGAAGAAAGGGAGAGACAGAAACATTGATGTGAGAGAGAAGCCTCGATTGGTTGCACTTGGACGTGCCTGGCCTGGGGACTGAACCTGCAACCGTTTGGTTACAGAACAACACTTCAACTAAGTGAGCCACACCAGCCAGGGCCATTACAAAAATTTTAAAAGAGTTACCTAAACTTACTTTCTTCAGGTTCCTTATCCTCCAGTTCTCTCATGTGATATTATTACTGATTGTTTCTGAGTGATGAATATTGTTAATAGGTTAGCATAGATTTAGATTAAATCTGCATTAATAAAAGCTGAGTGACTCTGCATTAATAAAACCTAAGTGAATAGCATAGTCACCTGCCGTTTGCTCTTGGTGCCAGTGTCACCTATAGGACTGGTGGTCGTACAGGCAGCTCAGCACTTTTGGTTCTTAAAACCCAGATCAGACATCCATGCGAGGACCAAGGGCTGACTTACAGAAAATACGATGTCATGAACAGGCTCACAACAGCGTGGAACTGGCCAGCTGGGCTGAGTGCTACAGAGAAGTTGAGTAAAAGCAGTGCAACACTAACTTGGCAAAATGCACTTTAGTGATATCTTTAAAAGAAATGGCTTCAGTGGAGTGATTATCTCATTTACTTCTCAAAATAATACTTCAATTTCTGTATTATTGTCTCTATTATATACATGAGGAAAAGTGAAGCTAAGAACAGTTAAGAAAATCGGTGAGATCACCAAGTTAGTAAGTGATGGTGTCGGGATTTTAACCCAAGAGTCTAATTTCAAATACCAAGCCTGTTCAACTGAGCAAGCAACAAAAATCATTAGTCGTAAAAATCTCTGTGCAAAATAAAAATTAACTATTAACAATTAAATTAATATTTAAGAGATTGACTATTTAAAAGATTTTAAAAAATTTAAATTGCCAGCCTCAGTCAACTCCGAATACCCAATATTCCACAAAGAGACAGAGGAAGAACTCTTTTAATCAAGGAGAAGCTTCTCCCATATCATTGGTGAACGCTCACATTCAACCCCATCTGTCATCTACACTTCAGAACGCGGGTTTGTCCGGCAGAAGAACAACATAAACACCCGGGAGGCTGCAGTGGTGATCAGCCCAGTGGTTTTTAAAGCTCCGTGTGCAGACGATCGTGGGGATGAAGGTGGGAGACGCAGATTCCTGGGCTCCACTCACAGACATTCTGATTCAGTAGCTCAGCTTGGCGCCTAGGAATTTGTTTCTTTCACTGCAGATGGTTGTCAAACCACCACCGAAAACGGTGAGAGCAGCATCAAAAAGGAAACGGGGTACAGCGAGGGAAGGCCAGAGGAGCCAAAATCAACCTCTGCCGACTTCCCAGCTGCGCCAAGGGCTGGCCCCGGAGGAGAGGCATACGGAGTGTGGGTAGCGGGATTTCATGTCTTTGGGTGGGAAATATCTGAGCGTGCCAAATGTCAATATTGTGTTTCATCTGAGAGTCTCTGTTCGCTTTCTCCTGCCACACCTTTCAAACTGTGATGGTAGAACAATAACAAGCCTGTGTTTTTTGGTTCCATCAGAGCTATTTTTTACATATCTCTTAAAAATCGTACTCATTGTTAATCAAATTTAAATTTGTTAGCCTGATGTGGCTGGAAAAAGCAAGGGTAGCCAAAAGCAAGGCTCTTTGGTCTTTCTCCATGATTGTCTTTTTTTGGTGTTTGTTTTTGTTTAACCTCAAAAGCACACTATCTTGTGGCTATCAAAGGGGAAAAGAAAAAGAAAATAGCAAATGTGGAGTAACTGGAACCCTTATGCTCTGTTGATGAAAATGTAAAACGATTCAGCCACTGTGGAAAACATTATGGTCATTCCTCGGAGATTTAAAAATAGAATTACCATACGAGCCAGCAATCCTACTTCTGGGTATGCACCCCAAAGAATCGGAAGCAGGGACCCACACAGATTCTTGAGCACCCTGTTCACTGCAGCATTACTCACAATGGCGGGAAGGTGGGAGCAGCCCATGTCGGCCTATGGGTGAATGGACATTATGCCAGGTGAAATAAGCCGGTCACAAAATGACAAACATGATTTGTATGACTCCCTTGTATGGGGTACCTGGGTTAGTCAAATTTATGAAGACAGAAAGTAGAGTGGTGGTTTCCAGGAACTGGGAGGTGGGCAGAATGGGGAGTTAATATTTAATGGGTACAGAGTTTCAGTTTTGCAAGATGAAGAGTTCTGGAGATGGATGGTGGTGCTGGTGGCATAGCACTGTGAATGCACTTAAAACTACTGAATGGCACATATAAAATGGTTTGGACGGTAAATTGTATGTGTATTTTACCATAAATTTTTTAAAAAGTAAGTAAAAAAAAGTACAATGACTGAATAACAATCAACATTGATCAAACCAGAAAAAAAATACCCTATTTTGTATGGCAAATTTCTATTAAATATCAATAGCTAAAAGTGCCTCACATTTTGATTTAATGCTTAATATTAAATGCCATAAGAGTTACCGGTAGAATTTGGAAATATTTTCAGTACTATGACTCCATTTTATAAGTAAGCAAGGTCAATCAGAGAAGTAATAGCTTAAGCTTATCTCCGAAGCTGGGGCAGTCCATTTATCAAAAGAAGTGATGAAGCAAGGTGGAAGGGGAGCAAAACGAAGCGCTCAGTCCTGGCTGGTGGTTGGCCTTCTAGACCACTTGCCCTCTCTGAGCCTTCATCTTGGGTAGAACGGCAGGTTAATCAGATGCATGCCAATGCTGTCCCACAAACTAACCTTGATAAATCGGTGTGATTGCCTCCTTCCTTAAAGAAGAGTTCAACAAAACACAGCAAAATAGAAATGCAGCCAATTCTTATCTCTTCTAAGAGAGGGAAGTATTTCTGCAAATCATCCAAAAGCTATGTTTATCTGCCGTACAGTTTAATGAGGGTGTAATAAACTATAACCGGCAGACCCAACACAAAAAGGTCTGAGAACCTGCTCGATCTTTCCATCATTTAAAACATTAAACTGAACTAAGCACTGCCATCTTGGTTTGCTTCTTATAGCTCATACTTAATCAAGAGGGAAAGAGTGTGTAGTCAAGCTGGGGCAGAGAAATAAGTGAGTATTTTGCTCTAGAAGTTCTTTCTGGTTAGCCAAATTGAGCATCAGAGCTTCCAACCCCTTTCTAATTTTCTGCTGGATTACAGATTGAGCTAACAGATAATCTACCAATCAATGGACAAGTGCAGTATTTACAGAGCAGCTGAAGAGAGACCAGCACTGAATTAAGCACCTAGGGAATCCCAAAGAATATTATAGAGGGTCCCCCAGCTTCAAGGAATTTAAAATCTATTTGCTGAGGGAAAACACTAACACACTTGAAGATACACAAAGAAAAAATGTTAATAAGTGTGCTTCAATGCTAACATTTCTAGTTAGAGGGAAGGAAATATGCTCCATAAGAAGAATCAGCCTTTGCAATCTCTGCAGTGAGCTGAGACAAAAGTTGTGAATAAGCCCTTCAAATTGGGTGCACTGTCTGACCAGCTCTCACCTCTGTGGCCACCACACTGCTTGAAAACGAGATCAAGCTACCCACCCTTTGCTAGGAGGACAGTATAATGATAGGCAAGATTAAATTTCAGGGGCAGCTCAGAGGACATTTTAAAAATCTGATTTC
The DNA here is from genome assembly GCF_019186645.2 of Phyllostomus hastatus. NCBI lineage: Eukaryota > Metazoa > Chordata > Mammalia > Chiroptera > Phyllostomidae > Phyllostomus > Phyllostomus hastatus. The sequence goes on along the minus strand of NW_025333835.1, from coordinate 24,662,721 downwards.
CAAGTTCCTAAGGGGAGTCAACTTTTTAAGAAGAGTCCTTTAACGTGTTTTTGAAATCTTTTGTAACCTCTAAGGAAATATTTTAAAACTGGACTGGACAAAGAACAGAGACTCTTAGTGGCAGTTTTTCATTGTGCCTGAAAATTAGTTAGGAAAATGGACAAATCCTATGGGTCTTGTCTTCTTAGAGATTTTTTTCATAAACAAAAGACAAGTTCCTTATAATGGAAAACTAGTTCCAAGATACACAACTTAAGAGAAATATGGGAAAGGAATTATTTTTCTCCAAAATACTTTCCTTTCTTCTCCTTGTTCTACATGGTTATTGAAGTGGCTTTTTTCCCCCTTGATAGAACAATAGACTCTTATTTACACAAAATAAATGGTGTAAGCAATCAAAAAATACTTCCCTAATGGAAGACAGATAAAAGAGAGAGAGAAAAAGAGAACCCAATCCCTAACAAAAACAAAGACTATCCTCAGCACTGCAGTTCGTATTCAAATGGAAAAAAAATAAAATGAGCTTTTAACATAATGATTTTACTGTTTAGAGAGTACCATCCCCATTTTCACATTTCAAAACATGTGCCAAACAACTCAGAGGTATTGGAGAATGCGTGAGGAAGATCAGAGAAGGGCTTCTTGGCAGACCAGCCTAATTCTGCCACAGGCACAGACGATTATGAAATTAAAAAGCTGTTCCTCAAGCAGGAAGGTGTGTCTGTTTGTCCCTTGAATACCAAGACTTCTATTTGAGTTGTGTTTTCAACTAGATGACTGGAACATTTAATTGCAGATTTAGCAGCTGTGGGTAAAATTGTAAAGTATACAGATAACAGTCCCTTTAGTGAGTTCCTGCTGTGCACGGGGTGCTTTATACAGCATAGTGTTCAGTCTTCACAGCAGTCAGTCCTCCAGGGGAAGATACTATCCATACAACCTTACAGACACAGAAAACTGAGGCCTAAATGCTTAAACAATTACTCGTACTTTTTCTGTGTACATTGTGCACTTTTTTGCCCAATTTTTTGAGGGAAAAATAAGGATGCACATTATACAGGGGTATAATGATTACATACCATGAGTATAATAATAATCCCATGTATAATGTGCACAAAATGTGGGTATGCATTATACATGGCAAATACGGTAACCTGTGATCATACAACCTATTAATGGATCCAAGACTTGATTTCAGTTTTTTTTTTTTTGGTTCAAAAGCCTTTATTTAACCCCCCTTTCTTCACTACTACCACCTCTCCAGTGAAGGAGTTCAGATGAGGAACCCCAAAATATTCCATTTGGGCATCTTGATTATTTTGAGCTGAAGGCACTTGAGAAACAGCAGATGAAGGGCTCTCTGACCTCCCCCTTTCTACCTAACAGTGGGTAAGTAGATTTCCCAAGGAAAAGGTGTGCTTATTTTGCCAGGAAACGAAGAGTGTTCTTATCACTGGAGACTGGGAGTCGAAGCAAAAATGAGCTTGTAAAAACAAACTTACTAGAATAGACACGATCTTCCATTAATTTCCCCTATATGTTTCTTTGTCACTGTCCCACAATTTACTGCCTCTAGCCCAAACCCCTTTGTCTTGTCACATCCCCACAATTCCTCACTCTGTGTTTAAAAAGTTGTATAAGTTTTGGGACCTCGTGGCTTCTTTGGGTCTTCATTTTCCTTTTGAAGACTCCTGTGTACACGTAACAATATTATTTAAAATGTGTATGTTTCTCTCCTGTTAATCAGTCTTATATTAGTGTAATCCTCAGGCCCAGCCACAGAACTTCTAGGAGGGGACAGAAAAGATTTTCTTCCCCTACACCGTCTGCCCTGAGTTCTCATACTTCTCTAGGGTCTTCCTGTCATGGAGGAAATAAAAACAATTCCCATAACTTGTTAATGATTTAATGTGTTATCTGTCCAAGAATCATACAGGAGAGAATAATATTTAAACTTGGGTCTCCAGTGGCAACATTTCAAAGCAGCTGGAAAGGAAGGATTCTTACAGCGAAGGTGAAATTCAGTCACACCTTTCAAACCACCCCACACGGGGCCACTGTGTTGCACAACTCCAGGGTCAGGTACGTGGGAATCTAAGAGGATGGTGGCCCGAGAAGTCGCCTAGGGCGCTGCAGACCCCACGTCATCATCGATTGTTAGCAACCAAAGAGGCCTTATTGATCATGTCATTGCAATATCTGCTTATTTTCAGAAGAGAAAAATCAAACCCTAAGAGGTTAAGCAACTGCTCTATTGATATCAGAGCTAGAATTATAATTAATGTCTCAGGTAGGGGAGAGGGCAGAATTCCAGGAGGGAATGAGGGAACCAAGCAGAAGAGTCAAGTTTGCTCGACTTCCAACAGGGTCTCACAGTTGATGTTTGAAAAAAGTGAACACACCCACACCCTGCCTCCATCTGGCAACTCGTTTGTCGACTCAGGAGGTTAAGGATTGACCCTATAAATCAAATTAAGTTTATCTCAAAGGCAGGGAACAGAATCCCAGTCCAGGTACAAGTGTTCCTTCTCAGAAAAAGGTCATGAATGTTTCAACTCCCAACTTGCCAACTCTAAAATCAATCTTCCAAGAATCAGGGGTCCAATTAGTCCTCTAGATTAGGAAGTTTTTCTCACTTTTAGAAGGAAAGTGAACAGTTTTGGAAATTTTGCTGTCTCCTAACTGCAGTTTTTGCTAGCAAGCTGGAGCTGTATTGTGCTTCTTTCAAATTGTAACTGCTTAGTGTAGTAAACCATCCTGCATGGCGTGGGCCCAGCTCCCACCTGGAGATGCATAGGACCCACGCCCACAGATAGGTTTTCCTGTGGGGAATCAGGCCTGCAATGTACCTAGGCAGCTATGAATCTTACTTTTTGCTAAAACTCCCTCACCCTGAATTCAGGACATTTACTGCAAAACAACTTCCTAAAAACCATGCTAAACCTTCCAAGGATGAGTGTAACCAATCCAACTTCTTTTGCCTTTTCATTTGCAAACATCCCTTTTCTGTGATGTGATTAGCAGCATTGGCTCCTTTTTCTTCTGTAAAAGGTAACCACTTAAAGTGAACCTGTGCATAGTAAATGAGGACCATCATGTAATGTGCAGAGAGATAGAAATAAAGGCTTGTCATGGAGGAGGCTGAGGCTTTTGCTCCCCTTGAGAGAAAAGCCATGCTGTCCCTTTTCCTCCACCGGACTCGGTAGTCCGTGTGAATGTCTCATTTCATCCATAATGACGCGGACACTGGGAGCCAGCGTCTGCATCACTTAGTTCCCAGGGAAGTGCCTCAAGACTTCTAGAAAACATTTGATTTACTTATCACCAGACGACCCGCCTCAAGACCGAGAGAAGATAGAAGGGGGGTGAACATGACTGAAAAGGAGTTGGGGGATCATTGCCCTACCTGCTTGTTGTCAACTTCTTGGGCTCCTCCATGGAAAACATGACCTGCCTTCAATGTTTTCCCTGAAAATAGAGGTTCACTCTTTCCCAATATAGTATGTTGAATGCTGAGGTATACAGAGAGTTCTGTAACTCCCCAAAACTACAGGAAGCTCCCTGAGAGAAGTTTCAGTATTGGGGATGCTCCTCTTTTGCAGACCATTCAGGATGGCAATGACTGTCACGACTGCTGTGAATGCTCCATCTAAAACTGCTATGCAAAACATGGACCACTGAGGCACAGACATCTCATCAAAACAATGTTATTTTGTTAAAAGAATGAAACAGATGCTGGTACAAGCACTGCTAAGTGCAAAGCATGAGAGCTGGAGCTGAAGAAACTAGATTTGTGAGAACTTGGATTTTGTTCTAAAAGCATTGTCATTTTCCTGGGAAGCCAGTGGCTAAGACTCTCCTCTCTACAGCACAGTGTGGTAGAAGGTGCCCATTACCAACTGGAATCTAGAACCACTTTTAATTCTCTTTGCTAGTCTTCTTCTATGGCATGTCATCACCAACTTTCTAACGAAAAGAGACAAGAGAAGGATGAACAAGATTTTAGAGAAATATAAAGATATTTTATTGCTCAATCTTAAAAAGTGGCAGATAGAAGCCTGCATGTTCTGTTCACACATATTTCAATAATGGGTCGCAATTCCCTGCAGCTCGGAGAAAGGTTTTAAGAGTGTGCTCAAATTGTGGAAGTTTTTAGAAAGCCTCCATTTTTGTCCTGGGCACCAGCTGTCCCTGGGGTAACAGTAAGAAGAGTAGGTAGGAAAGGCGCCAGAGAAAGGTGTGTGTGTGCTCAAGCAGGAGGGGAACTACAAGGCAGGAGAAATGTTCCACCCCTCCACTCAGCTCCACAGCCCACTGTGTTGAGAAAAGGCAGATGCTTGATTACCACCACAGCCCGACTTTAGCCTAGTCTTTTAAGTCTATGCTTACAGGGCACACAAAGAATTGACAGAATCCATGAAGTCAGAAATGTTTACCTGGACTGAAAAAAAATTGGAGGTAAACCTCATGAAGGCTTACCCAACACACTTTCCCAGCACCGAAGATAACATGGGGATAGTTGCACTGATGGCCACTCCACCCTGAACACTCCCGCAAAATGAGACTCCGCCTTAGAACACAGAGAGTGCCAATATCATCAGTGACACGGCTCGTGTCTAGAAAGAAGATCTGCAAGGGCCTCTGCAGTGTGGTGCTGAGTTATTGGAAGAGTTCAGATTCTTCACACAAGGCACTCTGAGAATACCTGATACCCAGTTTGGAGTGGGATTTTTGTTATTATTTTCATTGATTTGAGAGAGAGAGAGAAACATAGATTTGTTGTTCCACTTAACTTTGCATTCATTGGTTGATTCTTGCATGTGTCCTGACTGGGAATCGAACCACAACCTTGGTTTATCAGTACAGTGCTCTAACCAACTGAGTTACCTGGCCAGGGCCTGATGCCCAATTTGAATACAGTACCTACCTATTAGATGATTCCTTTGTGTAATTTTTAAATTGAACCTATCCACCTTTCAATTTTTTGTATAGTAAAGATTTCTCTGGTTAATTTTTTTCAATTCCATAGTCATTTATCGAGCTGCCATTATATTTCAAACCCATAGGGAGATACAGTCCCTGCTACAGAAGGGAAACTAAACTTGTGAACAAAGACACTAAGAAATATGTGAAAAGTAAAGATTGACTACTGGAGGTGAGGTGGGGACAAAACTGAGTAAATTTTTTAAGCCAGTTTTCTAAAATTCCTTTCCTAAAAGATTTGTTGTTTAGCTATTTGACACCAGTTTCTAATGGAATTCCTGATTAGGATACTAATTTCCTACAAATCCCCTCAGTTAAACTCCCATTTTATAAATTAGTATATCATTCAGTCATTCAACAGTTACTTGAGCACCTTCTATGCATATCCCTTGACTTCTAGATCACAATATATGGTTTAATGAGCCTCAAGCTATTCAGAAAATTTCAATCCTTGTGCAGAAGTATCTGGGTCTTTTGCTTGTTATTCTTTGCTCAGCTCTCTGGAAAGAATTCTACAAGAGTCTGGGTGAGACATCTAAAATAAAAATAAAAACCACCTTACCAATCCCAGGAAATTTTTACATCAGCATATCAAATTATATCCAAATAGCCAATATGAAAATTGCTATCCAGATTTCATAGCATAATCAAACAATAACAAGGAAAAAAGTTCTTTCAAAATATGATCGAGGTAAGATAACCAACAATGTTTATCTTCCCCTGAGCTATTGTGATGATTAATAAGATAATGTTCACAAAAGACTTTGAAGGAGTAATGTAATGTACTTTGAAGCATTATTGTTTTTTTTATTAATGAGTTTTGATTCTGACAGCTGCCAATTGCACTGCAGCCACAGTAAACCCTTGGTCATCCCCACAAAGGAAGGGAAATATGATAGAAGCAAGTTGATAGTATACAGTGGTGGATAATACTTGCTCCAGGATAAAGCCAAATTCTGCTAAAGACAGAAGCTATGGGTAAAGCAACTAGAAAACAGTCAGGAGAGATAGGTAGTGTTAGGATAGGACCAAAGCTGATATGGAAGGAAACACACTCCAAATGCACTTGGAAAACTCTTACAAAGATAACCCAAGAGCTCCCCATGCCAACCCAAAGTTCATTGCACTGCATTCATTCATTCACTCACTCATATTTTTATTTAAAACATTAAGCATCTCTGTGTGCTGGGCAAAGTGCTCAGTGCTGAAGGTATAAAAACAAATAAAATAGCCTCTGTTTTCCAGAGGCTTACTCTTTCCTGGGGAGCAGAGAAGAAAAGCATGTAAAAAAATACTCGAGCCCTGATTGGTGTGGCTCAGTCGATTGGTCATTGTCCCACAAACAAAAGGTCAACAATTTGATTTCTGGTCAGGGCACAGGCCTGGGTTGCTGGTTCAGACCCTAGTCGGGGCATTTACAAGAGACAACCCATTAATGCTTCTCTCTCACATTGATGTTCCTCTCCCTCTCTTTTTCCCTCCCTTCCCCTCTCTCTAAAAATTAATGAATAAAATGTTTTAAAAAATACTTGATATTGAAGAATTGCAGAGTAGGTATATGAAAGAAATAGGTACAAAGAGGGCAAGAGAAAGAAGGGCTCTGTTTTCAGGGAAGGAAAGTACTTAGAGGAACTCAAAAAAGATGGTGTCTTGGTCTCTTCCAACTTAGAAGGAAGTCTAGCAGATGATAAAGCTCACATCTGATAAAGACATGTACTTCACCCTGGCCAGGTGGCCCAGTTGGTTGGAGGATCATCCTGTACACCAAAAGGTTGCAGGTTTGATTCCCAGTCAGGCACACACCTTGGCTGCAGATTCAGTGCCCAGTTGGGGTGCATGTGGGAGGCAAATGATGTCTCTCTCTCTCTCCCTCCCTCCTTCTCTCTCTCTCAAAATCAATGTGAGAATATTAAGACATACCTGACAGCAGCTCCACTGAAGACACTTCAGGGCGTATCCTATCAATAGTGATGACTCTGCTTCTGCCTCAGGCTCGGGCCTGATGAGGACATGCAGAGTCCCGAACTGACATCTCAACCACTTCTAAGGATACCGTTCACTAGTGCTGCTCCAAAAGTGGAAGCCACAGTGCTGAAGATGCAGAACAAAATACCTGTTCAGATGAAGTCACCTGAAGAAACTGATGAAAGAGAAAGTTCACCTTTCTGACTCAGAAAGAAAAATGGACCCAGCCCTGGCCAGGTGGCTCAGTTGGTTGGAGCGTCATCCCATACACCGAAAGTTTGCAGGTTTGATCCCCAGTCAGGGCACATACCCAAGTAACAGGTTCGATCCCTCACCAGGGCATGTAAGGGAGGTAACCAACTGATGTTTCTTTCTCACCTCAATGTTTCTCTCTCTCTTTCTTCCCATCTCTCTAAAAAACTCAATAAAACCCATCCTCAAGCGAATTTTTTAAAAAGAGAAAGAAAAAAATGGACCCAGCTCAAGAGGATACAAATGTGTATACTGAGAAACACCCAATCTGTTTAAAAGAACAGAAGTCCTGGCAGCTGCCTTTTTTGACAAAGTGATCGGCTTTCTCTGTGCAATTTTCCCTGTCCTGCTGGTGGTGTGTCCTGCACATGAGAAAGAAGAAGGAAGTTATGGCCTTGGAGAACGCACACCATGCAGTGCTGCTTATCAGAAGGCCCCTACTAAGAAGTTTTATGTGAGAAACTCCCACTTAGTGTGTCTATTAATGAGATCACTGAACTTTTAAAAATATTTTGCACAGGATAAAATAAACAGAAATACAGTGTCTTAAAAAAAAGATAGGGCAGGAAAGAAGCATTTCAGGCAGAGGGAACATTAGTCACACAGACTTCTTGTGAAGGGCACTCCTAGAGTTTCCCCAGTGACCACTCCAGACACAATGACCCTGATCACAATGGAAGGTTTTTAAGAAGCCCAAAGTGAAAGGTGCAGCTTGGTCAGAATATAAGGACCAGCTCTAGAAATTAAGATTTACCCTAAAGGTATTGAGAACCCTCCAAAGTTTTTGAGCAGGTAATAGGATCATATATGTGGTTTAGGGAGATTTCTTCAATATTGGCATCAAATTTGGACTGGAAACAAGGCTGGGCCTATTAGAATTATCCTTGTGAACAATTTCAAGGAATCGAAAGGAAGGATCAAATTTCTATGTGCAGGAGGTAACATCAGACTTGGATATTAATAAGAGTGGGAGGGAGGGGAAGGAAGCACAGTCGTGCTCCAGTTAACAACAGGGATGCATTCTGAGAAATGGGCTGTCAGGCGACCTTGCTGTGCGAACATCATAGGGTGCCCTTACACAAACCTGGATGATAAAGCCTCCTGCACACCTAGGCTACATGGTACAGCCTGTTGCTCCTAGACTACAAGCCTGTGCATCATGTTACTGTACAAAGCAACATGAGGTTAAATTAAGCACAAGAGAAAATGATACCATCAAGAGATACAGTAAATACTAGATGTGTGAGGCTGCTGCTGGGGTCACACAGCATACTGTTGTACGGCAAACTTCCTTTTTAATAATTAGAAAGAGTACACTCTAAAATAGTGATAAACTATGTAGTATAGTAAAGACATAAATGAGTAACAATCATTTATTATCATTATCAAATATTATGTATTGTGCATAATTATATGTGCTATATATATTTATTTTTACTAAAATTCAGTATTTTAATTTAGCCTCCATGCATTTTGGCTAAGGAGAATTAGGACCTTTCAAATAAAACTTAATTTTTTTTTCACTCTATGATTTCACCCTGCAGTTCACTATAATATACGTTTCACACAGTACTACTGGTGGTGCGGTTTGTTGACGGCAGCATCACCACAAACACGCGAGCAATGCACTGAGACACAACGTTACGGTGGCTACCCGTCACTGGACAGCAGAAAGTATTCAGCTCCATTGTAATCCATGGGACCACCATTGTGTATGCGGTCTATGATCAGCTGAAACGTCATCACGCAGTGCGTGTCTGCATCATGAAAGTCATTCCCATGTTCACGACTTGGGTGGCAGAGTCAGGAACCAAGAGAGGGAAAGGAGAGAAGGGAAAAGCCAGAGAGTTAGAAAGTTCCCGTTTTCCTTCTCGCGTAGTTCTTCCTCGGTGCCTAGCCTCCCCACGCATCCGGTTCCCAAGGTGCCTGTGCACTTCAGATTACACCACGCAGAAACGGGACTCCAGAAATAGTCCTCGCCCCTCATTCTCTTTCAGGTTTACTGCTCTCTAATGCTGCCCTAAAATATGCGTTCAAAGGGGTAAAGTTATTTTAGGGGCAAACTTCAAATGATGTTTCCATCACTCCCCTTCCAGATTCCTTAATGGCCCCTAAATACATATGAAGGTTCAAATTAAGTTCAGGAGACTTAAAGCACTTTTGAATGGTGAACTTCAGCATTAAGGGTGTCTTTATTTCTTATTTTGTTTCATGTGTTAAATATTAACTTGAATTTTATAAGAATTAGGAGATTTAACAAGTAGTATTTACACTTACCAAGGAAAAACATATTTACAGTAACATATCTCAAATGTGCTCACATGACAAATATACATTCCATGGCACAAACTTTAGAACATGAAGAAATACCCCAATATAATTAGTGTGCCATAATCACATGGGCATTCTACTATTAAACAAATCAAACATCAAAAACTTTTTAAAAACCTTCAACCAAACATTTGGTTGAAAATCATATAAGAATCCGGTTTTTTTTTTCATTTAAAAAATTAACATTTATTGGAGAACTCAAAGTATGATTTGGTAAAATTCGATTCAGTATTCTCTAAAGTAAAAAAGATATGAGGAAATCATAGTAAACTTAATACTGCCAACTTCCATTGTGTTAAAATAATTTTAAATGCTTAAGAAAAATTTTAAAGCTGTGTAAGAAGCAGAAGGCAAGTTGCAAAATGCTGAAAGAGCTTAGCCAGGAAACTTCAAATAAAATAGCATGGATACTCTGCATACACCCTAAATCCTCCATAAATGTTAGCTTCTCACCTTCCTCTGCTTACTCATCCAACCAGGCAAATACATATATTACTAGTTAGGTCAGATAAGAGAATGGATAAAGTCCAAATCTTGTTGCCATGGTAGCCAAGAGTCAGAATAAGACCACCATGGCCAGACAGAATGATTACAGCTTCTTTTTCATTTTCCTTCGTGTGCAGTTTTTCAATAGGAGAAAAGGATGCAAGGGTTTCAAGCCTGTGAAAATAAATTTGTCCTCTTTGCAAAAGGAAATACAGAAAAAGAAACAGAAAGAGATTCAGAAGAGCCAGAGCTATATCTTCTCTCAGATAATGTTAAGAGGTTAACAAGCAGTGCCTTCTCTCTAATAAGTTCTGTGCACCTAATAAAAAAATACTTAACAACTAAAGCAAAAACACTATGCATTCTCTAGGCAAGAAAACACTAGGCATTCTCTGACACATTTCTGCTTTCGGGGAAAAAAATCAAGGCAATTAAAGAATGTTTTCTATTTAGCCCAGGCAAGAAAGATGACATGAAGTTGTCATTGAAAATAGTATGGTGAGGAGGATATCGATCTATATTAAAGATGGTATTATTAGATCCTGGTTTAACGAACGGCCTCACGTCATTAGGGATATCCACATAAAGCAATTGTTCTCCTATTCTCTTGGCTGCTATATTAGTTTCCTAGGGCTGCCATCACAAAGTACCACAAAGTAGGTGGCTTAAAACAACAATTTGTTCTCTCGCTGTTCCAGATATACAAAATCAAGGTATAGACTGGGCTATGCTCCCTCTGGAGAGAAAACTTCTTCGCCTCTTACTGGCTTGTGAAGGTAGTCATCAATCCTTGGCTTCCCTGTCTTTCCAGCTGAATTATTCCAATCCCTTGTCACTGTCCTCATAAGGAATTCTCTCAACACACCATAACTCTGGGTCCAATTTTCCTTTTTCTCATAAGGACCCTAATCATATTGGATTGGAGCCCATCTTAATTCAGTATGACTTGATTTTTACATGTTTACATCTGAAAGACCCCATTTCTAGGTAAGTTCACATTCACAGGTCCTGGGAGTTAAGACTTCAACATAGCTTTTGGGAGAGACACAATTCAACCCATAACTGCTTCTATTACTGTGATTTGTCAAATCCTCCTCTCCTGCTGAGTAGCAGTTCCCTTATAATCTCTCAGTCTGATTCCATAGTTTTCCAGGCACACACATTAGTCCATACAGTTTCATCTAGGTTTGTAAGATTCAGTCCACTTCATGTAATCCCATGTAATCCAGAGCTTACTTCCCCACCCAGTCGGAGTCTATTCTCTGATTTCCATAATCTAAAGGTGAAGAGTATACTCAGCTTTCTTTCGCGCCTTCTCTTTTTCCCAGACCTTAGCTCTGATATTGGGATAAAATGCAGGGAAAGGAAAATATCCATTTCCTGCTCATACGACTACAGATGATGAGACAAGATGGACCTGAATGGTCAAGCCTACAAATGGGCTTTTTCACAAGAGCCCCTTATAGGCTCAAGGTGGATATGAGGTGGCCATTTCCCTAGGCAGTGATGGTCTCTTTGAGATTCAGTCACATGGGTGACCCTTGGCTGCCAGGAAAGCTTCCATTCCCCTACTGGCCTCTCTCTTTGCTCAGTGCTGTTGTGGTCCTCAGCAAATCTGGACTCCCATTCTCATCCGTCTTCCACAGCACCCACCCCTGGGGGCAGCAAGCAAAATGAAGACATATTCTACACATAGCTTGCAAATAAGAAACTTGAAGCAGGTAACCGCTGTCCCCCACGACAAACAAAGGGAGCTGTCTACATGCATGACACTTGTCTCCCACCAACAGAATCCAAATTTCATGTGATACAGCATGGTGGTCATCTACAAACTTGTCTTCTCAGCCTCTCTGGCAGCTTGGCTGGCTATCTGACTTAGTTTTGGCCAGTGAGAAATAAGTAGACATGGAGATTTGGAGATAGCTTTTGATATCCTGATAAAAGGAAGCACTTTTGGCTGGTGTGTTCTTTCCCATCTTCTTGCTTCGGAAGCAGTCATGGTGTCTGCAGAGCAGCAGCTGCCTTGGGATGATAAAGTGCAGCCATGAAGGGCCCTGGCCAAATGGCTCAGTTGCTTGGAGCATCATCCTATACACCAAAAGTTTGGGGGTTCAATTCCTAGTCAGGACACATGCTTAGGTTGCAGGTTCCATCTTTGGTTGGACACATGCAGAAGGTAGCCCCTTGATAATCTCTCTCTCTCTCTTTCTCTCTCTCTCTCTCTCTCTCTCTCTCTCTCTCCTGCCCCCTTCTTTCTCTATAAAGTCAATAAACTTCCTGGGTGAGGATTTTTAAAAATGTAGGCATGAAGGATCACGTAGTACAGCCCTAATATCATCCATACATTCATTTAAAGCTAGTAGCAGCCTCCAGAGGCCTTATCATGTGAGAAAATGAAGGGCCTACTTGGCCCTGGCTGGTGTAGTTCAGTGGACTGAGCACAGCCCTGGGAACCAAAGGGCCACCAGTTTGATTCCCAGTCAGGGCGCATGACCGGGTTACAGGCCACGTCTCCAGTGCAGGGTATGTGAGAGGCAACCACACATTGCTGTTTCTTTCTCTCCCTTTCTCTCTCCCTTCCCCCTCTCTAAAACTAAATAAAATCTTTAATAAAAATTAAAAAATAAACGCCCATGTGTTTAATCACTTTTAGTTGGGTTCTCTGTTCCCTGACGTTGAAGCACCCCGGTTCGATCCTGCCAGGCCTGGTTCAGCAGATACATGCTCTTTTCCCCGCTGGGGCGGCTCTGCCAGATCAGGAAGGGCACACACAAGAAGAACACAGATTCCCCTCCCTCTCCCTGCGAGTTGAAAAGCTGCCACATATCGTGCCAATCAAGAACCCTCCAGATCCCTGAATGGAACTGCTATATCCACAGCCCGTCTCAGCCCAGCGCTCCAAATCCACCGTCAATGACCTGTGACTACATTTTCCGAAGGAATTTTATGGCCATTTTGGTAGGTCGTAGCTGTTTTGTGATCATAATCAGGCCCCCTCACACCTTTACTACAGCACAGGGTCCTGAGGAGCGCTTCCTCGGCCCGCCTGAGCAGGAAGGGAAATTGTGTAGACAGTATGTTCACATCCTCATAAAAGCCCAACTTAAATAAGTGAACGAACAAAAAACCATGGAAATCTACCAGATCGTGAAAGCTGTCTTTGAGCAATGAAGATTTTCCTTTTTAATTTTTCTTGAGATGTCTATGTTTTCATGTTTTTTATAATGAACAAAAATTTTTAAAATGTATTTTTAAGCTAAGACAAGAATAATAACAATGAATAATTAAAATAGTGGGAATTTTCCTCACAGAATGCGTACATCGGTGCTACAGGCCTGGGAGAGGCTGGGAACCGCGTGGTAATGATTCACTGCCCGAAGAAAAGGGGGAGCAGGTCCCACAGGCTCCTGCAAAACTCCCCCCTCCACCCAGCAATGCCCAGGGTTTGGCAGCTGCTCTAACGACGTTTCGCCCACCTAATTCTCAGCCATCTTAGGTTCTTCTGGAGTGAAATCTTCTCACCTTCATCTTCCTTGATAATAGCTTCTCAGGAGAAATCTTTATTTCAAAACTTTCCTATTTGAAACCAGGAACCTGGAGTCTTCCGAGTCCCCCAAACTGAAGAAACTAGAAGTGATGGTGCCATCCCCTAAATATCACCCCTGTCTTCTGTGGAAGAAGCACTTCTTTGAAAAGCTGTTTTCTGGTTTCATTTTATAAAAACACTGTAGTGTTTCCATAAATATTTTAGTTCAATTTATATTGTGAAATATGTGTTTGTGATCACGAAGAAAACACATGAAATGGTGCAAGAAGAACTGGAAGAGTCGGTCGGTCTTGCACCTCAGGTCCCCCAACCGCCTCCCCGAAATAAACCGTATCAATACCTTATTGAGAAATTTTCATACAAATGGGTGCATACAGGTATTTATCTTTCTCATCTCTCACACTCCAAAAGAGGGTTTTATACACAACTGCTCTCTACCTTGCTCTGTTTGCTGAACGGAATAGCTCAGAAACCTTGCCTTCCAATAGATTCATGCAGATATATTCCTTCCTTTAATCATCTACATATTAATCTAAAGCAATTCACACTGTGAGTTATTTAAATAATCTCATAGTTTTGGACAGTTAGAGAATTGATCATTTTTGTGAGTACATACAGTGCTATAATTAAAACCATTTTAAATGTGTATATATATTTGGGGGAAGTCCCAAAACATGTAGTTCAGGGATCAAAAGATAGATGTGTTTTATTAAAACTGCCAGTTTCTCTCCAAAATTTCTACAAGTGTGTGTTCTCATAAACAACGCATGTCAGTGCTGATCCCCCACACCCTTGCCAAGCTGAGAAGAACTGAGGTTTCAGTTTTTAAATTACATTCTTTAAGTATTTTTTAAACTAGTATCAAAATCAATACAGAGCACAGAATGCTAAGTGCCAAATTTCAACACATTAGATATCTCCAGTGTGCTGACATGTCCCGCACAAAGTTACCAGTGCAGCATTCCCCTGACATTTCTGTGCCCGTGTTCATATTTGACCTCCACGTGTATCACTCATTGTACGGTTCATGTTCATAATTCACACTTTCCGGGCCCCACTTATGACAAACATGGCTCCACAGCTGTCCTGTTCCTGGGTCAGCCATGCTGGACAGATGTCATGGGCGTCACCCATCAGCCCCTGTGCTCATCTCAGCGTCATACTTAATGCTGTGTCACGCCATGTAAACATCTTATAGAAAGTTTTAGCTCCTATGGTAAGTCTGAATGGTTTCAACTTATCTGCCTTGGATTTATGTTAGGTTTACACACTACTTCTATTACCTGCTGTATGAACTGGAGTTGCACATGGTCTTTCATATTTTAAAAAAAAATAGCATTCTTAGAGTTTGAGGTGATAAAAATATGAAAACAACCATATCCATCAATACAGAACTAATTAAATCAATTTTATTTACTGACTAAATCTATTATCATGTGACATTAAAAATGAGATTGATATAAATATGAGATAATAAATACATCTTTCATATCTACTATTTAGTGAAAGAAGCAAAGTACAGAACAATTCTTCCATTTGTAGTGTTCCTTTTTAAAGTTATATGTCTCTGGAAGCTTATATAAGATTATCAAAACGATTGTTTGCTCTGATGAAGAAGATGGAGGCTGGGGAATAGAAATGGAAGAGACACTTCTCACTATCTACACTTTTGCGTAATTATTTTCCCCATTTAGCTGTAATTTTAAATATATATAGTTATGAAGAATAAGTGTGGAAATTGGTTTCAGAGAAGGAAGAAGCTGTACACAAAGCCCATGAATTTATAAAAGAGATAGGGTCATATTCGGGTGTTCACCCCAAACATTATCTATTAGAGAGGATTATGTACTAGATACACCTATGACATGCAGAGGAAGAAATGACAGTATAAGAAAGAGTTATTACTTAAATTAACTTAAATTTGAATGTTAGAAGAACTATAAAAATACAACAGTTAATTTTTTTTGAAGATTTTATTTAATTATTTTTAGAGAGGGAAGGGAAGGGAAGGAGATAGAGAGAGAAACATCAATGTGCGGTTGCTGGGGGCCGTGGCCTGCAACCCAGGCATGTGCCCTGACTGGGAATCGAACCTGCGACACTTTGGTTCACAGCCCGCGCTCAATCCACTGAGCTACACCAGCCAGGGCCAAGCAGTTAAAATTTTTATCGTGATATAAAAAGCACAAAACATAAACTTACCCACTTAACAATGTTTTAAGTGTGCAACACACACTTGGTCCCTATATGCACATGGTCATACAACAGAGCTCTAGAACTTTTCCACCTCAAGTGACCGAAACTCAATACCCACTGAACAACTCTCCATTTCCCACTCCCCCAGCCCCTGACGACCACTGCTTTGTTTCTGTGAGTTTTACTAATTTAGATAACTTAGGTAAGTGGAAAAAGGCAATGTTCATCTTTTGATGGTGGTTTATTTTACTTAGCATGTCCTCAAGAGTCATCCATGTTGTAGCAAATGCCAGGATTTCCTTATCACATTTTCTTTATCCATTTACACTTGGTGGACGTTTAAGTTGCTTCCACATCTTAGCTATTGTGAGGAACACTGTAGTGAACGTGAGTATGCAAAGGTCTCTTTAAGATACTGTTTTCATCCTTTTAGCTATATACCCAGAGTAGGAATGCTAGATAATATGAGCATTCTAGTTTTAATTTTTTGAGTAACCTCCATACTGATTTTCATAGCAACTGCACCATTTTACAATTCCACCTACAGTGTAGGAGAGTCCCAATTTCTCCACATTCTTGCCAGCCCTGCTATTTTCTGGGGATTTTGTTGTTTTGTTTTGTCTTGATTTTTGACAGTGGCCATCCTATCCTGTGTAAGGTGATATCTCCTTGTGGTTCTGATTTGAATTTCCATGATGATTAGTGATGCTAAATGTCTCTTCTGCTTTGGTCATTTGTATATCTTCTTTGAAGAAATGTCTATTCAAGTCCTTTGCCCATTTTTAAATTGGGTTATTTGTTTTTCTCATTGAGTTATAGTACTTCTTTTTTAAAAAAAATTTATATTAATCACTGTTCAAGTACATTTTTCTGTCCTTTACTCCCACTTTAGCCCACCTACCCATCCCTCCCCACCTCCCTCCCATTTCCAAACCCCCCCGACCCAGTTTTTGTCCATGTGTCCTTTATATTTGTTTCTGTAAACTCTTCCCATTCTCCCCTGAAATTCCCTCCCCTCTCTCTTCTGGTCACTGTCAGCCTGTCCTCTATTTCAGTGTCTTTGACTATATTTTGCTTGTTTCTTTGTTTTGTTGTTTAGGTTCCTGTTAAAGGTGAGATCATATGGTATTTGTCTTTCACTGCCTGGTTTGTTTCACTTAGCATAATGCTTTCCAGCTCCATCAATGCTGTTGCAAAGGGTAGGAGCTCCTTCTTTCTTTCTGCTGCATAGAGTTCCATTGTGTAAATGTACCATAGTTTTTTGATCCATTCATTTAGTGATGGGCACCTAGGTTGCTTCCAGCACTCAGCTACTGTAAATTGTGCTGCTATGAACATTGGGGTGCATAGGTTCTTTTGTATTGGTGTTTTAGTGTTCTTAGGATATAGTCCCAGCAGTGGAATTGCTGGGTCAAAAGGCAGATCCATTTTTAGTTTTCTGAGGAAGTTCGATACTGCTTTCCATAGTGGTTGTACCAGTTATAGTACTTCTTTATATTAGTTGTATTCTGGATATTAACCTCTCATCTGATATATGGTATGCAAATATTTTCTTCCATTTCATTAATGCCTTTTCATTTTACTGACCATTTCCTTTGCTGAGCAGAAAATTTTAAGTACGATGTCATCCCATTTGTTGGTTTTGCTTTTCTGCTTGTGCATTTGGTGTCATATTTTAAAAAATCATTACCCATTCCAATGTCATGAAGCTTTCCCCCTATGTTTTCTTCTAGGAGTTTTATAGTTGTGTTTTTAGGTCTTTAATTCATATTGAGTTACTTTTTGTGTATGGTGTAAGGGTCCATCTTTATTCTTTTGCATGTGGATGTCTAGTTTTTCCAATACTATTTATTGATGAGACTATCCTTTCACCATCATGTAGTCTTAGTGCACTTAAGGAAGATCATTTGACCATCCACACTAGACCTTATTTGTGCGTACTTTATTCTGTTCCATTGGTCTATATGTCTTATCCTCATGCAAGAACCATACCATTTTATTTACTGTAGCTTTATAATATGTTTTGAAATTGGGATGCTTGCAGCTTCCAGCTTTTTTCTTCTCTTTCAAGATTATTTTGACTTTTCCCAGTTCTTTGAGATTTTTAATTTTAGATTTTTTTTAATTTCTGCAAAAAATGCCATTGCGATTTTGATAGGGATTTTATTTTCACTCTGTAGATTACTTTGAGTGATATGGACATTTTAACATTTTTAATTCTTCCAATCCATAAACACAGGAGATTTTTTCTTTGTGTGTATGTGTGTGTATTTAATTTCTTTAAGTAATGTTTCCTAATTTTCAGTCTAAAAGTCTTTGCCTCCTTGGTTTAGTTTATTCCTAAGTATTCTATTATTTTTGAAGCTGTCAAAAATGAGAATCTTTTCTTAATTCCCTTTTTTTGAGTTGTTTACTGTGCAAAAGGAGAAAAAAAAACACAACTGATTTTTTAGTGTTAACTTTAGATCCTGCAATTTTGCTGAATTCATTTATTAGTTCTAACAGTTTCTTTGTTGGGATATTTTGGGTTTTCTACATATAATATAATGTCATCTCTGAATAGAGATAATTTTACTTCTTTCTTTCCAATTTGGATGCCTTTTACTTCTTTTTCTTGTCTAACTGGTCTGGCTATTACTGTCATAACTCTGTTGAACAAAAGTGGCAAGAGTAGATATCCTTGTTTTATTCCTCTTCTTAGAGAAAACTCTTTCCTTTTTTCACAATTGAGTGTAATGTAAGCATCATGGGTGGCCTTTATTATGTTGAGATCATTTTCTGCTGAACCTTGAAAAAATTAACCATTATTGTTAGAGGCAATAATGCATTTTCTTGCCTTCTTAAAGAGACCATTGAACATAATGTACTCTTTTTGATAATTCAGGGTTCTCATTTAAACTTTATTTACTACTAATATATAATAACATGATACTATCATGGGCTGAAATATATTTTCCCTTAAAATTCATTTGCTCCAGACAGACATTACAAGAAAAGAAACTATAAACCAATAACAAAACAAAAATAATATGTGTCAGAGATCTGGAAAGGTTTTTTAATGTTAAATTAACCAGATATAACCGTAGTACTTTTTGCCTATAACACAGCTATCCTGGAAACCAAGTGCATAGTGTGTGGTTTTAAGCCTAATTCATGTAAGATTAAGAGAGCTGCAGACCAAACACATCATCTTCCGTTTTAGAAACACTCACAACTCCCAACACAGTGTGGAGCGGCGGCAGAGCTGTCTAAGAAAACCTACCTGTTTTGATCCCTGCGTCCCTTTGGAGCTGAGAGTGATTTTGTGCACTTGTTTAGAAAGCATTAAATAGAAATTGCCCATTAGTACTTCCGTCTAAAATGGCAAAATCAATTTTGGTATACAAAGAAAAGGAAATTTTTTGGCTTCTGCAATGAATTCTTTTTCCCCCTCTCTTCATTTAATATTTGTTTTGCTAATTCTTCTATGTCTCTGTTGATGGTATTTACTGTTCAGTTGCTAATGTAGTTTTTGGTCTTTAAAGCTTTTAACCTTTCATCTTTGGTAATTCAAGTGGGTTTTAGAAATCTTTTTCACTTCCCCCATGTCCAAAAATTGATCCTCAATCAAACTCACTTTCAAATGGCCTGAACACTTTGTTACCTATGAAGTACTCAGAATCAGAGGCCTTGCTGAGCCATCTGGTTAGTGATCTTTTCATTAGTGCTGGTTAGTGTCATTTTTTTCCTTCTTCTTCTTCTGGTTAATGGTGTCTGTTTCCCTTCCTTCCTCCCTCCCTCTTTTCTTCTTTCTTTCTTTTTCTCTTTCTGTTGGAGGAAGTAGTAGGAGTAAGAGAGACAGGGCCTGCTGGACTCGGATATTGAATCTGTTGGAGTCATAGGAAAAAGGCATATTTCAGGAAGCTATATTCTTTGTTTCTGTCTTTGGTTGGTTTATTGCTTTTTAAATAATTCAATTATTCACATCTAATTTTGAGAGCTTGAGTTGCCTGGGTTTTTCAAATGGTTATCCACATTTCTGAATCACTGAGGTAATTTTTGCTACAAATTGTGGTAGAAATTTTAACTGTGAAGTTATTTCCCGTCACAGCAAACAGCTTAATTGAGAAGCTCGTTTATCCCCTGGGCCTCCAAAAAATCCCAGTGTACCAAGATTTAATCCAATTTAAATTCCTCTGTATGATAAATTCTTCAGTGATATAATAACACCATCCTTTTTTCCAATGACATGGAAGTTGTGGAAATACATTTTTACCATGTCTTTCTTTTTCAAAAAAAAAAAATTCTCTTTCCAAAGTTTTGCAGCACACTTGCTCAAATATAACATCTTTTGGTGTTTTGGGATTTTTGTTGTTGTTGTTGTTTTAATTATATCAATCTTTTTATAAAAGGATTTTGAGGTAGAGCCTAGCACATTCCATTCACGCACTGCAGTGATTAATTCCTATTGCTGCTCAGTCACTTGTTACTTTATTTTTAGGGGCAAATTTATAGCAAGTCTTGGATCACATGTACAATGGTATTTGAAGTATCTGCAGCTGCTTGCATAGCAGAAGTTCCAAGCTGCATTCCTGTTGTGAATCATAGGTTTGTGAGGATGGTACCACACTAGCAAGAAAAAGAATTATCTTTATGAAAGTGTGCAAGCTCTCACACACGTACACAAATCTCCCGAGGATTCCTAGTATGCAAAACTGAGAACACCCTGTAAGTGTCTTATCAGGAAAAGAGGAAGAGGTCACTTTCCAAGAATGTCGTTTACATCTAGTCATCTTATTCTGTGATCAAAACTCTTTGATACTTCTGAATATATACATGCATGTCCATCTACATGTTAAATAGGAATACATGTATCTGTGTCTATATGTCACATAGAAATACCTGTATGTCCTATAGATAACCAAATCAAGTCCTGCCAATTTTGAAATTCTATGGGTGTTATTCTCTTAGTACATCATAGAACTGCCAATGGGTAATTTGTACTAAAGACATTCCAGTGAGGTGTGGCTGTCTCTCATATGGTAATAGAGAATTTATCAAGGCTTTTTTAGTCCAATCACCAAAATCTGCTCTGTATCCTTAAGGGCCTAAGTCACACAGATATCTTTACAAGTCACAGTGTTTATAATGAAAGTTAAGCATTCAGACCCTGGGGTCAGATTACCTGAGCTCTGTTTCCCAACTGAGGAGCCTTGGGCAAGGGCCTTGTTTCTCAGTCTTGTTATTTGCCTACCTCAGGGGGCTGCTGATCAATGAAATGAGATAAAGTACATAAAAATGCTTAAGAGAGTTTGGGCTCTTAATAAGTCCTGAGTGCATACCAGCTATTTTTGCTCCTCTGAAGAAGCAAGAAAGAAAACTAGAGCCGAGGTAGTGTTCTTGACTGAGACAAGTGGGGAGGAAAGCCACCATTGGAACAGGTGCATTGTGGAAATGAACATATGTCTCTTCAAGTAGTGTCCAGCAGAACACTTAAAATTCCTTAGTGATGGTATGATCTTTGAGGATGAAGGCCTCTTGAGCAAAGATGGTCTCCACCTCAAGGAGGAAAGGAAAACTGTCTCACATGAAGGCTGGCTAAACTAAGGGAAGAAAGTACTTATCTAGACTTACTTGGGGCTGATAATCCATGCCTCCTGCATTCACAAGTTATATAGCTGGGATATAAAATGCCTTACTACTTGTAATCCTCAGAAACAGTTTGCTTTGCCAACCGAACCCAAGAAGTTTGAGGGTTTCATGCTTCCCTGTTTGGCCAAGAAGGTTATGTCAATTTCTGGGCCATGGCAGTGTTTTCTGCAGTGGATTGATCCGTGAGAGATTAGGTCACACCTATGATCCATTCAACAAAATATATGAAAATTTGTCTCATTCAAAGCAAGAATCACCCAGTTCTGGAGCATGGCACTAACCACAAATGTCTTACTATTGTCATTGTGTTGACACTTTTTCTTCTACAGAGGCAGGTTTACCCTTCAATTTTTAAAAAATTTATTTAAGAGAAAGAAAGAGAGAGAAACGTCGATTTGTTTTTCCCCTTATCCATGCACTCATTGGTTGATTCTTGTATGTGCCCTGACCAGGGATCAGACCCACTGCTTTGGCATATTGGGTCAATGCTCTAACCAAGTGAACACCTGGCCAGGGCTCTTACCATTCTTTTTTTTTTTTTGAAAGATTTTATTTATTTTATTTATTTTAGAGAAGGAGAAGGGAGGGGAAAAGAGTGGGAGAGGAACATTGATCAGCTGCCTCTCCTCTGCATCCTGACTGGAGATTGAACTCATAACCCAGGCATGTGACCTGACTGGGAATCGAACCAGTAACCTTCCACTTTGTGGAACAGCGCACAACCAACAGACTCACACTGGTCAGGGCAACCCTTCAGTTTTATAGGTCTCTCTCGAGGCCCTGGAGAGTACCCAGCAATGTGTTTACATCACATGTTTTTGTGAAATCTGCAAGTAAAATATTTTAACTGCAATTGGGATAGACTGTTGTCACATTCCCACTGAAGCTTCTGCTTTGACACAGTCCTCTCTTGTTAGACAGTGTTGGAAAGGTCATAGGCATTGGGGGGAATCTGTCCAAGCCAGTGGTTCTCAATGACAGGCTGGTGGGAGTGATTTTACTCTCCAGGGGACATTTGGAACTGCCTGGAGACCTTTTTCGTTAGTTACCACTGAGTGCATATTATTGGCATCTAGGAAAATAAGGATAGGCATGTTGCTAAACATCCTACAATGCACAGGACAGACTGCTACCTCAAAAAATTACCTGGTTTCCAAATGTCTATAGTGACATATTTGAGAAACTCTCAGCTAAGGGGAGATTGAATAGAGGATACAAAATTTAGTTCAATGTTGATGCATGTATTTATTCAGTTATAGTCACTCCTCTCCTTGTGTTAAAATAATACTCCTAAAATCCACGGTACTTACTCCCCCTGTGCTGTGACAGAATGGGGCAAAACAATGAAGAAGTCGTGTGGCTCTACAAAAGTGGAACTGTGCCCGAAGATTTTCCAAGTTCATAGGTAGTGGAGAAGGAGTGAGGTTCAGAGAAGCCAAAGCTAGTCTTTGAAATTCCTGCAGTCACAGGACATCTAAAACTGTACATGGAGGATTTTGATTCTTATCCACATTGAGTCCAAAAGAGACATCCCTTGCCTGAATATGCTCAGCAAAGGAGCAAGTCTGACTATCCAGTTGCCATACATTTTTTTCCTTTTTTTTTCATGGCAATTGAACAACAACAACAAAAAAAACACTTAGAATTCTTATGTTTGTCAGGGTATAGCTCTGTAGCAGTAAAGTTACAGGCTTTATATATCCCATCAATAACGACAACAAAAAACACATTTTGATCAGCCCTGCTGGAGGAAAGGCTAATTTATCTTTCCAGCCTCTCTACAGAAAATAATATTACAAAAGTACTTATATGTAGAGAGGGTCAAAAATAGGAATAAAAAATGTAGAAAAAAAGCATTACAGAAGTGTGCCAGATAATTAATAAAAATAGTGTCATATTTCTAAATTTTGTGATGTTTGTCATATTTGTCAAATTATGTTTTCAGTTTTCTTTTTCTTAAAAAGGGATCCAAAGTTGCTCTAGGCTCTGTAGTTTACATTACCAAAAACTCTTATTTGTGAGAACATGCTGTGTGCATATGTGAGTTAGGGTGTGTGTAAAATATATGTATCTAACCTTTACTTTTCCATCAAGCTCACCCAGACCAAGCCCTCACCAACTCTCAGATTCTTACAAGTAAGCTCCACTTGCCTTCCTGAACCCAGACTCTAGTCCGTCACGTCTAGTCCCTAGACCTTCTGGGAAGTGCTCCTGTGAACACACATACCCGCGAACAAACAGAAGGAGCTCGACACTAGGAGAGGAGGATGCTTCCTTGGCAGCCTGCGCAGCCCTCTATTTTGGCCTCACCGCAGGGCCTTGCAATTCATTCCCCTGCCTTGAGGTCTGCGAGTCCTGGAATGACAGAAGATTGACTTATCTTAAGTACCTAATACAGAGCCTGTCCCGGAGCTCTGGAAACAGTCTGGTGGATCTACTTCATGCCTCCTGCAGACACGGAAAATCATCAGTGCACATATTCTTCTAAACAATCAAACCTTGCTGTCCACAACATCCTGCAACTTCATGGCTACTCTCGCTATGCAGCGAGAGTCTGCAAAAAATAAAATGCAGCAAGAGTCTGCTGCATTTCACTATTTAGCCTTTTACAGGTATGGCTGGCTCACCAGTATCTGGTCAAAGGGAAAGGACACAGGGCCTCTGGCTGACTGGCTGGCAAAGGCAATTGTTTCTGGGTCACCCACAGGACATCCCCAAAGCAGGTCTGCTAGTGACGACCCCAGCACTGCTCACGAAGCAAACAGCTGTCTGGCCGTTGGCTGTGGCCCAGACTGGGTCTTTGTCAGGGTGTACAGGGACCTGCTGGGCGGAGACCAGCAACCATGTGGGCAGACAGGCAATGTGGGGAAACGCCTGCGAGTTAAAAGTGGAGTCAGAGACAAGAGGAGGAAATGACTAAGAAGGAATAAGGAAAAAGGCTTTTCAAATAACGATGGGAAAGGGACTGTGTCTATGCGAATATTACAGATAAAGTAAAACTGGTAACACATCATTCTTTTTCAGAACTACTTGAAAGGCTGAATTCCCCATAGAGGTAACAGGTGTACTAGGCGTGCACATACGCAGGTGCGCATGCCACACACAGTCTCTCCCTGGGCAACAGAAACTTTGCTGGGGGCTGAGTTTGAGCTAACAACTGTAACATGAAGCAGCAGTTGGTATACTCCTGAAGTTCTTACATTTACCTTTCAATTCCAAAGGCTGCTTATTTGTTTTGCTATTAGGTTCAGGCCCTGATTACAGGTTATTGATGGGCATTAATAGATGCCTAGATTTTGCAAGCATGTTTAAATTTCACAAGTCTTGAGTATTGGGGAAGTTCAGGCTGTCGATGCTTTGAAATACAACACTTTCCATAAAGGCCCAAGGCTTAACCAACAATTAACAATTATAATCAAGGGTAAGCAGAAAGTAAGCACATTAATTTGTTCATTGTGGTCCTCAAGCACACACATGAGCTTATGAAGCATACTTTTCACAGATATAGTATTTTAAATGTTTGGAAATCCTCAAACTGATCTGTGAGAAACCACAAGCCCAGTTTTTTTTGTTTGTTTGTTTTTTGTTTTTTGTTTTTGTTTTCAGGAAAAGCTAGCTCTTTTTACCTTGCCAACGGAGGCAAAATCCTCCTTTTAGTGATACATTTGTTTCTAAAATTGTATCTTTTAAAATCTTCTTGAGTTTCTGAAATTTACAGCAATGTGTATTTATTATCCCAAATCAATAATGCTGATAAAAAAATTTGCAATAATGGGAGAGAATATAGTCTACCGTCTTTGAACTTCATGGCTGCTTGGCTTGACCCTCCTTCAATTTGACATTTTAACAACTTGGAGGGATATAGATTATAGAGGCTTGGCCGAAACAGCAAATGTTTTCTCAACTAATCCCCTGAGAATTAAGACATCTAATTTTAGTGTACAGAAAAAGTGATAAATTACTTGGGATTATACCTCAAAAGTGTAAACCCCATGCAGATGGGTTGCAACATGATTGTGAGAGAGTAAATCTGAACTGCAAATATGAAAGAGTCTCTGGATATCGACCTTCCTTACAGGGCAGGGAAGCCAGGTATGCCTAAATGCCCCTTTCAAACATGTAGTTGGAGGTCATCGATCAAATCACATCACAACAGGATGAAACCTGATTTTAAAAATCAAGTTATTCCAGTGATTTGACCAAAGGTTATTAGTTAGATACGTTGACTAGCTATGTTAAATATTATTCATCTCTTGATAGGAAACAACTTTAATCTCTGTTTATTATGTATGAACTGTTGTAGCCAAGGACCAAAGGTATAAAAATCCCAAGGCCAAAAGCACCTCTAGTGAACAGGCACGTTAAGCTATTTTTTTTAAATAGACTTGGTAGCCAAATACAATAAAACTTGAATATCCATTTCTATTCAGTTTACTCCAGGCAGCTCCCTGGACCAGCCGGGGAATTCTCGGGATGGAACAAAAGTCCAGTGTTTCGTAATCCCTGACAAAATGTACAGACACCCCCCACACACTACTGCCTTCAGCAAATCTGCTCCGAAGCCCGAATTCATATCATCTTATTATTGCAATACATATCGGTTTGTTTTTAAAAGAAACCCTCCCAATTTCAGCTGTGCTCACAGCTGAGTGGAAGGCAGGCTTCAAGGTCCCACTCTCGCGGGTGGAGTCAGGTCCTGGCGCAGAAGTCACCTCCACGTGCGTGCGTGTTCCTCCAGCTCTGCCTTCTCCGGTGCCCAGCCGGCCCCTGCCGCTTGTTGTTTCTTTAAAAGATTGTTCTTACAACATGTAAAGTATAATTCACTTTAAGTTACTTATCTGCATAATCAAAATCATTTTGTAATTCTAAGAACCCTCTCTCCTGTTTGAAAATTGCTGAGAAGTCTGATCGTAGGTTTCACATTCGCAGAATGTGACGTTAAGCTGTGAACCTTCCTTTTTATCTCCTTCATAACACGCGGTCTGATAAATTTTTGAATTCGTTAAGCCACTCCATTTCTTTCGTTTTCCCGCAATTAAGTTGTAAAATAATCGCTGCGATCATTAAGCATCCATATAATACTGTATATTTTCAAAGTGTTTCACAATTATTTATTTTACAAGTACCTTGTTCTGTAAATCAAGTTTTATCGTGTCCTACATTAGCCTAAGACACGCGTTCAACATGATCAGATTAACAGGTGGTATATCAATTCTAAAGGCAAAGGTCGCCCTTTATTCAATACGCATACCCGTTATTTAATTGTGTCCTTTTGACCTTTGTGCAGCCTAAACATGTCTTTACTTTGTCAGGAGCCAGAAGAACTTTAGAGTAGACCAAGAGAAGTGTCCTGGGTGCCACAATGACAGCTTGTGAAGTACCCTGAACAGGATCTAAGAACTGTTGCCATTCTGGGCACTCAACTTCCAGTACTGGCCACCCCAGTTCCCCTCTGTTAGAAACCAGCCAGTTGTTATAAAATTATGAAAGAAAGCCAAGTTACCGTAGATGTGCTCTGTGCTGAACAGAAGGATGCTCACATTTCCAGGTGACATGTATTTATATGTGACAATGTCAGAACCTCTCCTTTTTTGTCCCAAAGGCATGTCTCACCAATCCTTTCAGCAGAGAAAGGGGGGAATCAATGAATTCATCCTTGTGATTTCTCACACCTAGGGAGCTGTCTTAGCCATTGATTGCTGCCACATGGGGTCCCTAAGTTTTCTCCCTCTTAGGGGTGGCATCCATTCTCCCAGATGTCTCAACAGAATGGAGGCAGATATGGCCCTTCCCTTTTCCAGACCTGCCTTGCCAGGTAAGAACATGGCTACTACAGGGTCAGGTCCATCTTGAAACCATAGTATGAGGAGCAAAGCCAGAATGCTATCTAATGTCACTGACCCCTCATATCACAACAGAAAGCCCTGGTTGACTTAGGTGTCTATCACAAGAATGTCCCCTGAAAATACTCTCTTTTTCCAGGATGGTCTCTTCAGTTCCCCCCAATCAATTGTGGCTTTTCCCTGTAAATCTACCTGTCCTGTTCCCCACCCCAATCCCTCCCTTAAGAAATGCAACACTCCCTTTCTCCAGCAAGAAGGGGAGATTCCACTCCTAAGTCCTTCCTGCATCCAGCCAAATGCAGCACTGCCTCCAGCCCTGGCTAAAGGGCCAGACAGGTCTCTTTTGTAAATGAGGGGCTGGGGGTTGGGCACGAACGCTCCCATCAGGAGCAAGCATGAACATGGAGGCTCTAAGCCCAGTTCTGTCTTGTCGCCAGAGAGAGATGCAACTGGTTTCTTTATTAGAAATGTCAACGAAGAAGAAGTAAGCACACCTCACCAAGGAAAACAATACTATTTTTCTTGGAAAAAGTATAGTCTAATGTCACATTAAGGTAAAAATATCTCTCCTATTAACCTGGCTTTAGTCTTGGCCCTTTCAGTAAAATGAGCCCGCATTATTAAGTAAAGAAATATGAAGTACTTTCCTATCTCCATCATCCCCAAATATTTTATTATGCCAAATAAATAATCATGTTGGTAAGTAGGAGGGCAGGAGGAGACAGACAGACACATCCTTTGTCTCTGTCTCTATGTCTGTGGGGTAACATTCTTCCCCTATTCTCAATACAGGGTTGTGTTGGGTATGAGCTTTCCTGGCCTCCATATATGATTGCTCACATGCAGGGCTACATCCAATTACAATCAGAGAAATTTTAGAGGACTTAAGAAAATCCTTATGCCAAGTTAGAGTCCCCATTTGGGAGATTTCTAGAAAACCACGTATCTAAAATTGGATTAATCTTTCTTGAACCCAGTGATTGATCCAGCAGTGTATTATCGATCTATCTATCTATCTATCTATCTATCTATCTATCATTTCTTTCTCCTCTACTAAAACTGCAGGTACAATGGATCATATAAGCCTGAACTGCCAGGGTCCATCTTTCCAGAGCAAGCAAAAAGTTTGCCTGAGAATGAAGCCAGCACAGATAAAAGCACGAATGAAAGATGAGGAGAGAGGGGTAGACAGATACACAGTTGACAATTTCCTGAATCTCTGGATGCAGCCACTGAGAAGCCATGGACACCCTTTCTGCTATACGTACCCTGAGTTTGAGTTCGGACACTTAAGAGACTTATTACTGGAAAGGATTATGCCCACCTGCTAACAGTGGCAATGATGAAGTTTGCACTTTCTGCTTTATCTGCCTTTCCTTTTCCTTTCCTTTTTACAATGACTGTCTTCTACCCATGTAATAAGAACAACTCATATATAAATGAATATATAAATATTATATGTATATGTAAATGATTGAGTAGAGCTGAGGAGTTTGTAGAAATAAGTGATTCAGAGGAACACCCCATCCTTCTGAATCCTTGTTCCCATGATGGATTAAATGCAGCAACCTCCGGTGCCACTTCCTTCCACAACACTTGTCGAATTTGATTCTAGCTGCTGTGTACTTGCCTGCCTTGCCTCTACATAGCAGGTTCCTAGGGCAGCAGCCAGGTCTTCTTCAGTGTTGCAATCCCAGAACCCATGCCTAACACAAGTTATCACTTGTTACGGTTTTGTTGACTCTGTGACTTGAAGCCACTCAAAAAATTTTAATCTAATGGGAAAAATAAGACAAACATGGAGAAGAGCATGTGTACCTTTCAAAGAATCTTTGCCAAAATGGACAACTTTAGTACTTACAAGAAATAGAGTGAAGGAGAAAAATCTAGTGAAGTGGATTACTCCCACTCCTTTGCAGTGCTCTGTCTGGAGCAGTACCACCCAATAGAAATATAATTTGAGCTACACATGTATTTTCAAATGTTCCAGTGGACATATTTTAAAAAATGAAAAGGGGTAAAATTTATTAGTATTTTTATGTAATCCAATAGACCCAAAATAATACCATTTCAACATATATTCAATGAAACATATCTACTGTATATTCCTTATTTGTACTCAGCCTTTGCAATTGTGGTGTGTATTTTATACTCTCAGAGCATCTCAGTTCAGACGAGTCCCACTCTGAGTGCTCAGTAGCCATATGGAACTCATGACACCATGCAGGAGAGCAGCGTTCTATACAATTAAAACTCCCAGAATATGTGTAGCTGAGTAACCTGTCCTTTCATGGCCTAATGTGCCTGCCTCCAAGCAGTTTATTGCAATCTGGACCCCTCCTCCACCTCCAAAGGCAGAGATGCCTGTTCCCCATTGGAGACCTGGCATTAAAAGGTAAGCAGTAATATGCACGTGGCCTCTCCAGCTTCCAACAACCCGGAGTGAGGGCTCAAGGCAATTTAGTTCAATGTTGAACCACTGTTTTCTTTCCCAGAGAACCCAGTCTCAGCAAACCACCAACAGTTCTCCACACTTTATTGTCATTTCTCAACAGGAAATTCTAAGAAATATAAGCAAATGAGGAATCGCTGAAGCCCAAATGAAATGCGAAATCAAAAACAGAAGGATACACCTTCAACGGTCCTTGAATATGTCATTCCAAATCTGCCTAAAAATTAGACTTCGGAAGCAAAAGTTCCTTTCAAATAGAGAAACGCAATTTCACTGTCAAATGGAAGGATGAGGGTCTCTTATCAGCAATCCCTTTCTTTTCACTTCGTGCCACAGGTTCAGAGCAAAAAATGGGAAAAGCTGTCCTGGCCTCCATATATGATTGCCGACATGTGGGGCTGCATCCAAGGACAATCGGAGAAATCTTAGAGGCCTTAAAAAAATCTTCCTGCCAAGGTTAGAGGCCTCATTTGGGAGATTTCCAGAGAACTGAGGCCATCTTTAACGGCCTCAACTTTTTCCAGGCCAGATGAGGGGCAGCCCCGCCGTCTGATTTCCTTCTAAGTGCACAGTCATCACAGCCGGCAGAACGAGAGGCCTGCCACGGCCTCCGATAAGGTCTGGACCTTGTTCCAGTGAATAATCCCCAGCCCAGATATCTCTTTTAGGTCAGGGGAGGCTTTCCCGAAGAGACCAGATGCATAAATCCTACCATTAAGTTATCACTTTCAGGTGGAGTTCACATGATTGACCAAGAGGCGGGAGAAGAGAGAGAATGGAACAGGGAGATGTTGAAGTTGGTGTTTCCCATCACAGAACCAGAGTTCTGAGTTCTGGAAGGAATCTAGAGAGCTCAGCTGCTCTCTCCCTCTGGCTCCACACAGCACCATATGTAAGTCCTTTCAAATCCATGAGAATGCGTTATTTTTTGTAAAGACCTCTAGAGGAGATAAACATCCCCTCAGTCAATTATTCCCTGAATCAGCCACCCTCATGAAAAATTTCCTTAATTCAATGTGATTTGAATCACCACTGCTGCCGTTGACAGCCTCTGTACGCCTGGAGCTCCCAGTCACTGAGTCCCTGTTCAGTGCAAGGCCCACGTCGA
This sequence comes from Phyllostomus hastatus, assembly GCF_019186645.2. Lineage (NCBI taxonomy): Eukaryota > Metazoa > Chordata > Mammalia > Chiroptera > Phyllostomidae > Phyllostomus > Phyllostomus hastatus. The sequence continues at coordinate 24,631,927 of NW_025333835.1, read as the reverse complement.
GGGGATCCGAAGAAGGAGGCAAGCTCTGGGCTCCACACACTCGCGGCTCAGAAAGGAAGATAAGCCTCGTACATAAACAATCACAATCCAAGGTAGAAAGTGCTAAGTGCAGTAAGATAAAGTGCTGGGACAGAGCAGAAGACAGAACTCTTTGTCTCCAGGGAACATGGAGAACAGCTGGCCTGCATTCTTCTTGTTTGTCCTGGGTAATCTCTCTTCCTCACTGTGTATTTGCTCTGTTCCATCGCCTCTCGAGGCTGTCAGTATTTTGAGACATATGGAAGACACTGTACAAGTTGGGAACATATCTTATCTGATAGTAGAATGTTCTCTTTGGGGACGAGTGTGGCTACTAGACACTGGCCAGCTGCCCACATGACCACTCTACCTGTCCCAGAACTTTTCTTTTCTCTGTCCTATGTTGTGACCAACCTACTATATTAAAACAGAGATCAGAGATCACAAGTGCTAAAGAGTGTCTTTTAGAGCTAATTTGATATGGAATAATACCTCTCTCCTCTCCCACTACCTCGTGTCTTTCTTTCTCTGATCTCACAGGAGCGCCAAGGACGCTTATTTGTCACCCAGGACAGCAAGTCTCACACCCCCTGATGTGCTCATCTTGCTTCCCTGCTGGGTTACAGCCAGTGAAAACAGAGGGATTTCATTGTTTCTCATCCTTTTCTGTCTGCCAAGGCAGGTGGTTCTCAATGACAGAATTTGTTTTTGTCAGAAGAAATCAGAAATATGGCTCTGAGAATTTAAGAGACTTATTCAACTTCATACAACCCCTAGTGATGAAATGGGGATTCGAACTCAGCTTCCCCATCTTTTCTTTCCACCATGTAGTGTTTCCTATGCACTCACCAGATCTCCCCAGCCACACCATGCGCTCCTGCAGGGCGGAGACCACGACTGATTTAGCACAGGAAATCAAAATGTAATACTTGTTAAGTGGCTGTGTTTGACTGCTCTGCTATAGATTCCTAGAGACTAGCCTTTCTATTACTTTAATTGCCCCACCGTGTCCCTTCCCCTTTGGTTCAGTGTGGGAATGTGTTTATACGCACATCCGCACGTGTGCCTATGTGTGTGTTTTAACCTCCTTGAAGAACAAAATCAAGCAGATGTGGGAGGTGGTGAAAAGAAAAACAGAAAGGTGATTACAAATAACTATTCAATACAAATCCAGAACTGCTAGGTGTCCTAAACACATGAATGTTACTTTCTGCTTCTCCTGAAATAATGCTATAGAACTAGAGAGTTTCACCGAGAAACAGCACACCCAACAGCCAGCGCAGAGGGTCTGCAGTCCACCCAGACCCTGACCTAGAACCTCCGGGTCAGAACAGGCTGAGCACAAGGACAGGCCACGTACATGAATGGGACAAATTCAGGACCTGTTTAGGCTTCAGACCCAGTGGCAAAGTTCACGAGGAATAGGGAAGATTTGGTGTCATTTATGGTTTTTAATTTTCAAGGGGAGGGCTGAAGTGTTTTAGATGCCCACAGCTGACATAAAATGCAGGGGGTTTTCTTTCTTAAATAAAAGATTCAAGAAAAGAAAAACATATCCCACGAAAGAAAGAGTAGTGAACAATGGAATTGGTACAATTTACAGCTGAGGCCAAACAACTGTTGTTAATGAAATGGTGAAACTTGACTTGCTTGTTTGAAAAGATGAGGAGAGTTCTTGAAATTGAAGTGCAGAATATAAAATGATAATGATCTGAAACTAAAACTTCAGATTAGTTCAACAACTTCTGGGTATTGGAAAGGCATGTTAAATGTATCAATTAGCCCAAGGAGAATCCATACTTCTTTATTCTTGATGTTGATAGAGAAATACATATATAAAGTTGAACCTAACCATAAAAAATTAGAAATGGAATATATAACTTTGAATCACTATAGGGGAAAAAAGAAACAAAGTTTAATGCGACAAGGAGGCAAAATTTTTTGAAATAATGCATATTAAACAATTTCTGTAAAAGCTGACCTGGTATTTTCACCTTCACTTGTGTTCACTTGTGTTAAGTTTGACACTGTATATACCAGTAGCTCTCATAATTTTATGGGATTTTTAAATGTAAGATAAAGTAGAATATTAAAAATGTTTTAAATAAAATAAGATAAAACATTTAAAATAAGGAGAATACCAAAAGGTGGATTCCAAAGAAAGTATGGCCTCCTCTGGTTTAAGTGTATCCGTTTGAAAGGAAGCACGTGGATGCGCTGCCGAGGAGACTGACGGCAGGCGCCAGATTTCCTCAGGGGAGAAAAAAGAGTAGGTCTTGGTTGGGAATATGCCTAAATGAGAAGTTAGGTGAAAACTGAGACTCTGAAGAGATACACAGGTGCCGAACGTGATAAACTCCCAATATAAGAAATAACAAGACTTGGAGAGACAGCCTTGAGACCAAAGGGAAGATGGAGCATAAAGAGGAAGATTCTTACAACACAGGACGCCTGCTGGAGAAAGGAGAGTATGAAGTTCCCAAGGACCAGAGATATTTGAGAACTGCAATAATACATACTTAACTTTTGTGATGCTGTAATCCAAACTTCTTTTAATTAAACAGCTCTATTGCCCTAAAGTTCAGTGACCGTCTGCTGTACACACAGCCTTGGAATGTGGAGAAGGAGGACCAGGGCAGCATCCTGTGCGGGGACAGCGTGTGCAGAAGGGAATGGCACAGAGGCGGGTAAGCCAGCAACTGAGCTAATCAGCAGGAGCAGGCACCCAGGCCAGAAGAGGCCAGGAGAAATGGAGATGCCCTGTCCCCTTCATTCCCTAAGGCATTCTGAAGCACTGTCTCTCATTGACCATGAAACAAAGGATTTGAGCCATATCTCAAAGGACAAGTTAACCTGGAGAGACATTTTGAATATAGGGTGTATATTCTGTCATCAGGAAAACTAAAGGTCAAAATTTGGATGTAGAGATTTTCTGTAACAATATCAAAATTATGATGTTAGCAAATAAATTATAATGTTCCAAAACACTTTAACTAAAAACAGAACTTACAAGAAATGTTTATATGATTTTAGGTAACAAAATGAGTTTATAAAGAAAGCTAAAGAATTATAGATTTCTAGATAACTATAAACTACTGAGTCCTCATCCAGAAAAGTAAAAGGATAATAATGCTTAAAAGATTTAAATTACAATATGAAATAAAAGGTCTTAATAATTTACAGATTAAAAATCATCTTGTATTGGAAATAGATTTAAAACAAGCATTATAAATCTACAACTATGTGTTATATTTAAGCAACTTAAAGATTGGATGAAAAGGAAACAGAAAATAATGTAAGGATTAGACCTGATGATATAGTGGTTAATTTTGATATTTCCTGGTAAAGGAAATAAATGAGTCACAAGAACAGGAATTTCTGCTCGGTGAGCGAGCAGGGCTGCATGTGATCCAACCAGTAAAAACAGAAAAGAAAACGATGCGGAAGCTCCTATACAATAGATTCTGAAATCAGAGCAGGTCTTCCAGAAAGTCTCCAAGGCGATGTGATAAAGAGAAGTCTAAAGAGGAAGAAGAAAAAGAGAACAATGAGAAGAGTCCTCCCTATTCCAGTAAAGATTAGCAAACTCCTCAAGATTCCAAATCCTGCTGAGCCACAGGCTGTCCGGAATGGCCGAAGGGAGGAAATTCTTCCACTTCCACACACCCAAAATCCAAAGGATCTCCCTTTGCGTCAGTATGTGGAAGGGCAGACTTTGATCACGGAGAAAGGCTGGACTGGACCGCTGCGTGAGTTCCATCTAACCTGTTAGACCTAGAAGGCTGGAGAGGAAAGCTCCTTCCTTTCTCTGAATGGTGCACTAACACCTTCACAGCGGGGTCATCCAGGTTCTCTCTTGCCTCTCCCACCACTGAGTGCCTACTTCATACACACCAAACTCAGCTGTATTCAGTCCTTGCCTTTCTCTTCCCCAGTGCACCAGGCTCAGTATGGAGCATACCCTACATATTCAGTAAATACTACAAGACAGCTTTTTAAATGTGCTGGATGTTTTGAATAATTATTTCCTCCCACTTAAGATCAGAAAATCAAAGACATGTTTGTCAATTACAAAAATACTGAAAACAAAACCACTGAAAACAAAATTAAAAATTCTGCCCTCGTCCTCCTGGTGAGGGGAGACCGACAATAAAGTAGTAAGCATGAGTGAGAGGGAGAACAGGACATTTGTTTGCTCTAGGTCCTGCCTGGAGATTTCCACTCATCCCTGCACCTTTCTGAGCCTTGATTCCTTATCTCCCTTATCTATATAATAAGGAAGTTTGACCAGTGACTTCTAACGTTGCTTTTTGCCTCCAGCTTTCTGGAACCGCCTAGTTTTAAACACACAATGGTATTTGCCCGAAGACACATTTCTCCAACTCCCTATTTCCAAACAGAAGCAGGAGAGGAGGAGGATTGAGGTCTGGATACACAGCTCACGGGTGAAACTGAACATCAAAGAATGAACATCAAGCCTAGTCCTGAATCTTCGCTTCCCTGCTTCCTCCCTCTTGCTTTGCTCCTCTCTGTGAACTGGCATTTTTCACATCAGGTGCTCTACCAGTCCTGCCCCTTCCTACCCATTGATTTTTAGCTCTAATAGAGGCCTGGAAATGGCCAAAGCAAGGTTTATTGAAAGAGAAATGGAGTCCCTTCAATGTAAATAAAGAATGGTTTTCTACTGGCCATTCCAGGCCCCAGCCAACAATCCACCAGAAAAGAAAACACCTCCACATTTGCTCAGACCCCTTTCCAAGGTGCCTAGGGCAGCAGTGGTCCTAGCAGTGTGCTACAAAGCTCTCAGTGCCCGCAAGCATTTCCAAAGTTGTGTCATTAACGGCACTCAAAGCTTCTCAGAAACCTATCCCCTACTAGAAGCAAATAGCCTGAGTCACTTGCTGTGCACAGGGAGAATGGAAATGGATCAAAATGTGAGCCAGCCCACTCTTATTATTTCTAGTAACAGGCTGTGACTTAAATTCTGGTTAGAAGAAAGGTGGAGGTTCGCTGAAATGAAATGCTTGTGTTATTTGTGGAACTCAGCTTCATGTTTACTCCTATCCTCCATCGTCAAAGCACCTGTTAAAGGCCCATTAACCAAGAGTTAGACCCTAAGGATCAACTAGAAATATTCCAAATTAGCTTTGTGACTCACACATTCACAAGATCTAAGGCTTGAAAATGACAGGACTGTAGGCGATGCTAGAAGTGATACTGTTTTTAAAATCATTGAGTCAATGTGGAACAATACTATAATGTCACCATCTTGAGCTGCAATGAAATCATTCCCAGAGGCCATTAATTGATCCCAATGTTACCTATCGGCATCTTAAAATAGGCTGTACTGAAATGGAGATAAGAACATTGTTAATTGGAAGGTGGGGTCTTTGGAATTTGGCCTCCTAATTCTGATTCCTTTTCTGCCATCTCTACCAAAAAAGCTGTAGGAAGTACACCTTTTATTACACATTACAAGATGGCTGGAGGCTCACACCTGGGAACATTTTATCATTTATCTCAGGCACTGATATACATTTGGTGTTTTGCTTTGTGAACATTCAATAAAATAATATCTAAAGACACAGGAATGTCAGCACAACAGATAAGTTTGTTTCTAAGCTACATCAGATGTTCTGTAGTCATGAGCATTTCCTTTCTAAATGGAATGCAATAATTGCCATTAAAGAATGCTACAGCCAGATGTCATTTTAAACTGTTAATCAGCTGGGCAATCTCTCTCCATGTAGTAAAACTTTATCTCCCATAGGAGAGAATTTTAAGGTTTGCTATGACAGCAAAACAAAGAACCAAACCTACTCCTACAACTCCAAAGAATCTTCTTCACAAAACTAATCAAACCATGTTGTGTGCTTAATTCTTGATATTGTACCTTTAGGCTAAAGAACCATAAGAGGGTTTGGTTTTGTTTTTGCCAATTGGTACTAGGATTTTGATTATCATCTTCTTTTCTTTTAATAAAATCATGCTACTCCATTTAAGAAATATTTGCAATGAAATAAGTGTTTCGTTATGCTTTTGTTTTTTAAAATCTTTAAAGGTCTACTCCATGACTCCCATTATTCATATCCTTGGAATAAATTACTACAATCAGACCACATAGGGAGAAAAGTTAACTCCCAATTACAAAAGGAATCCATCCAAGAGGTCAAGTATTAATCAATGTTACTTAACAATCCCACTTTCCTTCTTAGAATGCATATTCCCATCAGGCCATGTTAAAACAGCATGCTCACCAGTCCCTCCTTCACTATTTGGCTTCTGCTGAAATCTAGAGTCCCCTATTGTTCATGTGAATGGCTAACTTTACACCCATCTCCTTAATAGCTTTATCTGACTTATAATTTGTCATTGTCAAACCATTAGGCCCTCAGCTTTGGTCTTATTTTTCCTGCAGGTGTCAAAAATGCAAAACCACAATTTACAAAACACAAAATGACAGGAACCCATTTGCACTGGTTTTGAAATGCCAGAAGGTAACTTTATTTACAATATCACAACCTTCTCTCCAAACTAGTTTGCCTGAGTTCCAGGGTGGTCTGAAGAGTTGATTCAAAAAATAAATGCCACCACAGCAGCTTACAATTCCTAAAGCCAAACATCCAGATGTGTCAATAATCTGTGTAAATTAGAAACAGATGTAAGCTCTTGTTGAAAATAAATATAATAGAATTATTTCCTTTTGCCTCCTCATGCTTTCACACACTTGAATTTAGTTCTTCCACCTTTTTTTTAGTTGGTTCAGTTGGTTCGTATTTAAAAACAAAATCATTTCTATTTTTCACATGGGGAGTGTAGCCATGTACAAAGTTCTGTAGAAAAAAAGAAAAGAACAGTCAATTTTGTGCCTTGTTTCATGCCCGGTGGAGGGCATCCAAGCAAAGAGGCTTTCTGGAGCCAGTTGGTGATCCAGAATATATTCCAGCCAAATCTTCTGGAATATTCTAGATTCCTATCGCCACGTAAAGTGATTGTGATTTGGAAATCCACTGTGTCCCCATGAGTTTAAACCAGTTAGAAAGCAAAACCAACATCTCAAATAGGGTAGAACTACATTATTGACAACCTTTCTACTTACTTTCATTTGATGTAATTATACTAGTTTGTTAAAGTTAAGAAGTTTTTGTTGTTTCAAGATTTTTTTTTTTTTTTTAGGAATGAACGCACGACTTAGACTCCATTAGTGTGTGTTGAGTGGGGGTGAAAGGTGAGGAGTTTGGGGATGGTTACAGGTGGACAGCAGGTTGCAAGATAGTCATCAGAGGCTTGCATTTCTTTAGAGTATAAATACCAAAACCAACTGCACAACGTTTTTTATTATACCCCTGACATCTGTGAGACAAGTTCCAGTGATCACAGAGCTATTCTGAAACGCCCGGGGCCATTTTGTCTCTATCATGTGACACCAGGGGAGGCTGATTCAGCTTCTTAGGAGCTCTCCAAACAAATAAGTCTAAACAAAATGAGCCACATCCACATTCACCTCCTCAGTCTCAAACACCATTCAAAGTAATAATTGTTATTATTATTATAAAAATAACCTTCTTGAAGGAAGGGCAGCCCTGTAGGTAGGTTAATATTCACATTCAGTTCTTCAGTGATCTCCGACTTTTCTGTAGTTGTTTGTCCCAGTTACTCAGCCACTCCTGGACATAGTGGCATGTTATTGTATGGACTAAGTCATGTCCAGGCAAAACTGTATTAAACAAAAACACAACACTTCCATTCTGAAAACTTGCCCCTAGCTAAAATAATAGAATCAGCATGGTTTGCCTTCAGTGTAGTTAATCTACTGCTTTCCCTCTCGCTCCACTGTGTCAATGACAATGGGATCCTCCTCAGTGGCCATTCTCCCCTATTTTCTTGTTACCAGAAATATTATGGGAGGTAAGTGCCCAGTTCGGAAATCTACCTTTCTTAGGCCCTCTACAAATAGGCTTATTATTGAGTAAAGCTTCAGGGAAAACTCTTTAAAGGAGACTGTCTGAACTAGCAGATCCCCTTTGCTCAGTCTCTACCCCTTCCTTTTTTCTCCTGAGTCCTGGATGTGATTGCTGGAGCTACTACAATTGATTCGTAAGTTCGAGGATGAGAGCAGGTAGCGTGGCCCCCGGTGATGTCAGGGAGCTTCCGTCTATGAGACCCGCTCGTCTACCTCTGGCCTTGTGAGTAAAGGAGATGCAGGTAACAGTCCTCATCGGGTGGAGGACATCATCTCGCATCCTTGCTAGCAGCTGCAGATGTAACATTTTACATATTCTCTGAGGAGTTTCCACCCTCACTCCTGCCTGGGCTCCACCCACCCAGGGATGAACCAAGACTCTGCCACCCACTTCTACCTTTCAGAAGATATATTTTTCCTCCATGTCTCAGGTCTTTTCTCTGTCAAACTCTTTTCTAGTGGGGGGGGAAAAAAAAGAAGGAATTGTTTTTATCCTCCCAAAGATGACTTTGGTGCTTGCACTACTTTGTATTTATCTTGGAATGTAATTATAAACCACCTCCTTTTCAAAAGATTTACATAAGGCAGTTTATCACCTAGCTAATCCAATTACTTTATATGGGTTTTTGGACTGACAGAAGAGGTCATGCTAGAAAAGAAATAAAAAGTAAAAATATAGAGACAGTTGTTTTTTGCCAAGGATAGCTGAAAAAGATATAAATAGAATGTGTCCTACCCAAGTACCTTTCTAAAAACAAATAAGCGATATTTTAGGCAAAATAATTTGATGAGAATGATTTAATTAGAGTGGGATTAAATAAGCACAGCAAATTAGAGAAATTGTTGCTTTCTTCAGTGGCCAAAAGGCAGCCAATTAAAAGTTTAGAATCATTCTCCAAAACGTGGCTTTCTTCTTTAGAAAACCCATTCCCTGCTGAAGTGGCTTCTTCATTTGCTCTGTTTATTGTCATTACACTATCAACAAGTTAGATGAAAGGCACTTACAAACATGTGCGATTGTGTGGGCTAAGCCACAGCTGCTCCTAAGCTGCTCAGGCTGACCCCATCTGCAAGGCTGGCTACCGCGCAGCCCTCTTTCCCACACTAGTGTTCTACTGTCCTCTTGTCAGAGACGGTTTATACCCATCTTCTGCACACCTGATCCTGCTGAGAAGGACAGAGACGCTGGCTTTATACAACCCACCTCCTCAGAGCTGCTCTCCACTCATCCCCTTGGCCTGACTAAAGTTAAACCAAATGGAGGACTGGGCTCCAAATGTTTCTGTGGATTTAGCCTTGCAAATCCGTAACTGGATTTCTGTCTTTAGCAACCTGTACATTCACGCTCCTGCTTCCTCCACTGGGAAATGGCAATCTAGGGAGGAATGGAGGAGAGAAGGGGAGTTGGAGAAAGGAAGGGAAACTACTGTGCCTAAAAAAGAAATGTGTTACTATTGAGTTAGAAGGACTGCATCCCAAAAGTTTTGACTCACTGCGCTGAGTGACATTTCCCTCTTACTAGTAAATAAAAGCAATTGGCCAAATACATACCTGCCCACTGGTAAGGAATTTCATTTTTCCCAGGACTACAGATACCAGGAACTTAACATGCACATCTCAGCCTTGATTTTGATTTTGCACACTTGCATGGCCATATTGTATCTTTAGTTTCTCTTGTAGAACATTTGCTTAACATAGGTGTAGTCTGATGTTTTGAGATATGATGATGTATCAAAAGAACCATTGGTGGCAATCGTCAATGTTATTTCCATTTTAATCCAATGACTTCATCACAAATTTGTGAATCATGTACCATACACAACCTCTCTACTGTTGACACATAAGAGGGTCATTGATTGATGACTGATTCTCAGATCTCTATCTCCCACCAGATCACTTTCTCCTGAGATCCATATGTACTGAGAGATGACATAGCACAATGATTAAGTGAACAATTTCTGGAGCCAGACCGCCCAGAGTCGAATCCTAGCTCCTCTATTAACTAACAATGTGACTTTGCATAAATTACCTAATCTCTTGTCTCAGTTTCTTTGTCTGTAAAATGGAAATAATATAGTATTTTATCAGTTCTAGGAAGGACCATTTTAACATCTTTGATATCAGCATGTGTCTTAGAATTGATGGCACCTTAAATTTGATGAAAATCACTAGCAATAGCTATTACAGTAGTTGTGAGGGTTAAACCAGTTACAACATACAATTTACAACATACTGAACTTTCAGTAAATGTTAACCAATGGATTAATGGACATATCCTTTCCAACTTTTAGGCGTCTCAAACACATGTTCCCTTCAGATGTGCTTTTTCCCCTATATTCCAGTTAACACAAGCCACATTGATGATATGGAAATCATCAATGATTTATTCCTCTTAAATCTCTGCATCCAATCGCTTAAGTTCTCTTGGTTTTACAGTGTAAACATCCCTGACCTTTCCTCTCCTCGCCATGCCCCGGCCACTCTGGTCATCTCTTGGGCCAGGAAGAAGACAGCCTCCAATCAAAACTCTGCTTTGCCTGGAGAGTCATCTTTCTAATGTGGAAATCAGATCATAGCCCTTCCTGTTTTCAGTGTTTCAGTGGCTCCCCACTGCCGACAGCATGGAGTCCAAACTCCTTGACATGGCACTGAGGTCCTCAGCTATGAAGCTGGCTTCCTGATTTTGATCAGCCTCACCCTCTGCCACCATCCCTCCCTCTCCTGAAGCTCCATCCACACAGGTCACTGGCCACTCCCTGAGCCCTTCCACTGATGAACATCTCTGGGCTCTTCCCTCTGCCCAGAACTGTCTTGCCCCCTTGATTTACTTATCCTTGCCTTTCAAGACTCAGAAAGCTGTAGTGATCTTTCTGCTGTCTTCCCTTCCTCCTAGATATTTCCATATTTCTTTATTCCTAATACTTACTTGGCCTTTTCCTGTCACATAGTAGATAATCAATACCTGACTGTTAAATGAATGAAGCAATAAATGTAACAACATGCATGGCATTGAATTTGGGAATATATACCCCAATATGCATGACAATATATTGGGGGGGACCAAAAAAGTGAATAATATAAGAAAAAGTCCAATTAAATCTTTCTCATTAGTTGCAAAGCTCAGCTCCTTTTCCTGCAATATGTCTTCTTCTCATTTCCTTTTCCTAGAAAGAGCCATCTCTGGTAAACATGTACGGATGTCCTCAGGCCCGCATACTGATCCTCCTTTTTCAAATATTGACACCAATACTCTGCATGGTCACCTGATAAATGGTTATTGTTCTTGTTGCTATTGGGAGACAGCAACTTTTAATGCACTGTCCTTGTTTTTATTGAAAAGGTGACAAACTATCAAAGTGCTATTAGGAATAAAAATTGCACATGGTAATAATAAAACAGTAAGACATGTGGACAAGCACCAAAATCAAGTGCATTCCCTGATCTAGATGGCTTCTTAAACTCGTGGCACTGGCTATGAACGGCGCATTGCACAAACACTTGCAGACTCTCTCGCCATGCCAATCCCACCCGGCCCCGTGGATAAAATCCTGGGTTAATATGACAAAACAGTGTACCGGGAAAGTTCATTTGTTAGTTACACTTCGGAATTATTTTGTGTCACGGAAGAAACACAAGGTGCAATAAATGTTGGGCCCCTCTTTAGCCGGATTTTGCCACAATTCATTTCAATGAAAAGATTGGTGCAAGAAAGTGCCATCAACACACCAGACCACAGATTCCTCATTAAAGGCTTGCTTAGCACTTACCAGCCAAAGGTCATTAAAGAAAGTGCCAGAAGTTTCAAATTACTGGCACTTGCCCTGTGTAGGCCAAGAACCCTTATGTGGCAGTAGAAAGTCATGACAGGAAACCATATCCAGCCTTTAGAAAGTGGCAAATGCACAGTACACCCTGGTAGGTTTATCAGGGGGACAGGGGAGTGGGGGGTGGGGTGGGTTGCAGGTGGATATTACAGCTAACACATCTTGCCAACTGGGTTTTATCAGACCTTCACTATGGTCATTATAGGTGGGGCAAAAGTAAGGTTACAGTCGGGAGCACGGGAAACACGGTGTAGTCTTGTATTAATTTGGATTACATATGAACATCTGTAAACCTACTTCTGCCCCACCCTGTATTCTGTTCATTGAGGGCAGGGTAATGACTGGTGGAGAGTGGAAGTGGTACATATTGGTCCTTGGGAAAGGAAGAATGGGTATTTCAATCCCGGCAGTAGCCATTTGAAATGTCATGATATTCTCCAGTAATTGACAAGGATTGCTTTTCACACTGTATCTTCCCTCCGGTCCCACACCAGGGGGGAGATAGCTAATGAGAGCCTCGCTGTGGTATCATCTTCTAGGTCCCTGCCTCAGAACTGCACTCTCAGCAAAGCAATGCTCCAACCAAGTCCCTCTGGCAGCTTCAGCACTAAGTATTCCCACTCCTTGGAAAGAATCCAAGACAAAGCCACCTCCTACCAAATCCATTCTACAGTAAATGATACCATATTTTCTTGTACTTTAAGTTGTGCTGATTGCATTAGAGAAACAATATTTCATTTATATTCAATGCAATGTTCATCAAGTGGAGGGAAAAAAAAAATATTTCCCCTAAAAAGGATGTTGAACCAGATTCTTACAACCACTATGTTACTTCCTGGAACAGTACTAAGGCTCACCATTGTTTCCCATCCTCTTCCCCTCCCCTAGACATACGGGAGAAAGACTCCTGGCAAAATTGAACATGGCCCCTTTGACTTATTGGGGTCAATGAAGAGTACAGTGAAAGTGACATGCATCACTTCTAAACAGAAGGATTTACTTCTCAGCCACAAAGAGTGAGATGCAGACCCTCTGGAACAAAAGGCCTTAAAGGTCGGACCACTGCATGGCAAGTCACCTGAACCTTAAGAGAACTTGGTGTGACGAGAAAATGTTGTATTGTCTGTCACCATAGAGTAATCTAACCTATGTGGATAATAAAACTTTGGATCTTGGGAAGCAAAATTTTTTTCTGTAGTCTTTCTGTTGGTTACCAATAAAATGCTAAAGCTTTCAAGATTATCCAACTCCCAGAAAAAAGTTTATATCTGTTTCATCTAATAAAAATCAGACTCTAGTGTTTCCATTAAAATTGGGTTGCCAGAATACATCAGAAGTCCTTGCCATAGATCATAATTTTCATTCTAATTAAGTTTTATGTGTTGTGATGAGAAAATTGAGTCCTTGCCTAGTGTGATTGTAATTATGAAGCAAGTTAAGGTTATAATTAATTTAAATCACAATTTGGCTTCTAAATCATAAAAACCAAAACTATAAGCATTTATGCAAAAATGTACGGGACTAATCACTTAACAAATTATTTAATAACCATAATAATATTCCAAGAATATAAAGAAAATGTTTTGGATCTATAAATATAAAAAATTGGTTATCTTAATATTTTGTGTGCTCCTGTGGCCCTAAATAAAATCAAGGCATTTGAAAATAATTATAATAGATAATTAAATGTTAGGCTTCTGTGTAATTTTTTTTCCAGAAAATTCCTCTTTATCTTTGACAATTCTGAAAATAAGCAGATGATGAAGTCCATCTTCATCTTCAGTGTAATCCAAAAGCTACACAAACAGGATTTTATGGCGATTCATACAAATAGTATTTATTGAGCATTTTCTATGTGTTCAGTTGGGTTTGCTCTGGAGATACAGTGATGAAAAAGAGATGTGGTCCTGCCCTCATCAAACTTAAAACCTAACAACCTCTGCTTCCAAGTGTATATAACTGTTATTCTCTCCATGTCTTCAGTTGTGAAAATAACATTGCCACATCTTATGAGTAATATATTGAATGGTAGAACTCAATGTATCTGAAGTTTAATTACCTAGAACACAGCCGTAAATCAGGAAGGCACTCATAGGAATCATTGAGAATTCAAACTTATTTCACACACACACACAAAAGTAACTAAAAGTTACAGAGTACTTATTTTGTGCTATTCATTTTGCTAAGTGCTTTATAACAAATACTTTATCATAAAACCCATGATAGGATGATAGTATTGTCCCCATTTTATAGATGAGGAAATTGAAACTCAAAGAGGGTAAAGAGCTTGCCTAGGGTGTAACAGCTGATGGAACCGGGGTTTGAGTTCACACCTGTTCAGCTCCAGAGCTCAGTATCTTAACCACTACCCCACACAATGTTTTGCAGACTGGGCACTAAAACTCTCGGCCTCCACTTATAGAAAACTCCCTGCTGCTTTGTTACAGTTACCATTGCTGTGTAACAAACCACTCCAGATTTTGTGCTTCTCAGATTTAGAAAGGACACAACAAGACCTGTTTGTCTCTGTTCCTTTCGTGATTGTGTGAGCCCTCAGCTGGGAAGATTCAGCAGCTGGGGGGAAGGGATTCAGGGGAAGAATTCAGCAGAGGCAGGCTGGAATCATCTGGAGGTGTCTTAACTTATGTGCTTGGGGTTTATGCTTGTCAGCTAGGACCTCAGCTGGAGCTGGTGGCTGTACTGCCTTCATGTGGCCTCACTATGCGCCTTGGGCTTTCTCAAAGCATGGAAATCAGGTCTCTTACATGACAGCTCAGGACTCCTTGGGAAGACAATGCATGAGCCTCATTGCCTGGTCTGACTTAGTCTTAGATCACACATAATGTCACTTCTGCCATGCTCATCATACACCTGTCCATGTGTAGACTCCCATCTCTCAGAGGGGGTCAGGTCATGGCTTAGAAGGGGATGTGGTATGGAAGATTGTTGGCAGCCGTCTCTGGGGAATGCAATCTGCCACAAGCCCTCGCGTGAAGTTGAATTGCTCCTGTGTCCTATCCGATGCACCTTGGGAATATCCAAACACATCCCAAGCAGAGAGAATGGAATAAACATTGTGTAAACATTTCCCAGCTTCAGTAATAACCAGCTATTTGTCAATTCAAACAATAAACGTCAAGAATAGCTAATAGGGCAGAAGTTAAAAATAGGAATGTCAGTTGTACAATACAATAGAAACAGAAAAAGTGTGGACAGCAAATAAGAAAAACTCAATAACTACAGCTTGCAAGGCACTTAATTTAGGGCCTAAATCTCCACAAAGCCCAATAACTCCATGGGCACCTTATATTCTTATACTGAAAAACACAAAACAAAACAGAATTTTCTAATAATGACTCTACTCAAATTGTCCATTGCTCAATGAGAAACATTTTCATGAGGTTAAACTCTATCAAATATATTCCACAAAGGAAGGCTATATAATAGATTTTATAAAGATTTGCATTTGAAAAAGATACGTTAGGGGGGTAATCACAATTATCTCACATGGAACAACCCATTTCTCAGTGCTCATTTCTGGATGTTACTGCTCACGTAGAAAAGATACAGTCCTGGATGCTTTTGTGGGGGGTGGGATATGAAAAAAAACACTCCACAGGTTGTATTCTCAAGCTAATGCCCAAATTCCACCCAATTGCCAAGCTGGCACATACTGAACATTCAAGTAGCTATGTGCCAATGCGTGCACACATTTGCAGACAAGCACCTGTTCTGAATATTTAATTTTGATCCTTATCTTCTAAAACTATTTTTTAAGGTCTTATGACCTTGAATTCCAAAACCGGTAAAAATCAGTGGAATAATTCAAGACAGCTCCAACATTCATATACTATTCACCATAAGGGAGATCAGTAGTCATCGTTACTGAATTTCCCCCAGCAAATTTGCCTGCCTTAAAATAATCTGCTTAGATGCATACGAAATGTCAGCTTCCACTCCCTGAGCACACACCAGCTGACGGCTGGAAAGAGCCAACCTCAGGTAAAAAGTCTGCACAAATCATGGGAAGCATTGACACTCGAGCTTACCAAGAAAGGACATGCCATATCATACGTTCATTAATTTAAAAAGAGACATCTCGTGGCATTTTTAAGTTTGGTGCTGATCTCTTTTAACCTCTGAATACTGTAAAGAATATCTAAAGAGCAGTTGCTCTTCCCATGGTTCCTGTCCATCCACAACTTTAATTTTTAATTCCCTCAGTGACATTTAGAAAATGTTTCTCATTGAGCAATGGAAAACGAGCTATCTTAAAATAACACCACTGAACAGAATAAGTTCTTGAATAAGCTGCAACGTAGAATTGTTTAGACCAGGGATAACTGATTGGACATGGAAAAACCTGGAATCAAGCACAGGGATATGTGGCAAAACAAACAAAACAGTAGTGATATTGGTTTCCTTGGGTGTTTAAGAAAACTTCCATGAACTTTAAAACATCTCTGTTTCTTTCGCCCTCCACCTCCATCCAAGTCTCTAAGATGTGTTGTGTGTTTGCTTGTTTATTATATATCTCTAGTGCAAAAGAGTAACTGTTTCTTCAAGCTAGCAGCTAGAGCATGCAGGTGTGAGTGGCTGGGGGCTTCTGTGTTGCTGCTGGTGAAGGAAGGATGAATGGTTAAATACGAGCTTGGAGGGGAGGCAACAGGCTTTGTGCAAAAGATGCAGGATCTGTAGAAACCAGACAGCCAGGAAAAAGTCTGGACATGGTGGAAAAGGTAAGACAGGGAAAGCAAAACAAAACAAAACAAAACAAGAAAAGAGAAGGAAGCCATGGTTAAATCAGCTTGTGAGAAAAAGCTGTAGTGTTTTCATGACTTAACAAGCATATCTCAAGACAAGAACTTTTGCTTTATGCAAAAGTTCAGACTTCATTTCAACCACCAGGCAGTTCTTGCCATCAAACGATGGGCATGTTTTGTTGGTGTTGGGAATCAGAGACCCAGCTTCCACACGCGTGTTCGGTTGTGAAATCCACAGCATGCTTTGGCTTCAAGAGCAGAATGGAACATTACATCTTAAAATTAAAGATCTCCTGAAAAGAGAAAAATTTCAAGTGTTTTCACTAAAGAATAGAAAAAGAGTATGAAAAACAAGACAAATTGTAAGTTAAAGTAAAATGATAGAATCAAGTCAAAATGTATCCAAAATCACAATAAATATGAATGAACTGAACCACCCAGGGGAAGGACAATGATTGTCTGATTGCTTCTTCCTCTTAAAGATATACTTCACAAGAGACACTCTATAAAATATACACATATGAAAAGGTAAAAAGTAAAAGTAAGTAGACAAATGCTAACCAAAATGATGACAACAACAACAACTAAGGCTATAAAATTAATGTAATGCAAAATAGACTTTAAAGCAGAAAGCATTATTAAAGATAAAGTAAGTCTCTATTATTTAATATGTTTTTCAAAACATAAACTAGCCAGTATGGTATAATAATTCTATATTTGAATACAACTAATAAAATAACTTGGAAATTTATAAAAGATAATAAACCACAAAAATTAACATATTCATCATCACTGTAAGAGCCTTCAACATAGCTGTCTCATTTATTGACAAATCAAGCAAATGAAAATTTGAAAAGAAATAAGTTTCAACAACAAAATCAATGTTTTTGAATTACTATAGACAGATATAGAATTCTGTACCAACAATTAGAGAACAAATACTTTTCTGAAACACATATGAGCAATTTACAAACATTGACCCAAAATTATGTTATGAAACCAGTTGTAACACATTTTAAAGAATCAGTATATAGAAGCCACTTTCTCAGATCAAGTTAGACATTAAATACAAAAATAAATATTAAAAAATCTATGCAATTGGAACATCAGAAACATACCTCCAGATAATTCAAGGGATGCAAAATAAATTGTATTGGAAACTTTTTAAATACTTACAGTGAAGAAGTATTGTTATCAAAGCAAAATGTCAAGGAGAAATACATTGCCTTAATATGCTTTCAATATTCTGGAAGAAAGGCCAAAAATAAATGAGCTTCAAAAAGTGCTGTACCGACTGGATAGCCAACTACCAGCCTTGTCCATGGTCTAGCCTCCCTTCCCTGATAACACACTTCCAGTAAGAGCTCCATCATCCACAGAGTCTGGGAAATAGCAATTAATGGCATCATTTTATGTGGCACTGAAACACAACGTGGACCTGAAGTCACACTCCAAAGGTTTCTTGGCTTGCACTTACTTTGGGAAAGAAGGAAAAAGAGGGAAAACTGAGAAGGATTAAAAAAAACAAAAAGAAAAGAAACAATGTGAATGGGTAGAGAACTGGAAAAATTCTTTTTCTTTTTTTCTTTGATCTTTAACTGAACTACCATCCATCTCTACCACAGTCAACCGTGCATAACCATCCAGTTTATAATTTTGGAGCTAGTAAAAATGTAATGAATTGTATGTCACATCAACCATAAGTAAACTCTTAACATTGCTTCTATTGCCTTACCAATTTAAAGTCTGCATGTACTAAGTGGTGTGTCTTTGGAAAAATCACTTAAATTATCCCATTTTCCTCACTTAGCTTCCTCAGAATTAAAACAGCAATGCGTTCTCAAATGTCTGCTGCTGAGGATGAGAGGATATAAACAACATAGCACAAGGTCTCGAGACGACTGCTGGTCGTTATCACCTCCCTGTTCGTGTCTGTCTCAGAGAGGCACCTCGTAAAGGGAGCATCTAGGAAACACTTGACATCAACCGGGATGGAAGGTTTCACTGTATCACAAGGGCACATAGAGTGAAACACTGATCAGCCTTGAACTTGGAAGGGAAAAATGAGAGTCATCAAGGTGCCCATCAGCAGTGTCCCTGAGAGCACTGCCCAGGATTTCTCTCATCTGGTAGTAATAGTGACATAACTCTACCACGGTCTAGATGAATCAGGCTAACAAACCCTGGGTCTCCTCATTTGGGTGAAATTTTTGCTACAGAATTAAAAGGCTCTACCCTCCTCAACATTTGCCACAGTGTGGGAAAATCTAACTAGAACAAAAGGAAGGGTTTAAACTCAGGCATTGTGTCCAAGAAGACCCTGCTAAGATATTAATGGTATCTGTGAAAATGTTAAATAGTCATGTTGCTGCTACTCTGAAAGCCTGGGAAATATCACATTCAAGTTTTCTACTTCTAAGTCTGGTCGTGTGGCCTCGGACTAGTTAATTGCTTTTTGAGGCTGTTCCCTCACATATAAAGCAAGGATGAAAAATATCTACCTCACAAGGTGAGGTAAAGTTTAACAAGCGCTTTCACAGTGTGGACCATGCTAAGCATTAGATGAGCGGTGGTAGTTACACCCGAAAGGAAAGAGCAAGCCTGAAGCCTCTGCCTGGCTGAGGAAGACGGGCCTGAATAGGAAGGCTTACAGGAGATACGGCGTCCACTTAAAACATCGTCAGTGTTCGGGGTATTTACTGAGAAGTAGTGAGAAAGTGGGGTATACTGAGAAAGGAGTGGGACACAGGACTAATCCCTCCTTCCTGGTGGAGTTTCAGACCAGGAGAGAAAGAATGTTCTCAATTTAGAGAGAAGGCGGTTCAGACATGGGAAGATCTAGCCAGGTAGAGCTGCTGGTAAGGCCCCTAGTCAAAGAGCCCTGGCCTGTCTTGAGTCTTGGCCGCCAGTGAAAAGCAAATTGTTTCCCATTATATACCTCATATTTCCCAGGCAGGACCTACCTCCTGCACACTGCACATAAATTTCAAATGAAAGCAGGGCATCTGTTCCCCGGTAATGTAACTTTCCCAAACACTGCACACACAGATTTATAGTAACGTTGGGCAGTCATGCAAAAGGTTGCATTGTGTTCGGTGGTATTGCTTCTAATTTCAGGAGGACTTCGGCTGAGGACCTTTGAAGTGGGAGCTTGAATCATGCATCTGTAAATTCCTCATTTTCCACAGTTATTAAAACACCCGTCAGCGCCAGGGTATCCCATTGTGCATTCACTCCTTTGGCATGCCAGCGTGGGGGTGGATGCCAACCACACAACAGCCACAGAGTCACAGACAAATAGTAGGTGAGGCGGCAGGCGTCTGGGAGACGAGAGACTGCATGCCAAAGGGACCCAAGTTTGGGACCAGCCACTCTGTCATCACTCAATCACTCCGAAGTCCTTTAATTCCTGTGTGTGTTGAAAATCCTTCCGAGCTATGTGAGAAAACATGGAAATGAGCTGACTTTATCAAGGGATCACTGTCAACATTTAGCAACTTTTCAGTTTTAAATAATAATAAAAGTGCTCTGGCATACTAAAATTGGCAAACATTTTCTTATTGTTCCTCATCCACTATTTTTGGCCTGGCTCTACTTCATGAGACAGTTGGGGGTGGGGTGGGAGGGCAGAGCACCCAGTAGGGTCTCCCAAGGTCATTGTCAGAAGGCATATTTATAGTTTAGGGGATAAACCCTGGCCACAGAAACACGAGTTAGAACCAGAACAACGTGTGTGCCTTCTTAATCAGTTCTTTTCTTTGGAGTATAACACACTGTATATAAAATATTTGGTTCCTGCACCCCTGAGATTACCACTACTAATTATCATTACAACGATTTCATAGTAATTGTCCCACTCAGAGAGTTCAAAACTCTTTACATGCATTATCTCCTTTTTATTCAAAATATCCTTATAAAATTGCTGGAGGAAAGCTATTATTATCTCACTGAAACATGCAAATAAACTGAGGCAAAAAGCTACATATTTAAACAGGGCTTAGCCAGAAACTAATAAAACTAATTTTTAGGTGTAGCTTGTGGAATCTGTTTTATTACGCCTGCAGAGCCACCTGCCTGCTTCCTGGTCCCCAGCCATCTCTTTGCAGTATGTCACCAGGACTAATCGCCCTGGCCTGACCTCCTGAGGTCACTCAGTGGAGGCAGCATTCATCCTAGGAGGGTCAGCGGACATATGACTTGCCACCAAAGTGTACCTATTACCAGGTGGATGGAGCAGCCTTTAAAAATCACAACACACCTGAATTGTCGAATACAGGGCTATTCCATGTAAACTTCATTATCATTGTGGACAATTCTTTGGTGTGGAGGGGCTGTCCAGTGCATTTTACAATGTTTAGAAGAATCCTCTCACTTCTACCTGCTGAAAGCCAGGAGCACCTTTCCCAGCTGGGACAACCGAAAATGTCTCCATACACTGCCAAATGTCCCCTGGGGTGGGAGGAGGAGGTAGACAAAACCATCTGCCTTTGAGAACTGCTGGCCTACCCAGTCAAAAGCAAGTAACAACTGAACACTGCTCTCTGTCTGGCACTGTCATAGCTTTGATGCCAGAGGCTAACAAATAATGTTATTCTTGCCTTCGTGAGACGGGAGGTAACTACGGCATTATCATTCCCAGAAAAATCACTGGGGGCTGGGAATGAAGAGTTAAATAATGCAAAGGAAGTTCTGAAATTGGAGAGTCACAATGAATCAGAGCAGAGCAGGTTTCATGTAGGGAATGGGCTTTGAATTAGACATTGAAAAATCTGTAGCCCTTGAAATACATGGAGAAAGACTTCAGGGCACTGGGGAAGGGCAAACAAACAAGGTTCTGAATACCAAGAGGAGCACAAGAAGAAGAGGTTGGCCTGCTGGCAGGTGCTGGGGAGCAGTCTGCTTGTGATGGATCAATGCCGACCAGAAGGAGGGCGCCAACAACTGGTCAAACCTCTGCTCTGTTTCCTCGTTATTCTTGCGTAGAAGATATGGCGCACAGGCTTTCAAATTGGCTGGTGAAATGAAGCTAGAAGTAATAGTGAGTACAGTGGTTGGCAAGCTCAATCTTCAAAAAGATCTCAAGCAACTGGAGCAATAGATTGAATTTAAAAACATGTGACTTAACTGCAACAAAGATCTGTGTTTGCATCTAACAAAAAACTAACTGCAGAAAACGAGTGTGGAAATAACAGCAAAAGCAAATGCAAAAAAAAAGATTTGTAGATTTTCTTAGTAGTCCATTTAATAGAAATCAACTATAAAATACTGTTGCTTCCTCCCTGACACCCTAAAAATGTAATGAAATCCTAGGTTTCCTTAATAGAAGTATAATATCTAGAATGAGGCAGGTGACAGTTTATTTTTTAACATGCATTTAGAAACCCACAGGTGGATTACTGTGTTCAATTCTTTAACGTTTGTAGACAAACTAGAATATATTCAAAGAATAGCAAATCCAATGAGGAAGAAGTTTGAAATCAGACTACATTTGAATTTTTAATCAGGAGACAAGAAAAGATCTGCAAATATGAAACCTATTTTTCCATATTTTAAACCCTTTAGTAGCAGGGGTAGAATTAGGACCAGTAAGCAGATGTTGCAAGGAATTAACTGCTAAATTAAAAAAAAAAAAACTTTCCTATGCTCAAGTTGCTCAAGTTACCCAAATATATTCCTCTCAAGAGGAAGTGGGTAACCATTTGAGAGCATTCTCCAATATAAGCAAGATGACCACTGAACAAGAAACTTGACACCTCTATAAACCTCCATTTCTTCTATCTATAATTAGAGGTAAGAACAAATAGGTTTATGAGGTAGGGTATGTCAAGAAGTTGGCATCTAGAAAGCACAGTAAATTGCATCCATTCTTTTCCCTTTTGTTTTCTATAACCAGCTCCCCACCCCTCTACCACAGAGCTGCAGGTAGAACAACTAATGCGTGGGGTTTCCTATATCTCTATCTTCCAATATTTTCACCATCTTTAATTATTGGAAGGAGAGTCAGGATCTAAATATGGTTATAGAAATTATAAGCCCAGAACTCCAATTTCTTAATTATAGAAGTTGTTAAAGGGGTAATGTGGCATTTCCAGCTTTCATGCTCTTATAACCAAGTAGTAAAACCAACTCGCATTCCCAAACTTACTTTTTTTATTAAAGGCTTTTGTAACCACTTGTCTTCGTATCTGATGCATGTAAGTCTTGCTACCCTTAGACTAAGAACAGACACTCCCCCCGCATCCACTCTCCAAGGTTACACCACTAAACAGTGCCGTTGTGTGAGCATGCGCACTGCAAGCCCACACCGGGGCTGGGAAAGCTGCACACCGCCCCCCCACACACAGTTTTGTGTGGCTTTACAGCAGCAGGTGTCAGCTATATTAACATCATAGCAAATGTCCTGAATGTTTCTTCATGCCGGGATCTGAGGTGACCAAAATACTGCTTAGAATCACAGAATATCCATGGCAAAATAAGTGTGATGTGACTTTGGTGTGTGGTCCGCAAGAAATTACTCTGCTGGTTAACGGCAAATTCCTCCTGTCGTTGGAGGATCTCCAGATTGTCATGCAGAACTAGCTGACCATGCTAGACTTGCTTCTTGACCTGTGTGGGAGCAGCCTTCTGTTTCTTTACTTGAAATCTGTAAGGGCCAACATCCACTCTGGCCCACCACCACTCTCCTTAACAAATCTGTTCCCGTCTAGGGCTGTGACTGAGGTTAGGCAAGTGAGGCAGCGAGGGCCACAATTTCTGCACTCCTCTGACGCTGGCAAGACGCTGAGACTGAGTGCCTCGGCCTCTCCAGCTTGAGTGTCCTACTTTCCTCCTACTCAAAGAATGAGTTGAAGTGCCGCCTTCTTCTGAACGCTTTCCAGGGCCCATCTACTTGGGCCTCCACTGAAATCTGCCCGAAGGTCCCTTAAGGCATGTAATGCTCTTTCCCTTATTTTATAATTACTTACAAATTTATCTGTGACAGAGGCTATTCATTTCCTACCTCAATGTCTACCGTCCTCTTGGCTTTAGTAACAGAATCTTGATAAATAGCTGGATACATCTACCCAGGTAAGAAACTATTATTTCCGTAACTAAACCCTGGCCATTCAGATATAATGCAGTATAGAATGGTCAGAAAAATCTCAATGAAATTGAAAGGCTTTACTCTTCTTCTCTCCCTTCTGATATCTCTATGTATAGAAAAAGGATGTGATGAAAGGAACTCCAGCAGCCATTCTGAAGCACAAGGTCAGTGCCCTCACTCTAGGCAGGTGGTGAGGAAAGCGCGAAGGTCATGAGCATGAATGACACCGCAGAGCCCTTTTACCAGCTCTAGACTGCCTCATTTGAAACCACTTTATAAAGGAGAGAAATACATTTACGTATCATTAAGCCACTGGCACATGCATCTAAACTTAACTCTAACTACTAGAGGTTTTGATGCCAAAAGAGAGCTACTGCATTGGCTAGAATGTTAGATTAGTTTAAAGGAGATGGTTGAGTGGCATTAGCAAGGACAAAACTATAGCAGACTGGTGAGTTGGCCGTTCTGGTAAAACAGTGGCTAACAAAACCTTGGAAGGTACGAAGGGCTGTGGTGTTAAGAAGAAAAAATGGTAGGAAATTTTTAGAATGTTTGTTTGTGTTGGCTGATTTTTCACAGCATCAACATACTGAACAAGAGAGATGGACCCAAGTTAGCGTGGCCAGCAGGGTGGGAGGGAATACGGCTCCGCTAAGAGCCTCTAGGCCACAAACTAAGTTAACAGAGAGTCTAATTTGGAGCTTTTTCAAGGCAAAAAAAAAGCTGAGTTCTTTCTCACTTCAAAGTGAAGCTATTGTGAGCCATCGCCAGAGGCAGTAGCATGAGCAGCTTTCATTGGAGATAAAACCAATGGTCCCGTGCCTTTTTCAAGTGCTTCTTTTCGAAGTTTTCTGTCAGACTGTGGAAGCGCTTAATTAGCAAAGATCACCACAGCACTTTTTTCAAATAGCCTCATGTTAATTTGGGGAAAAGGGCAAAGCGCAGAGCTCTGTGTGTAATAAACCAGAGTCTTTAGGCTTAGAAACTAGATCAAGACAAGATCCCCGATTTTGGTTACTCACATAAGGAACAGAATAGCAGCAAGTAGATCGGAAGCCCCCTCGGGCTTTTAGGGAATTGTACTGCTAGTGGAACGCCAAGCCTCACCAGCAACCTCATGACAGTCCAATCCCTAAAATGATCCCTAAGTCCTCAAATTCATCACAAGAAAAGAGGCAGGGTGTGACCCCCAGGAAGAGTCTACTCTCTCATGCCCACCTTGGAAGGGCCATAGAGGAAAGAGGACCAGAGAGAACATTCCAGAGGGCAAAGCAACACGACATTGAAGACAATAACCATGGAAGTCACCACTGTCAGGGCCACTCTAGTGGCCCACTGTGATTTAAAAATTGCTATGTCCTAACATCTCTGGGTTTCCTCTCTTCTGCATGAAGATATATTGTCATTATGTTCCTACTCACGTTGAATACTCAGTATAATGGGCAGGAGTTTTTGGCTAGACCATGATGATCTGAAGAAGCCAAATGCACATAGGCAGAGATCTTTAACCTTGAGCTGAAGGCAATAACTGTGTTGTCCTTTGGGGTGTCTCTGCTAGAGAAGGATCTTACATATGAAAGGAAAGGTGTGCGTGCATATTTGGGGAGTCAGTGAAGCAGACTAGCAGAGACTGAGAGTTTTTTTACTTACTCCTTTCTTTTTGTAACAGAACCAGGAATTGTATTTAGCTGGGCATGTTGCCTATTGAACAGGTGGTAGGAAAACACTTGATGTTTTTTATTAGAATCCCGCTTTAGGAAGATTATTCTAAAAGAGTAGATAGTATTAATTAAAGGAGGGAGAGACTGAAAGAAAGGATTCTGACTAGAAGGCTATTGCAACATGCAAAGGAGAATGAATGAGACCTAAATAAAACTGGATACAAGGGAAACAAAAGAGGAGATGGCGACACTGAAATGCACAGGTAGATGCTATTCAATCTGATTACAAGGGGAGCAAGGGAAAGAAAAATGTCACATGTGACTCCAGAGTCCCATTTAAATGTATAGCAAGTAGTCATGCCAGGAACAGAAACAGGGAAAGCAGAAGGAAGAGCAGGACTGTAACAGTCCACAGAAGCTCTGGTCTGAATACGTAAGTGCGCGTTGCTGGCAAGACACCCCAGTTAGTATCTGACACAGACTGGAAGTCATTCAGGACAGAGGAAGGTAAACTGCAGCCTGGAAAATCACCTGCCAAGGAAAATAAAACAGAGAAGTAGAAAAGATCATCAAGAGAAAGTCGGTAGAAGAAAAGACAGGCCAGGATTGTCTAACACAATTAGGCAATGTCTTCTCAGAAGTCGTTTCTTTATCTCACCAGCCAAGTCCAGACAGGTATTCTCAAAGTGTGGTCCCTGGACCTACAGCCTCAGCATCATACGGTATTATGGGCTGAATTGTGTCTCCCGAAAATGCACATGTTGCAGCCCTATCTCCCAGCATCTCAGAGTGTGACTATATGCGGAGATAAGGCCTTTAAAAAGATAATTAAATTAAATGAGGCTATTAAGATGGGTACTAATCCAATCTGACTGGTGTCCTTATAAGAAGACAAAATTTGAATACACAAAGTGTCACCAGGGCTGTGCACACGCAGAGGAGACACCATGTTAGTCATCTGCAAGCCAAAGAAAGAGGCCTCAAATAAATCAACCCTGCCAGCACATTGATCTTGAACTTGCATCCTCCAGAACTGTGAAAAAATAAATTTCCATTGTTTGCAATAGCAGCCCGCACAGACTAGTATATGTGGAAACTTGTAACAAACGTAAACTCTCAGGGCCCTTTCTATACCTATGGAGCCAGACCCTCTGGAGATAGGGCCCCGCAATCTGCATTTTAACAGAACCTCCTGGAGATTCTGATGCACTGCTGGGTTTTAGAATATTCTAGCTTAAGAATAGAGAAGGCCAATATAAATTATATTTTCTCTTTGACCCTGAGTTGTCATATTCTTTATAAAGAATTCTTTAAGCAGAAATAAGCAATAGGAGTGTCTTAATCAGCTTTAGTGGTCATGAAAACAAATTCAAGTAATAGTTTTAATGTCAACTAAACCACTCATTGTGTGTGGCTATCCCATTCCTATTCTAGAAACCAGTGATGCCCCAATTTCAGGATGTCAAAGAATCACTTAGGGACCTTGTTAAAAAATACAGTTCCAAAACATGGAGTATAGTGGTCAGTGTGGAACCCTGAACTTATATCTTCAACAAACATCAGATAATTTTTAATTGTATTTTTCAATTACAGTTTACATTTTTATATATTAGTTTTAGGCTCTACAGCACAGGGGTTAGAAAATCATATAATTCACAGAGTGTTCCCCCCGATGGTTCCAACGTCAGGTAACCTTGATGCAAACATCGATAAACCACAAATTATTCTTTCTCTTACTCAATCAATGAATAGAATGACAAAACCTACTGTCTACATGAACTGAGGAAGCTACAGAGATTAAGCAATGAAATTTGAATGGCTTAGAAAGAATCCTCAAAACACTGAGTCAATTCATCTTGGTCTTCTCAAACAATTATTTTCTCGAGGAACTAATAACTGCAGAAATTCTGTAAGACCATGCACTCACCCTGGGAATCATAACTCCAGAGTCTGAAATTCCAGGTAGAAGATTCTGACTAATGTTTTTCAAACTCTCCCACAACTTTTGGATGTCACAATATTTAGTTCTAGTTGCATCTAAAGAAGCCACATCAAGGCAGGTCACTACTGGCAACATGAAACAAATTTGATTTCTTTGGATCTTAATCCTAGACCACTTCCTGTTCTCCAAATAAGGAGAGTTAGTCATCTTTCTCAGTCCTCTGTTGTAGTAAAATACAAAATTTCACTTTTTTGTCCAACTCCACCAGGTCAAAAAAACATGAGAAAAATGCTCCATTTTACCACAAACCAAGTTTTAAACGTGTGCTCAAATATAGAAATAAGGCATACAATATTTTTGGTTAAATTGTCACTTATATTAAAGATATTTGAAAATAATTGTCCACTCTCCACATGGATATGAGTAAGTAAATAAGTAAAACAAAACTTAATAAGCAATTGGATTAGAGCCTCTTAGAAAAAACAATTCTATGCTGTTTTTCCCCTAAACAGTAAACTTGTTATCTGTGCTTTCTTTAATTTCTCAGATCCAGCAGTAAAAACACTTCAGCTGAAACATTTAATCACTTTAAGGCAGTGATTTTCAACCAGTATGCCACAAGAATTTTCAAAACACGCAATACCTGACTATTTAGTCGGGGCCCCAACCTCTTCTCCCTTAGATTGTCAAACCTTTAAAAATGTCAACAGCCAACACAACAATAACCATCCAGTGTAAACAAATCAAAACTATACCTATTTTCTGTCAGATCAGCAAAAAATACAATGTATATTTTGGTGTGTCACAGAATTTCAGTACTTAGTTAATGTGCGCCATGAGAGGAAAGAGGTTAAAAACCACTGTTTTAAGGGTTTCTTTCTAGGACCACCTTCCCACAGACAAAGATTCTGTCCACACCCTCAAATGTTTCAATTCAGAAGCCCCTAAGACACAAGAATGACGCACCGATCTCCAGGGAAGCCCACCCCAGCGCCTTCCTCCCTGAGAAAAAGAGGCTTCCAAAGACTCACACCGCCAGCTGTGTTGTTGCTGTTGTTTGTGGCACGCCTGCACCCAGTCAAAAAACCTGACGCGAAACATTCAACGTTAACAAAAACTAACTTGAAATTTTAAAAGGTTTGGGTTAATTGGGACAAATAGCTAAAACGATGAGATTAGCTCAGCAACAAACAAGAGGATTAAAATTACACAGGAGGAAAGAATAGCTGAGGAGGGCGATGATTCATCCCGTTTATAGCTTTGTTGGAAAGCTCTTCGCTAAAAACCACAGCCGGCCCTTTTTGCCACACAGGTTTCATGTTTAATTGTGCTCGGTGGATAAAGGCAGAATTACACGAAGTTGTCTTAGGAGCTCCATCCCGGGCAGGGGCGGGGGCAGGGTAACTGTGAAGACAAGTCTCCCGGCGGAGGGCTGAGCCTGGCACGACTGACTTGACTGAGCCGCACAAGGCAGACTCCTTTTCCAACCTGCCAGCGGCCCCCCACGGTCCTCTCTGTTGGCCCCCAGCCCCTGCCGAAGGACATGTCACTTCTCTCCACCGTCCTGAAATGGTTTTGGCTCGCCAATTCTTTCACCGCAGCTGGATGCCGAGGGACTTGCTAGGGATTCCTTACGAGGGCAACTTTTAGGTCAAGAGCCCACTACAGGGAGAGGAGGCTGATGGATGCTTCGCCACCTGTTCAACTGGGCTGCTAGAGCTAAAGCCGCTTCCAAGCCGTTTTCTACAAGAATCCTTGTTCCTCCTGTTAAGATGACTTTGACTTTTCTCTTTGAGAAATAGTAACACTGGCCTCATCATACTACACTCCGCTCACCTTTTTTTTTTTTTTTTGTCCTGGTTTTGTCATTGAAGAGGGCATCTCACACCTTCTCACAGATACCGACTGCCTGAGCCATCCCAGTGAATGGTATTATGGGCACACAGTACCTTTCCACTGTTGATTTTTCTCTTGATTGTGGGGGTGGGAGGATATTTATTTAAAACCAAGAATTTGCCCTGGCTGGCGTAGCTCAATGGATTGAGTGCAGGCTGCGAACCAAAGTATCGCAGGTTCGATTCCCAGCCAGGGTACATGCCTGGGTTGCAGGCCATAACCCCCAGCAACTGCACATTGACACTTCTCTCTCTCTCTCTCTCTCTCTCCCTCCCTTCCCTCTCTAAAAATAAATAAATAAAATCTTTAAAAAAAAACAACAAGAATTCCAGAAGGAGTCACTTATCTGACTATTGTAAAGCCATCAGTTAATTCTGGAAGAGGAGCCGTGCAGTCGTACAGAGGTGAGGGACCCTGCTCTCAAAGCAGGCAGGCAGCAGGGACGATTGCACTGCTCCTTCTCGTGGACAGAGGTGGCCTGAGATCTAACCTAGCACATGCTGTTGTTAAAGAAAATTGATGAAGAAAGGCTGCTAGACTAGACTGAGGAAGAAGAATACAGCCCGCCCTTGAATAGCCTGGGTTTCTGTGGTCAGTTGAATCTGCAGACAGGAAGGCTGACTGTGGAGTCAAAGGTTATAAGTGAATTTTCAACTGTACCAGGTTGTCACGCCCCTATGTTGCGAAAGGGTCAACTGTATATTGAAAGTGAAAGTAAAGATTTTTTTATTATTTCTTAATTCTATTTTATTGAATACATTATTACAGTTGCCCCAATTTTCCCCCTTTGCCCCCCTCTACCCACCACCCCCAACTTCCTAAGGCAATCCCCCCACCATTGTTCATGTCCATGGGTCATACATATAAGTTCTCTGGCTACTCTATTTCCTACACTGTGCTTTACATCCCTATGGCTATTCTGTAAGTACCTGTTTGTACTTCTTAATCCCCTCACCTCTTCACCCATTTCCCGCACCCCCACCCATCTGGCACCCATCAGAACATTCTCCATATCCATGATTCTGCCTCTGTTCTTCTAGTTTGCTTAGTCTGTTTTTTAGATTCAATTGTTGATAGATATGTATTTATTGCCATTTTATATATATATTTATTGTTCATGGT
Organism: Phyllostomus hastatus; assembly: GCF_019186645.2. Classification (NCBI taxonomy): domain Eukaryota; kingdom Metazoa; phylum Chordata; class Mammalia; order Chiroptera; family Phyllostomidae; genus Phyllostomus; species Phyllostomus hastatus. The sequence continues at coordinate 24,601,654 of NW_025333835.1, read as the reverse complement.
TTTGATCTTTTCCCCCCTTAAATCCCTTTACAGTTCACATAATAATGTTTGGTGATGATGAACTCCTTTAGTTTTTTCTTTGTCTGGAAACTCTGTATCTTCCCTTCAACTCTAAATGAGTGCTTTGCTGGTCGAGCAATCTTGGCTGTAGGTGAAAGTAAAGATGTGAAAGGAAAAGAGCAGAAAGAATGAAATCAAGTGGGTGTGATTATAAAAGGTCTATAAATGAATAATGAATTAACTAAAAGGCAACACTAATTGTGTTTTGTTTAAGCTATTCTATTTAATTCATTTTATCAGTAAATACGTATTAAACTCTAACGATACATATTAATCTCCAACCTGAAAGTGCTAGGCAGTGAATAAGATAACACAGTCCCAGCCCACATGGGGATTATAGTCTTAAAAGAGACCTTAAAAAATGTTATTGAAGGAAAGTACAAGGTGCAATGAGAGTGTGCAACCAGAGTGACGGGTTGGGGAATGAACAAGGTAAGTCCCCCTGAGGAAGTGGCATTCAGACAAATGTCTAAAAAGGATGAAGAAGCAATAATCAGGTGTGTAGGGGGCAGGAAAGGAGCCTGTGGGGAGACTGTAAGAGGGAAGCAGCCCAGTGTGTTCCAGAAATTACACCAAGGCCAATGCAGCTGTGGAGGAATGAATGCGAGAAAGGGAGCTGGGGCAAGACGAACAGGAAAGGCAGGTAATCCGGGCCTTTGGGAAGACTTGCATCTTTGTCTTAGAGATAAGGGGAAGCCATTCCAGGTTTCAGCAGAATGACTTCAGATTTGACCACTAGCGCTGCTGTGTAGGGAAGGATTGGGAGTGACATGGGTGGATGAGGGGAAAAACATTAAATGTAATTCAGGTAAGAGTTAAAGGTAGCCTGGACAAGCAAAGTAACTCTGGACAAATTCAAGAAATACTAGACACAGAAGTAATTCAAGTCATGTGCCCAGTGGCTTTAGAACAATTCAATAACTTTCCATCACACTAGAATAAAACTCCAAACTCCTTACTATGGGCCTCAGACAATTTCACCCCCACGTGACTCTTCAAATTTACCAATGTCACTGTACCTGGGCTCGCTACCCTCCGGCCCACCGGTCTGTATCTATTTCTTAGAACTCTCAAAGTCCTTTCCCTTTTATCTGCTGCTTTGGGGGTGGGGGGAGGGGGGGCGGGGGGGGGGCGTTGACTGAAGCACTATTCCCCCCAAATCTGCTCAAGGTTAGTTTCTTGACATTCACACCTCAGCCCAAATCTCATATCCTCAAGGCCATCGCTTTCCCTTATCTAAAGTACTTCCTTATCAGCTCTGCTATCCTTCCTCTTAAGCCTCAACTCTGCATGAAGTACAGGAAGATACATCTGTGAACGAAACAAGAAAAAGAATCCCTGCCTGTAGGGGGGATTCTAGCAGACATAGATGACAAATGGTAGCAAAATGTGAAAACTTAGTATGTAAATCATAAGTGAATGTAGAGTAAGTTATAAGGTCAGAAAATTGTGTATAGAGTGTCAGAGGGGCTATGAAAAAAGGAAGAAAAATGGGAAGTGAACAGGGAAGGATGGAGGGGGAGTAATCTTATTTTTTTTTTTCAATTACAGTTTAAATTCAGTATTATTTTGTTTTAGTTTCAGGTGTACAGCTCAGTGGTCTGACAATCATATACTTTACAAATGTTCTCCCTAATATTTCCAGTACCCACCTGGCACCACACATAGTTATTACAATATTATATTTTGACTCTATTCTCTTACTGTATTTTACTTTCTGGTGACTATTTTGTAACTACCAATTGTGTAACCTTAATCCCTTCACTTTTTTTCACCCACTTCTCCAACTCTTCTCTCCTCTGGCAACCCTCAGTCTGTTCCCTGTATCTACAAGTCTGCTGCAATTTTTATTGTTCATGTACTTTGTTCTTTAGATTATACATTTACGTGAAATCACATGGTATTTGTCTGTCTCTGATTGGCTTACTTCGCTTAGCATAATACTCTCTAGGCTCATTGATGTTGTCGTAAATGGTAAGATTTTATTCTTTACTACAGCCAAGTAATATTCCATTGTATACACAGGTGGGGCAAAAGTGGGTTTATAGTTGTGAGTATGTGAAACACAAAGCTTACTCTTGTATTATTATTTATTAAATATTGTATTATTTTCCATATGAACAACTGCAATCCCACTTTTGCCCCACCCTGTATATACCACCACTTTTTTATTTACTTGTTTATTGATGTGCCCTTGGGTTGTTCCCATATCTTGGCTATTGTAAATAGTGCTGCAGTGAACATACAACCAAATAATCCAATTAAAAAATGGGCAGAGGACCTGCACAGACACTTTTCTGAAGAAGACATACAAATGGCCCATAGACATATGAAAAGATGCCCAATGTCATTAGTTATCAGAGAAATTCAAATTAAAACCAATGAAATATCATCTCACACCTGTCAGAATGGCTACCATCAATAAATCAACAAACACTGTTGGTGAGGGTGTGGAAAAAGGGGGACCTTCATGCACTGTTGGTGGGCAGGCAGACTGGCGCAGCCACTGTGGAAAGCAGTGTGGAGATACCTCAAAAAAGCTAAAATGGAACTGACCCAGCAATTTCACTTGTGGGTGTATATCCAAAAAAACCCAAAACACTAATTCATAGGCGGTATAATTTTAAATAAAAGGATCAGGGTAGGCCTCCTTAAATTAAAGGACACTAAGTAAAGGCAAAGAAAATGAGTTACCCTACAGATACATCTAAGTTTTTTCCCTTATAGCCTTTATTATAATTTTTAATGACCATATTTGTCTCTTTGCTTTTAATCTAAGTTCCATCAAGGCAAGGACTGTTGTCTGTCCTTTTCTTCCTTGTATCCCTAGACTCTGGTACAAATATTTTGTGTATTGAGGTGATACATGGAAGGAAGCAAATGCTCCAAGTGCTCTCCCAAAGTAAAAGCGAGATGCTTGATCCTGGCCCATGCTACTGATTTTCCAGGATATTCAGTGTCCGTTTGCCAGAAATCCATGGTAGCTAACGTGTTTGTCTGCTCACCACACACTCTCTTCCTCCAGTTTTCTAGTAGCGAAGTCTTCTTTATTGTGTGGATCTTCCCCTACATGCACTGAAGGAGCACCTCCTCAGGTGGCCAAAGTTCTCGCTACTGTGGCCTCATGATGGATGCTGGGATGGATGTGTGACCCAAATGGTGCCAGTTGGGACCTTTAGAGGTTGTTGATGTTGTTGCTCCATGCAAAAAATGTAAGCTGCCTGTGGCCTACTTTGCCTCATGTAGGGAGGTCCTACCTAAGAATGAAGTCAGCTCAGAAAAATCGGTGGTCAAAAAGAAGAGAGGCATGGCTTTTTAACTGCATAACAACTCCTAGACCCGTTCATTCCCAAAGGCAAGTTTACTCTTTGAACTTCCCAATCAAGTAAAGCAAAACATAAATCTTAATGTTAAGATTTTTTTGTTGTTATTGCTGTCAAGTTACTTGGAGCCTTTATTAAATATATCTACCAAACAAAATTTAAGAGAATATAATCAGGAAACTGAAAAGGGTATTTTTTTCTTTTTTATCCATTTTTTGACTAAACAAGTATTAAGTTAATAATGAATGGCCTAGTGACAGTGGGACCATAATTAATTTTATACAAAGTGAAGATCTGTTCATTCAATTCATGAAACATATTGAGCACTACTATACCCCAAGTTCTGTACCAGGAGCTGGGTATATAGAATGTTGGCATGACAGTCAAATCCTTGTTCTTGTTTGGAGAATATAAACAGCAGTAAATTTCATGTGAGATAATAGAAGTGGAGAAGCTCAGAGTGTAATGGAAATTCAAAGTGGGGAGACCAACCTAGTCATCAGAAGTCAGAGGGTCGGGGTACTCAGGGCCACCCTCACAGGTAGGGATGCCTAAGGTGAGACCCAAACTATTACTAGGATTTTGTCAGAGGAAAGTAGAGGAAAGGGAGGGGAAAGAATTTTAGCCAGAGAAAAGGGCATCTCCAAGAACTAGAGACAGGAGGATCTGGGGTCAGGAATGTTCATGTGTGATAATATCAGCGGAGTCTTTGAAGAATGTCTCAATAGAATCACCTGTCACACCTGTCCCGCATTCAAGTGTCACCATAGCACATCAGTGACATTTTCCCTTTCCAAACTTCACACCCATAATTTTATACCACATATTTTCCTATTTATTTATTTATTTATTTATTATTTATTTATTTATTAAACAGGTGCACTTAGGATAGATTGCTTATTAATATTATTTGCTACCTTATTATGGAGTAATACAAATGATCACATTTCTGTCAAATGCTGTATCTTAACATTGAACTGTGTTTATAATTTTATTGAAGTAATTTCTATGTAATCCTCTTGAAGATGAAGTTTCAGCTACACAGTATGTAGTCTGAACTTGACAAGGATTATGCCTTACACCCTCTGTAAAACATTATAATCATATATTCCAATAATAAGTTTCTGTAGAGATGAAGTGGTTGTTTTGGATAATAAGATCATATATCTTCCAGCTGGAATAAAATGAGATTTTGAAAACAAAGTTATTGTATTGTTAAATGGGACATAGGAAAGATATTTCTCCTCCTCAGCATGTTTGTTATAAATTTAAACAGAAAAATATTTTTATGGGAGCAGCAATCATAACTTATGAACAATTCTATTTCACCAAGTTCTTTTTTCAATGAATCGATATTTTTGGTTGAAAGAACATTCTAATGTGATATGTTAATGTTTCATAAAATATCTTTGAATTGAAATATCGCATCACTCATGACTTTCATTTTGCCTAGTGAAGGCCAAATCATGTTAATTTTGTGCAAACCACCATCTGTTTTATTATAAAAGAACACTATTTCTCACTTGCTAAAAATATATGCAAGAGAAAAAAAAAAAGGCTCCAAAGGCTACACTAGTACACGTTGAGCCCTACTACAAACATTCTCTGGTCCCTGAATTGAGCAAATCACCAACCAAATCAGCAAACATTAATATTACTGTCTGCCTTTTATAGAGAGAAAGCTCTGTTTCTGTTGGACACATTTTCAGGAAGTGAGGTAATGCTCAATTTTCCCCTAGGAAAGTAATCCCAGGGCCTGCTCAGAGCTGGCTTGACAGGGCCATTGTTTGAAGATACAGGGAGGTGGTGGGTGGTATGATGAAACCAAGATAAGACAACTCAAAGGCAATGAGTGTGAACGTTCAAAGTCATTGACGTCAATTAGACTTTCACAGAAGAAATGGCTATAGTATGGAGCTTCAGGATTAATAAATCATTGTCAATCATAGAGGCCTTCCTTCCCCTTCTCTACATCTGGCCCTTCACATAAAAGTTACTCTTTCCTGAGTAACTGGGAGTTGACTTCTGCTCCAAAGAAAGGGGGTTGGGGGGAAGAAAGTTTTCAAATACGTCCCTATATTGGTTCAAAGGGAACTGAATATTCTTTTGTTGATTTAATTTTCTTTATTGTTATTTTTTCCATTACCATTTATCCCCTTTCTTCCCTCCTCCCCCATGAATCACCACACTGTTGTCCATGTCCATGAGTTGTTTTTCCTTTTTGCTCACCCCCACCCCCTGAAATCCCCTGACACTGGCTGTCATCCTGTTCTCCATTTATGAGACTGTCCTCATTTTCCTTGTTAGTTCAGTATGTTCATTAGATTCCACATATGAGTGAGATCATATGGAATTTGTCTTTCTCTGACTGTCTTACTTCACTTAGCATAATCTTCTCCTGTTCTGTCACAAACGGTAAAAATTTTTCTTCTTTTTTATGGCCGAGTAGTATTCCATTGGGTAAATGTCCCATAATTGCTTTATCCACTCATCTACTGGTGGACACTTGGGCTGCTTCCGTATCTTAGCTATTGTGAATAATTCTGCAATGAACACAAGGGTGCTTATGTTCTTTCGAATATTTTGAGTTTCTTTGAATATATTCCCAGAAGTAGAATAGCTGGTTCGAAAGCCAGATCCACTTTTAATTTTTTGAGGTCTCTCCATACTGCTTGCACAGTGGCTGTACCAATCTCCATTCCCATCAACAGTGCAAAAATGTTCCCATTTCTCCACATCCTTGCCAGCACTTGCTGTTGGTTGATTTATTGATTGTAGTCATTCTGACAGGTGTAAGTTGATATCTCATTGTGGTTTTAATTTTCATTTCTCTGATGACTAGTGACATTGAGCATCTTTTCCTATGTCTATTGGCCACCTGTGTGTCCTCCTTGGAGAAGTGCCTATTCAGGTCCTTTGCCCCTTTTTTAATTGGGTCATTTTTGTGTGTGTGTTAAATTTTGTAAGTTCTTTATAAAGTTTAGATATTAACCCCTTATCAGATGTATCAGTGAATAGGTTCTCCCATTCTGTTGGTTGTCTTTTTATTTTGTTTATGATTTCCCTTGCTGTGTGAAAAACTTTTTAGTTTCATATAGTCCCATTTTTTAAATTTTGTTTCCCTTGCTATATACCCCAAACAGGGGTAATATAGCCAACAAAATATTACTATAAGCGATGTCTGAGATTTTGCTGCCTATGTTTTCTTCTACAATATTTAGTGTCTAACACTTAAGTCTTTGACCCCTTTTGAATTTATTCTTGTATGTGGTGTAAGAAGGTGATCTAGTTTCATTTTTCTGCACATATCTGTCCAATTTTCCCCAAACCATTTATTCAATAAGCTATCTTTAGCCCATTGTATGTCCTTGCTTCCTCTGTTGAATATTAATTGACTATAAAGGTGTGGGTTTATTTCTGGGCTCTCTATTCTGTTCCATTGAGCTCTGTGTCTGTTTTTATGGCAGTACCATGCTGCTTTGATTACTAAGGCCTTACAGTGTAGTTTGATATTATGTAGCATGATCCCTCCAACTTTATTCTTCTTTCTCATGATCACTGTTGCTATGTGGGGTCTTTATAAATTTTTGAAATATTTATTCTAGTTCTGTGAAACACACTTTTGGAATCTTGATAGAAATTCCATTGAATCCATATATTGCTTTGGGTGGTATGGACATATTAATGATGTTAATTCTCCCTATCCATGAACACAGTATGTGCTTCTACTTATTTGTATCTTCTTCGAGTTCTTTCTTCAGGGTCTTATAATTTTCTGAGTAAAAGTCTTTTACATCCTTGGTTAGGTTTATTCCTAGGTACTTTATTCTTTTTGAAGCAATTGTGAATGGAATTGTTTTCTTAATTTCCCCTTCTGTTAGTTCTTTATTGGCATTTAAAAAGCAACTGATTTCTGGATATTAATTTTGTATCCTGCTACTTTGCTGAATTCATTTATCAGTTCTAATACTTTCTTGGTGGAATCTTTGGGGTTCTCTACCTATAGTATCATTTCATCTGTAAATGATGACAGCTTTACTTCTTCCTTTCCAATTTGGATTCTTTTTATTTCTTTTTCTTGTCTGATTGTTGTGGCTAGGACTCTTGGTACTTTGTTGAATTAGAGAGGTAAAAGCAGACATCCCTGTCTTGTTTTTTATCTTAAGGAGAACACTTGTAGTTTTTGCACATCGAGTATGCTGCTGGCAGTGGGTTTGTCATAAATGGCCTTTATTATGCTTAGTTATGGTCCTTCTAATATTACTTTGCTGAGAGTTTTTATCATAAACGGGTGCTGGCTTTTTCCACATCCATTGATATGATCGTGATTTGATCTTTATCCTTCCTTTTGTTTATGTGGTGAATCACTTTTATTAATTTGTAATTGTTGTACCAACCTCACATTCCCAGAATAAATCCCACTTGATCATGGTATGTCATCTTTTTGATGCATTGTTGTATTTGGTTTGCTAATATTTTGTTGAGGATTTTAGTGTCTATGTTCACCAGGGATATTGGCCTACAATTTTCATTCTTTGTAGTGTCTTTAATTGGTTTTGGAATTAAGATTATGCTGCCCTCAAAAAATGAGTTTAGGAGTCTTCCTTTCTCTTGAATTTTATGAAATAGTTTCAGGAGAGGTGTTAGTTCTTCACAGAATGTTTGGTAAAATTCACCTATGAAACCATCCAATCGAGGACTTTTGTTTGTTGTTGGGAGTTTTTTGATTACCACTTCAATTTTACTAAGTATAATCTGTCTATTCAGATTCTTTGATTCTTCCTGATTTAGTTTTGGAAGATTGTATGTTTCTAGGAATTTATTCATTTCATCCAGGTTGTCCAGTTTTTGCCATACAGTTGTTCATAATATTTTCTTACAATCTGTTGTATTTCTTTGGTGTCAGTTGTTATTTCTCCTCTTTCATTTCTGATTTCATTTATTTGGGTCCTCTCTCTTTTTTTCTCAGTGAATCTGGTTAGAGGTTTGTCAGTCTTTTCAAAGAACCAGCTCTTGGATTCATTGATCTTTTTTATCTTTTGTACTCTATTTTGTTTATTTCTGCTCTGATCTTTATTATTTCTTTCCTTCTACTCACTTTGGGCTTTGTTTGTTGTTGTTTCCAAGTTCCTTTAAGTGTAAAGTTAGACTGTTTGAGATTTTTCTTTCTTTTTGAGATAGGCTTATGATGCTACAAATTTCCCTCTCAGGATTGCTTTCCCAGTGTCCCACAGATTTTGTATTGTAGTGTTCTCATTTTCATTTGTTTCCAGGTATCTTTTGATTTCTTCCTGGATCTAGTTGTTGACCCATTCATTGTGTAGTAACATGTCTTTAGCTCCCATGTTTTTGTGTGTTTTTCAGTGTTCTTGTGATTGATTTCTGTTTCATAACATTGTGATCAGAGAAGATGCTTGACATGATTTCAATTTTCTTAAATTTATTGAGACTTGTTTTGGGTCCTAATATATGGTCTATATCCTAGAAAACATTCCATATGCTTTTGAAAAGTACATATATTCTGCTGCTTTGGGGTGAAATGTTCGGAAGATATCAATTAAGTCCATTTGATCTAGTGTGTGTTTTTTTTTTTAATGCCACTTTCTCCTTGTTGATTTTCTGTGTGGAAGATCTATACATTGAAGCAATGGAGTGTTAAAATTTCCAATTATGACAGTATTTCTGTCAGTCTCTCCCTTTATATCCATCAAGATTTGTGTCACATATTTAGGTGCTTCTATATTTGGTGTGTAAATCTTTACTAGGGTTATATCCTCTTGTTGGATTGTTCCCTTTATCATTATGTAGTGTTCTTTGTCTCTTACTATAGTCTTTGCTTTAGAGTATATTTTGTAGGGTATGAGTACTGCTACCCTAGCTTTTTTCTCCTTTCCATTTGCATGAAATATCTTTTTTGATCCATTTACTTTTAGTCTGTGAGTATCTTTCAATCTGAGGTGGGTCTTTTGGAGGTGGCTTACATATGGGTCTTGTTTCTTATCTATTCACCTACCTTATGTCATTTGGTTAAAGTATTTAAGCCATTTACATTTAAGGTGATTATTGACAGAGACATATTTAGTGCCATTTTATTGTTAGACTGGTTTCCTGTTTTGTTTTGTTTTGTTTTGTTTTTCTTTCTCTTTTTCTTCTTCTTCATCTTAAAGTAAGCCCTTTAACATTTGTTTCCACACTGATTTGGTGTTAACAAACTTCTCTAGCTTTTTCTTGTTTGGGAAGCCCTTTATTTGTCCTTTGATTTTAAATGATAGCCTTGCTGTGTAAAATAGCCTTTGTTATAAGCCCTTGTTTTGCATCACCTTGAATATTTCATGCCACTCCCTTCAGGCCTGAAGTGTTTCTGTTGATAAATCAGATGACAATCTCATTGGTGCTCTCTTGTATGTAACTACCTGCTGTTCTCTTGCTGCTTTTAGGATTCTCTCCTTTTCCTTAAGCCTTGTCATTTTAATTATGTTGTTTCTCAGTGTAGGCCTCTTTGCATTCAAATTGTTTGGAGCTCTCTGAGCTTCCTGGACTTGTGTGTTTTTTTCTTTCACCATATTAAGGTACTTTTTGGTCATTATTTCTTCAAATAGGTTCTTGACCCCTTGTGTGCTATCTTCTCCTTCTGGTATTCCCATGATGTGGATGTTGTTATGCTTCATATGGTTCAAAATATCTCTTACGCTCTCCTCATTATTTAATTCTTTTATATTTTTGCTGCTTTGCATGGGTGTTTTTTTCTACCTTCTCTTCTGAATCACTGACTCAATCTTCTGCTTCATCTAACCTACTGTTTATTCCTTCCAGTGTATAATATATTTCAGATACTGCATTCTTTATTTCTGACTGGTCCTTTTTAATGATTTCTATGTATTTTTTCATACTGCTGAGTATCTTTATAATCATTACTCTGAACTCTCTACCTGATAAATTGCTTGCCTCCATTTCATCTCGCTCTTCTGGAGAATTCTCTTGTTCTCTCATTTGGGATCTGTTCTTTGTCTTCCCAATTTGACTGCTTCTTTGTATTTGTTTCTATGTATTAGGTAGATCTGCAAAGACCCTGGCCTTTGTCAGGCACTGCTTATGACTGGCCCTGGTCAACCTCTTCAGAGCTAATAGAGATCCAAAGTATGTAGCTTCCTCTGCTGGGTCTAGGTTGAGGGTTCAATCCCCAGTCAGGGCATGCTCAGGGGACAATCCATTGATGTATCTCTCTCTCTCCTTCTTCTCTCTCTGACATCAGTGGACATAACCTTGCTTATTACACTCCACAATTCCCAACAAGAAATGGCTAAATATTCTTCAATATCTACTGCTTATAGACAATCAAAAAATATATTAAGTGAATTGGTAGGCTGTCTCCATTAATGCCCATATTTCATCCTATTTATGGTAACAGCAATTTTACCTGAGACTGAAACTCTCATTCCTTCCCTAACGTTGTGGTTTTAAAAGTATGAAGGGAATGAATCACATTTCTTGAAGGTTCTAGCCATTTCTCACTTATCAATTAAGAAACTTTGAAGTTACTAAAAACCTGGGGTCCCAAACTTCCTGAACTTTCCCCTAATGCTTGACAGAAAGGATGCTAGGGGAACATCCATCTAGAAGACTTTGTTATGCCTGTGACCCTCAGGAAGGAGGCAGCCCTGAATCCCAGCTGTGGTCATGTTTTCCATCTGGAATTTCTCTGAATGAATGATGATAATAACGATATTTACATAATGCTTTTAGAGTTTACCAAATGCTTTCACAGATTTGATCTTATTTAACCTTAATAATGCCCCCCTGAAAGTGATAATGCAGACATGATTCATTCCATGTTCAAAGGAGGAAAATAAGACTTTAGAGAGAACCCATTTAAGAACTCAGATCTAGTTCCAAGTCCAAAGACTTGAAGCAGTGACTTATAGAAGCATGACATCTAAACAATGTCATCCTCCAAAAGAAAATCCAAATGAATCCACTTTTGCCACATTATGGTCCAAGTTGTCATCAACTTTTATTTAGACTCTTGTTTCTGACTTGATATTTCTCCCTGCCTTCATTCGTCCCCTTCTAGTGTACATGGCCAACATGATCTTTTCATATCACTTATCAAATCATGTCGCTCCCCTGCTTGGTACCTTTCCATGGCTTCCTTCTCATTGCATGTAAAAGTAATCCAACTTCTCTCCACAGACTACAGAGCCCTTCACAATCTATCTCCTGAGCACCTCCTTAACTTCAGGTGGCGCCAGCTATGGGGGTCCTCTCTGTGCGAGCACAGCAGACTTATTCCTTCATATGCTCTTCTGTTTGCCTGGAACATTGATCTCCAAGTCCAGTTACCATGTCACTTCCTGGGCCTTCTTTGACTATAATAGCCTTTCCAAAAACTCTCTATCACCATGTCACCTGATTTTATTTCTTGGTAGCATAACTTGTTTCTTTTCTTTATTCTCTATCCACATACTAGCTCTAGGAGAACTGTTACCTTGAATATCTGGATCTCTACTATTTTTGTTCCTAATATCCTAACTAGTATATAGTTGACACCCAAGAAAACCTTTCAAATGAATTAATGATTCATGTATGTAGGCATTTTTATATCTACACAATGAATCTATCTAACTATTTACTTATGTAGATACACATGATGTATCTTATTAATTCCCTACTGATGGACAGCTGGGGCATTTGCAATATTTTACTAATATAAACCACACAGAAACAACTTTATTCTTTTACCCTTGTGTATTTGTGCAAATAATTCTGTAGGTTTACTAGGGATACAGGTTTTTGAATTTTGATAGCTACTACTACATAAGTAATACAGTTATTCTTATAATATTCTCTTGGTATATCAAAGCCGATAATGTGGTTCATTTGAGTTTTTCCTCGTAGATTTGTAGATTTTACCTACTACCTTCTTTTTGTAAAATCTCCTATTAATAACTACAACAAATGAATAGGGCTCTCATCTATAAAAATGTAATATATATCAATTTTCTATTTCACCATGTGACCAAAATTCTTCAGTGACAATTGATAACATGTAAACATGGCATGCTCAAGGATAGCACGTCCTTATTATATACAATGCATGAAATTCAACTTGTGAACTTTTTTTTTACAAGAAATCTGTAAGAGAATCTAGATATTGTCAGTAGTGTACTGTGGCTCTAAATCTTGGGCATCATTATGGTGCCTAGTCATCACTTAGGATTTAAATCACTTGGAAAGAACTATAGTCTGCAAATCTGATTTTTTCTTGCTTTTATAATTAGCTCCCAAACTGACTGAAAAAGAAAAGAAACTGTATTACTTGAAGAATTAACAAAATCGACTCCATTATCTTGCTCAATTAACTCTTCTCGGTTTTGCAGCTGAGGAGAAGGCCTCAAGGGCTTTGTCAATCAGGTTTAAATCTCTGGGGTGAATCCGAATTCTCATTTAAAATACTCAAAAGAAAATTATGCTTCAATATGGCCTCATGCCTGTCCTGCTGGGAGAGCTGGCACTCTCAGATTTCAGTTTCTCAGTCTCTTTTCATGAAAACTATTTTTAAATCTCAGAGTAATATAACCTTTTGTGATTAGATTGATCTCACTTGAAAGTTCTCTATTACGTTGTTGAGGTTGCTTGCTAGTGCCGAAACACTTGCAACACCTCAATTCTTCTTTTTCTTAATGCAGCCCACTCTCGACCATATGTTTGGCATACAATGGGTGGACAGCACCATGCTGAGTGGCACTTGTGATAGAAACATTATTGCTCACAATGCAAATTTGTAGTTAACCAGAGTTCCGATCAACTGACTGTTTGCTCCTCCCCTAAAAAGAATGGGAAAAAATAAAAACCAAGGTTTCAATCCTGAATATTTGCTTCCTGTCTGAGATAGATCTTTTATATTGCTTTTAAAATTTCCTCAAAAAATACTTTTATTCACAAATGACTTAGTTATGAAACATAAATTCATATTATTAATAAGTAATCTAATTATTCTTTTAATCTTTATTTGGTATACAAGAGCCAAAAATGTGGTTGGTTGGTTTATTTGTTTTTGCTAAATTTATACATTCTTTGATAGAAGTAGCAACCAAATTTAAATGGTTCTAAGTTGTTTTGGTCTTTCGTGGTCATATGCCTTGAGTGAAAATGAAAATGGAAGTAAATTATGAGTCACCCCAAAACTGTTCCATAGACAGAAATTTTCACACTGGACAATTCCAATTGTACAGAACTGTCCAGTGTTTAAAAACTTCCCAATAGGATGTTGGCAGTTTGCCAGCTGGGAAAGGTAGGAGCTGAATATCCTTCTGTGTTTTAGACTAGCTGGTCATTTCAGAGCAAAACAAAAATTCAAAGATTGAGGTCCTTCAAATATAAAAATGTCATCCTTCATTCATGAAGAAAATCCAGAAATTGACTTTTTGTGTCACTAAACTTCTGACTGAGCTTAAAAAATGATCCCTATTCTTGGTCTACAAAAGTTCTAGTTGAATTTTAATTGTATCCCTGATGGATGAAAATTTTTTATCTTTCATCTTGAAACCGAAGAATTGTTGTGCATTCATTGTGAAGGTAGACCACATGCCTCTAAGATTCCTTGCTCTAACTTTCTTGATAGGAGTTTGTATTCATCCATTATGCATTGCAAACATATACTGTGTACAAACAACATAAAAGATATCTTGATGTATTCAAAAAAAGAAGGTCTTTGAGAAGCTTATCCCACCTGCATTAAGGACAATTTTACTCATATACACATAATGGGATTCTTAAGTTTCCCCAGCTTTATTATCTTTCCACATTTTTGCCTAAAAGCTGTCAAACACCTTCTTGTTTTCCTCTACCCATAAGCCCTGATATCACTTTGTTCCAAAGTCTTTACCAACTGCAAGTATTATGTCAGAGAGTCTTACCTCTATCATGTTCTTGAGACACTTAGGCTAACTTTTTAGGTAGGAAAGTTACTGAGACCTTACCATTTGATCCTCACAGTAGCATGGTGATCCTGGAGACTGTGCTGTTTATTTACTTATTTTACACCTTCAGGGTTTTGTTTTGTTTTTTCCTGAGCCCATAGTGCTCACAGGGCTGATAGTCTAATGAGAGACACAGGCAGCTCTAACAAAGTGGGAACAATGGGAGCCAGGGCAGGAATCTCTGTGTCAAAGGAGAGTGTCATGAGCAGGAGGCTTTTGGTGGAACCGGACCCTAGCGAGGTGGGAACAAAGAGCACACATTAATTGACTACATGGAGAAAGGTGAGGAGAAAGAGTGAAGGTAAATTCGAGACAAAAGAAACAACGGTTACTCAACAAATATTTGTGTTAGACAACTAGAAACCCAACAATGCTAATAGAATGCATTAGTTTTATTTGTGTCTGGGGTTATAAAGGCAAAGAACACATTATAGCATAGCGACAGCACATTACTTACAACTATTTAATTCTCAGAACAACTGATGACAAAACAGAGTCAGAGAGACCAACTTGCTTGCCTGTGATCACATAGTTGTTAAAACATAGGGCCAAATTCAAACTCAGGCCAAGTGGCTCTTAACCATTAAAACCTAGTAGCCTTTCCTTTTATACCAGACAGAAACCAGTGGTATGTGTGTGAGATGACATCTGGGAAAGTTCATATAAAATGGTTACTGAATAATTAGTAGGATTGAGATAAGGAGATGGGACAAATGTGTACCAACAAAAGAACAGCTTTGGAGAATAAAGCCCTTCTCTGGCCACTATACCGCCCCACCAAACCTATTATAGAAATGCTGTCCCTGAACTCTTACAGCCTTGAGGCTGCAGAGATTTCTGCATTTTATTCTAAGAACAAAGGGAACCTGGTGAAAAGTTTAAGAACACAGTTAAATGTGTACTTTAAGAAATCACTGTAACCAATGAATAGAGAATGCATTGGATGAAACAAAAATGGGTGTAAGCAAACCAGACGGAAAACTTTTAGTGATCCCAATAAGATATGATGGTGGCTGCCCTCAGTGCAGTGGTATGGGAAGGGAGTAGACAGATTTGAAAAAATATAAGAGACAGAAAAGATTAGAAAGTGGCACTAAAAAAGAAGTAAACACTGGAGGAAAAGCAGGTTTGCAAGGGAAAGCCTGTCATGATCACATGGTTTCATATGACTCCAGTGAAGGGTGTACAGTAATGCAGGCAAGTTTATGGGAGATGGAACTAGAGAGGAGGCAGACCCCAATCCATGAAAGGCCTTGTCTGTTAAGTGAAGGAGTGTGAAGCTAAGAGATACCACTAAAGATTTTCTTTTTCTGTGTAACTTTTTTTTCAAATTCTCACCCAAGGATCTGTTTATTGATTTTAGAGAGAGAGGAAGGAAGTAGAGGGGTGTGAGAGAAACATCAATGTCAGAGAAATCGGTTGTCTTCTGTACGTGCCCCAACCAGGATCGAACCCACATCCTAGGCATGTGCCCTGACTGGGAATCAAACCCACAAACATGTGGTGTATGGGACAACACTCCAGCCAACTGAGCCACCTGGCCAGGGTGTCACTTGTTTTATTATATAATTTTTTTAAATTTTGGGTTAAATTAAAATTTATAGCAGAGTAACAAAGATAATACAGAGAGTTCCTATCTACCCCTCATCAGTTTCCCCTAACATCATGGTACATTACGTTAAAACTAAGGCAAAACTAAGAAATCAATAATAGTATACTACTACCCATTACACTTCATATTTTATTCAGATTTTACCTGGTTTTCTTTTCCAGGAGCCCATGCAAGACAGCACATTATATTTTAGTAATCTGGTCTCCTTGTGTACCTCCTGGCTGAGACAGTTTTTCAGCGTTTCCTTGTTTTTTATGACTCTGGCATTTTTTGAGGACTACTGGTCAGATGTTTTGTAGACTATCTCTCAATTTGGGTTCATCTCATGTTTTTCCCATAATTAGATTGGAACATTAAAGGATTTTCAGAATGGGAATGGTGCTGATTAAGTTTTCACTTAGAAAGATCCTGTGTATAGAGAGTGCTAGAATGTTGCCTACTAATTTAGTGTTGATAATTTCTGCAATATGAGACTAGAGGTGATTTCTAAGCTTTCATTTTGGTAATTCTTTTATCTTGTTTCAATGTTTTATATGGAATGCAGGCCAGTTTATATTTAAAAAACAAAGGAGTGATTTTTCTTTCAAAAGAAAATCTGGCACCAAGTAGGTAATATGTCAACAGTGATTAATTCTGAGTGATTAGAATATGGATTATTCTCTTCTCTTGGGTTTTTCTCTATCTTAAAAAATTCCAAAAGTAAAAAAAAGAAACATAAAACAGAAGGAAAAATAATCCTAGAAAATGGGAAGGAAGATGAGAAGATGGGAAGGAGTGTGAGGACCATACCTCAGACAATTACAATCAATAGTTGTGGTAAGAGAGATGCTGGAGGCTGAACTCAGAGATGGCATGGAAGAGATACTCAGTAAATGGAGGCCACAGGCCCCGGGGAATGATTGGATAGAGGTGCTCAGGAAGAGTGAAGAGTGTCTGGTTTCTCGATTAGCAGCTTGAAGGTAGTAATGCCATTCATACAGCTGAGGAACCCCAAAGGTGCAGCAGGTTTGAGGAGTAAGGAATGAAGTTAGTTGCAGATGCCCAGGCAGTGGGATATTGCATCTGTCACTGCGGCCTTCTGTTTAGTTCCCTCCAGCCTTGCGTAAATTAGTTGTTAATCTTCCTACTTTCATAATTCTTGACAAGTTATTCAGTGTCTTTTTGTAAAATTCATATTTATGCCTCCTGTAGAATGCAGGTGTCCCAAAACAGTCATTGTTCTCTTGTCCCCCTCTCTAGATTCACGACCTTGGCACATTTGTTAAAACTCAGAACCAACATCAGTACATTAGTATTACCTAAACTCCAATTTTTATTCATATGTCATCTTTTTTTTTTCACTAATTTTACTTTTTTTCTATTCCAGGATCCCATAGATTTCCCTGTTTCTCATGGAGAAAGCAGAGTGCCAAGCAGATTGCCACTGCTTAGAAATAATGAGCTTAGGTCTATCTTAAACACTCTGAAAATGTTTCTTCACCCATAAAATGAGAAGGATAATAATATCAGCTCTGCCTTATTCAGAAGGTTTTTGTGTGAATCATAAAAATGTAGATTATGGGTGGGGGAAAGAGGAGTTGGGGGAAGGCAGGCAAAGAACAGGGAAATGGGGACATCTGCAATAGTGTCAACAATAAAAATAAAGGAAAAAAGTGGATTATGGGTACCATCTTAGTTCATTCAGGCTGCCATAACAAAATACCACAGACTGGGTGACTCATGGACAACAGAAATTTATTTCTCATCATCTGGAAGGCTGGAAGCCCAAGATCAGGGTGCCAGCATGGCCGGGGGAGGCTCTTCTTGGTCACAGACTTCTTGTATTATCCTCACATAAAGGAAAGGGGCAAGGGAGCCAGCCCCATGGGGCCTCTTCTATAAGGCCACTAATACCATTCAAAAGGGCTTTCTCTTCATGACCTACTCACCTCCTAGAGGCCCCACCTCCTCATTCCATCATTTTAGGGGTTAACTTTTAATATAGTCACATGCCAAATAATGACATTTTGGTCAAAACAGACTGTGTGCATTATGGCGGTCCCATAAAATTATAATGGAGCTGAATTTCCTGTAAGAAATAAAAGGATATGTGATTCAGAAAGAATGTTTTTTTCTCTGATGGCAGCAATACCTGTGGGGCTTCACAATAGATTCCCTCTCACTGACAAGAGCTCAATTTTGAGTGCACAGATTATGTCTCCATGAGCCCCTGACCTGTTACAGCACAGTGGAGCCTGTCTCCCCAGGGCTACATATGCAGAGGGCACTACAGCCCCGCTCCCCACCCAGATCTAGCTTGATGGTCTTCAGAATCCATCTCTGTAAGTTCTTTGCTGAGGACCTGAGATCCTGCACAAGAACACAAGTCCACAGAAGCAATGTTCTCAAGCAACAAGTGACACTACCACCTTAGTAAAAGCTTTGTGGGGCAGTGAGGAGCCAGCCTGTCCCTGTACTTTGGAAATATTCTCAGGTTGTAAGGATGTAAACTATGGATGTTTTATTTCTTCTATCAGTTCAGTTCCAGAGAGAGCCCTTTGTGCCAGATAGGGTCAATGGAACCAAAATTTCCAAAGTCAAAATATTGAGAGGCTTTGGTCCTACACCCTTTCTATGTTAAACATCCTCTTTTCTAAATGGTTACCAAAAAGTTTCTTAATCTCACCCCTGCTCCAACTTGCAATAGGCAAAACCACACTGTTATGAAAATACCTATGTTCCTTCATCTCTCCATCTTGATTTCTTGTTCTTACTGATCCTCAGGCCACTTTTCACTCCCTCCTGACAGTCACTTACCCAGCCAGTTTCTTCTACATATTTCCAATCAATCCAGTCCACTTCCCTGTTTGTGGAACAGTGCTGACAGCTCCAATATTCTATTCCTGACCCTGTCAGAAGGTAGCAGGAGAGGGTTGGCGGGATAGTATTTATAAAGTCTACCGCAATGTGAAGGCCTTCACAGCCACTCACTACTCATTCAATGACACCCAGAGCAACTTCCAGGCTTGTGAGTTTTATTTACAGTAAGTGCTCTAGACAGGCATACCATATTTTATCTTTTATACCACATTTACTGTACGTTTTATATGTTTGGGTATGTTAAAATACACAAATATTTACCATTGTGTTAAAACTGACTATAGTATTCACTAAAATAATATACTGTACAACTTTGTAGCTATGGAGAAATAAGCTATACTTACATGTATAGTAGCCTATGCCATCTAAGTTTGTGTGAGTGCACCCCGTGATGTTCACACAATGATGGAATCAAATTTCTCATAACATATACTCATCATTAAGCAATGCATGATTGCCTATGAATTTAGGGGAGAGGGACACATTCAGAGCATAGCAGTTACCCTGAAACACTGTAAAATGTGTGAAGTTGCACAGACACAGAGCTACTATTTTGCAAGTTAATACTGACTATAATTTACTCCTAATAAGAATAGAACTAAAATGTGGGTGACTGACAGGATTGGATAATCAAAACATTATGTATTGTTGGCTTAAGAATGTATTTTTGGAGAGTTCCAGCCAAGATGGAGGTGTAGGTAGCATACACTTGGCTTCCTCACACAACCAAAAGGATAACCACAAATTTAAAAACAAAAAACAACCAGAACTCCCAGAAAATTGAACTGTATGGAAGTCCAGCCATCAAGGAGTCAAAGAAGAAGCATTCATCCAGACTGGTAGAAGGGGCAGAGACAGGCAGCCGGGCAGAGAGGATGCATGGCAAGTCTGCTGATGGTGGACCAGGGAGTGCAATATGGCAGCTGGTGGTCCCATATTCGCATGAGTAAAAGCCAGGAGGAACAACTGGGGAGCAAGACACACCATGTAGTCCAGGGTTCCAATGAGGAGAAATAAAGTCTCAAAACCTCAGGCTGTAAAAATCTGTAGAATTGTGGCAGTGGGAAAAACTCCCAGTCTCACAGGAGAGTCCACTGGAGAGACCCACAGTATCCCAGAACGTACTCAAGTCCCCATTCCTGGGAATCAGCCCCTGAAAGAGCACAATTCAATTGTGGGAAGCAAGGGAAGTGACAGAAAATGGGACAAAAGCCGAGCAAGCTAGCCAGTGGCATTGTTTCCTCTAGGACCCCTCCCCTACATACAGCAACACAACACAGTAAGTGGGTTGCCCCACCCTGGTGAATACCCCGCCGAGACGAAGAAATGTGGCCCAAGTGAAAGAACAGATCAAAGCTCTGGAAAAAGAACCAAGAGATGAGGGGATAACCTATTAGATGCAGAGTTCAAAACACTGGTAATCAAGGTACTTACAGACATAGCTGAGTACAGTCACTAAATAGAGGAAGAAGTGAAGGCTATACAACATGAAATAAAGGAAAATATACAGGGAACCAACAGTGAAGGGAAGGAAACTGGGACTCAGGTTAATAATTTGGAACAAATAGAAGAAATAAACAACCAACCTGAACATAATGAAGAAACAAGAATTCAAAAAAGGGGAAGGGAGAGGCTTAGGAACCACCAGGACAACTTTAAATGTTCCTACATCTAAATCATAGGGGTGTCAGTAGAAGAGGAAAAGGAAAAAACTGAAAACTTATTTGAACAAATAATGAAGAAAAACATCCCCATCTGGTGAAAGAACTAGGCTTGCAAGTCCAGGACACTCAGAGAGCCCCAAAGAATTTAGATCCAAGAAGAAACATACCAAGACACACCATGATTAAGTTACCCAACATTAAAGATAAGGAAAGAATCTTAAAAGCTGCAAGAGAAAAGGAGATAGTTACCTACAAAGGAGTTCCCATAAGACTATAAGCTGATTTCTCAAAAGAAACCTTACAGGCAAGAAGGGGCTGGAAAGAAGTATTTAAAGTCACAAAAGGCAAGGACCTACATCCAAGACTACTCTATCCAGCAAAGCTCTCATTTAGAATGAAGGGCAGATAAAGTGTTTCCCAGATAAGGTCAAGTTAAAAGAGTTCATCATCACCAAGCCTCTATTGTATGAAATGTTAAAGGGACTTATCTAAGACAAAGAAGATGATCAAAACTATGAATAGTAAAATAAAAACAAACTCACAACTATCAACAACTAAACCTAAAAAACGAAAACAAACTAAGCAAATAGCTGGAACAGGAACAATCACAGAAATGGAGGTCACATGGAGGGTTATCACTGGGGAGGGGGCAAGGGGAGAATGAGGGGGAAAGGTACAGGGAATAAGAAGCATAATTGGTAGGCACAAAATAGGGGGAGGTTAAGAATAGTATAGAAAATGGAGAAGCCAAAGAATTTATATATACAACCCATGGACATGAACTAAGATCAGGGTGGGGCGGGGGGGGTGAATGCTAGAGGGAAGAGGGGGAGAAAAGGGAGGAAAAAAATGGGACAACTTTAATAGCATAATCAATAAAAAATACTTAATGACATATGGACATGAACTAAAGGGGGGAATGTGGGTGGGAGAGGGCGTGCAGGGTGGAGAGGAGTGAAGGGGGGAATGCAACAACTGTAGTAGCATAATCAATAAAATATATTAAAAAATACTTAAAAATAAAAATAAAAAACAAAAAAAATTTTTTTAAAGAAATGTAGTTTTGAAGCATGTTTATACTTAATGATGGGTGTTTCTAACATTCTGGCCATTTTTTTCCAAACAAAATACTGATGCCAAACTGAAGATCCAGTCCAAAATGTGCTAAGATGGCTAACCTCCTCTTTCTGACCCTGGTCAGCTCCTCTTTGCAAACGAGTTCATCCTGGGTATGAACACCCAATCTTTAGTGCCATTGACCACCAAGAAAGCCTACTTTTTCTCCAGTGTTGCCTCAGATGGCTTTAAGATGCGGGTTTCAAAAAAAACCACTTAGTGAGATGCAAAGTAATAGAGAAACAGCATGAAAGGCTCAAAAAATCTTTATCTAAACACACCCCTGAATAACAAATTAAGCAAAGTTTTACACAAGCTGTTAACAGATGTGACAGCAAGATGTGCTTACAGTAATAAAGTGGGATATCCATTAGGAGAAAACCATTTAATATCTGCAGTCGGCTACCTGTCAGCCTCCTTGCCAGCTGCCCTCTCCCAGCCTCTGATGGCAGGATAGTTCCTCTTGGATGCCTCTATAACAAACGAACAATATCCAACATTTCAAGCCCAATTTACAGCCTGTCTCTAGCAAGGGTATAAAATCCATGGCTCTTGTTTTGTGTTCTAATTCCACTTGAGGCTTTTTGGGTTTTATTTTCTTATTTTGCCTTTGCCTCATTTTTCTTAAACCTAACTTTTACTTATTTTGATCTTGTAATATATGTGCCTTCATAAAATACCCTTGCAAACTACTTTCTTATGATATGCATCTTTGCAAACCATCTTTATAATTCCTTTTAGGAACAAGTCAAATAAATGAATAAACTGCTTCTCTGTTCACTTTTCAATACTTAGCATTCGTCATCCTCAGCACTTGAGCTCTACATGGACTGTTGAGCGTCCTCTCTGCCTGCCCTGTCCCTCCAAATACACGTATCTGTAATTTCCTGTCTGAGTACTAAGCAGTACTAAGGTACTTTCACCTTCACAGATGTTATCTCATTTTATCATTCCCCCCTACTCAGAAAAGTTCAATGATTTGTCTAAGTACATTCAGGTGGTAATTCAAAGTCCATATTTGAACCCTAATTTACTTGATTCCAAATCTTATAGTCTTTCCACCATTCCACCTAGTTCTGGTCTCTTCAGGTTTAGCTTCTAACAGGACTGAGACACCCGTGAGCTCTCCGTCATGGTGTATTCCCACTGCCACACTCGCTGGTGTGAGCCTCAGCGGCACTTCTTCAGCCTGGCTCCCTGTCTCCACAGAGCTTCTGTCTCCAGTTTTCAACTTTGTCCCATTATAGGAAGGACAAAACACTTTGCCAAAATAAAATTGACCCTTGACATTCTGTGGAATATTTCATTCCTATCATCAGGCTATTTTCTAACTTATCATTATCAGTTTAAACTTAAAGACTGATTATCAAATTTTCTGCTCCAAACCTCAACTCTACATTCTTTCCTGAGTTTTCAGATCTCTGTGAGATATCTTTTATTTACTAATTTCATTGTAATGCTAAACTCCGGGTTTTCATCCCTAAAATTAATCTCCCTTCAACTATTCTATCAGTGAGATAATATCTCCAGTCACCAGGTATACATCTTAGAGTCTTCTTTTATGTAGACAAAATGGAATTATAGAGTTTAATGGTGACTCCTGCTTCAAAACATATTTTAGACTCGTCATTTCAGCCACCTCCTTCCACAGAAGCAAAAACGACTTCCAGAACCTTATTATAAAAAGGAATGAAGTACTGAACATACAAGGTGGGTGTGCCTTGAAAACATTATGGTAAATGAAAAAAACCAGACACGAAATGTTTGTCCGAGGCAGCGGGGAAACAAAAGGGAGAAACTGCTTTTAATGGCTAAGGAGTTTTATTTTGGAATGATGGGAATGTTTTGGAACCAACCAGACAGAGGTATTGGTTGTACAACATTGTGAATGCACTCAATGCCACTGAATTAATTATTCACTTTAAAATGTTAATTTTATGCCATGCGAATTTCACCTCAATAAATTACTTTTTTAAAAAACAGACTTCTAACAAATCCATCAGCCTTCAATATCTCCCAATTCCATTCCCTTCCATCCCTTGCTGGCAGATTTATCTTGCTGGAATACCTCTTTCATTAGGCACCCACCATGGTTTCCCTTTTTTTCGTCAAGGTTAAACTCATCTGCCTTTAGTAACCAGGGTCCCCAAACTTATTTTCCGTAAATACTGCTACACATCAATGCTTGTCTCCTCAACGAATTTCAGATGTGACCACTCCGGGCTCATCTCTCAGGCCAGGAGTCTCAATGTCCACCTAAAGTTCTCTAACGACCATCTTTAAGCTTCCATCACCCTGTTCTAGCTTCTCCATGCATCAGAAATACCTGCCTTCATGCATTTCAGTTCTGAAGAATGTAGTGCTTTCATCTGATATGTAAAATACATATTACCTAACCAGGTCATAAGTTTCTTTAAGGCAAAATACCATATCAGAGACATCATTGATTCTCATACTACCTCACTTTTTGGAATACAAGGAGAACTTAATAAATGCTGCATTGATTACTCATTAACTACAACTCAGGAAAGTTAATCATCTCTTTCTCCCACTCCTTCTACCAAGCTATAGTATTTCCTTTGTTGGGAACAATCCCTGACCTCTTCTATGAAGCCTGTTTCAGTTCCCTCATTTAGCAAGAAATAGTTTCTCTAATTTAGGGGAAATTGACTATATGCCACCTAATAAAGAAGCACCATTAATACATACAGGCCCAGGATCTATGGGGTATGATAACCATGGCGATTTACATTAGTCATGTTTTCTTCATAGGGAATTCCAAAGCCACATTTCTTCTTCTTTCTTTTTTTATGATTTTATTTATTTTTTTTAGAGAGAGAGGGGAGAGGCGGGAGAAAGAGAGGGAGAGAAACATCAATGTGTGGGTGTCTCTCACAAGCCCCCAACTGGGGACTTGGCCTGCAACCCAGGCCTGTGCCCTGACTGGGAATTGAACCAGTGACCCTTTGGTTTGCAGGCCTGCGCTCAATCCACTGAGAGACACCAGCCAGGGTCTGAAGCCACATTTCTTTTATTTGTTGTGTTCTGTACAAAGAACAGATAGTGGTAAGTGGAAAGACAGATATCTATGGGATGACGCTTAGAAAAAACACTTCAATATATGTCCCTCAAATAAAAAACAAACAAAACCAAAAATAAATCATTAGTTGAAAACACTAAGTCTTTACTCCAACCAACTAGTGTCTTATAACCCCGTTCATCCTCCCTCCTTCCACATCTTTATCGTGCGGCATCATGGGAAAAGCATCACTATGCCGAAGATTTTATAAGAGGTTATGGTTGGGTAAAATGGGGACATAGAGAAATCAGTAAAAATGGGTGTTCAAATCATGAAGCTGGAGTAAGAAGAGTAATTTTGCCTCTAGACTCTCAATATCTCAGTGATCAATTTTTTAATAAACCCAAAAAGCATAAAGACAAGTCTAAAAGATCTTCCAGTTTTAAGTAGCTTTCTTTTCTGAGAAGCAAGAGTGCTAGCCGTATAATTAAGTTTTAGAAGTGGAATGGGAGTGGGTGCAAATTATAAACATATCAACACCAATAGACACAGATCCGAACACAGCAGGAATCTGATAAGGATTAAAATCAGCATAATAAAGAGACTCCAGTTGTTACTGCTAACAGAGATTTGCCATTTCTAAAATACCACAATGACACCATTGTTTTTATAGAATATGTGCTGGTAAAAAGTTAATATACTCTGTTGTTTTATACATATATATATATTTTATTGAGGTTCTTTTTTTAAAGTATTTTTATGTTATATTTTCATAAGCAATTCCTGTTTGGCTTCAGAATAACATTTTTCTGCCCACATGAGAAACCCTGCCAAACCTTCAAGGTTTTGCAATATTCTTTTGTAGTATATGTTTTATCAGAGAATCAAACAAATACTAATTTTTTTTCTAAAGAGAGAAGTATGCGTCCCTGCCAAGCACCCAAGTTACAATATGATATAATGTGAACTATTAACACATTCTGTATGTTCTCTAAAACCTTCAATAGTGATACCATGGTAGCCGTCGGCTTCAATGGGGGCGCATGTGTGGAATTAAGGGGTTGGATGTGACTCAGAGACCATAGCCCTTTTCATGAACAAATACATAATTTAAGACTCATGCTATCTTTTTTCCTAGCCAGTTTCTATGATCAATCACTTCATTTTTTATAACCCTGAGACTCCTCAGATGCACCAGTTCTTAGATATCCTGAAGTGAGACTCTTTATTCAACACAGAATACCTTTACCATGAAAAACCATGCAGGTTTGAAAGCAGAGGTGACCTGGTCTCAATTCAGGGACATTAGCCTCAGGAACTACAAACTGCTTTTATTTCTTGAGGTTTAAATACATTTAAAAGCCACCATGGAAGCTGTTTGAAGGAGAAGAAAGAGGAGAGAATAAAGAGGACTGTGGGAGAAATAGAAGAAAAAATCAGAGAAGGAGGAATTTAGTCTCTCAGACACACTGGAGGTGAGACAGCACGCCCAAATTGTATTTCTCTGCAAACTCCTGGGCAGAATTGCATTTATGGAAATCCTGGCTCAGATGACCAGCAACATCAAATTAACTAGAAACTAGAAAAAAGGAAATGACATTCATTGGAGAAAACCACAACTGACACCACGTGCAACACAACTTGGGCTCACCAAGGAAAGGATTATTCTCCCACAGTTTAGACTGACAAAGCCACATTCTAAAAGTTTCCCAGTCCTTTAATTAAAAGAAGCCCACTTGGATGATAGAAGTATGCCTATGCATAATGAGTCATTCTGTAGCATGTAATTATAAACCTGTAACTCATTATCAATTTAAATCATATAGAATCTGGAATGCAATGATAGATGCTAAGGCTGGCAAAAGAATGAGGCCTCACACTAGTAAGTAGTAACTATGTGTGTGTTTCCCACGCATGAATATGCAGTATTGACAAATGAGGCCATATGGAACATTCATTTTCTGAGATTCCTTGTTTGGTCAGGACACAGAGGTTATTTGATCAAACCATTGTAGGTATTCCTATTTGCCAATAAGGAAATCAAGATGAATAGTGAAAGCTTTCTTAAGGCCACACATAGAAACATGTAGTTTCCCTGTAGAAACTAAGCTCAGCATTGGGAAGGAAAAAGTACCCAACAGTTGTCAGACCCAATTACCCATTCATTGCAAAGTTCTTAGTAAGCACAACCCACCAAGCAGAGAATTAAGCAAGTATCATCCATCCAGCCACGAGGTAACCTAGCCGTACCTGCTCATTGGGAAACCTTTCTCAGAAATGGAAGATGAGGGAGTTACTGAGTAGAGCATCGATGCCCTTGACTGGTAGTTCCAGATAAGAAACTTCCTGTATAAGAACCAGTCAGGAAACTTGAGAGGGAAGGAGACTTGACTTGGGCTGGTGAACACACAATACAGTGTACAGATGATGCATTATAGAATTGTGCACCTCAAAACCTATATAATTTTATGAACCTGTGTCACCCCAATAAATTCAAATAAAAAACATTTTTAAATTAAAAAAAAATTAGTGGGGAAACCTAAAAACAATGCAGTTTCTTCTCCTCATGGTAACCAGTATGAATTACTACTGACTATCAATCACTTCCTAAGAGTTGCACATTGTCCCAGGAAAGGGTAAGATAGTGAGCATGACAGGGGGAGACTAGCATGCTTCTTTAAATAAAAATGGAGTCCAAGATGATAATTATTTTAGATGATTTGTTTAAACATAAGAAAGTTGTTTTATTTAATACTTCTCAGTAGTCAATGGGTTCATAGCATAACACTATGGAGAGATTATAAATTGTACTTGGTAGGTGAAGAAAAATGACTGTCTTTGGTCATAGTGTGACTCAATAGCAAACTTTGTGCAAGTAAAAAATATTAGTAGATTTCATTCTACTCTTTTTAATATCTAAAATCATGGTCATAATCTCTTAGCTATTAAGGTCAAACATATTGCTATAACAGTAGTTCCCTTATAAAGTCATTTTAATGCAGTTCAGATTTTTATTAAGTACTCCAGGACTATCACATAAAGGTAAGCAGATAGACAATATGTAAAGAATCTACTTACTTTCACTTTGAGGGGCAGCTGGATAACCATTTAACAAATATTTGTTTATTGGAAATTGAGATTGTGAATTTATACCAGTAAAATTTTGCTGAGCAGATGTGTAGATGTAAGCCCAAAACAATAAAAAGAATTAGGAGGAGAAAGAGCATCAATGAATAGATTTTAACAAATTTCTGGGAGACAGAAGATGTCACAGTGGTAACCCATAAAACTAATTTGTTTTTGCCCTGGCTGGTGTAGCTCAGTAGGTTAGAATGTCATTCCATAAGCTGAAAGGTTGCAGGTTTAATTCCCAGTCAAAGCACACACCTAGGTTGGGGGTTCAATCCCCAGTTGGGTGAGTATGAGAGGCAACTGATTGATGCTTCCCACCCTCTCAGACTCCCTCCCTTTCCCTCTCTCTAAAATCAGTAAGCATATCCTCAGGTAAAGACAAAAAGAAAATTAATTGGTTTTCTTAAAGATGTTTAAAAATATGTTAAAATCATAAAGAACACAGTACTATAGAAAGTAAAACTAAAAAATATGACGAAGATCTAAGAAATTAAAATATAATCATTACCCATATGACCAAGCAATTCCATTCATAGAATATATCTTGGAGAAATGAAAATATATGTTTGCACTAAAATTTGTACTTAAAGTTCATAGCAGTAATACATTTTATTAAAATAGTGGAAACAATCCAAATGCCCATCATCTGATGAATGGATAAACAAAATGTGATATGTCCATACAATTGAATATTATTTGACCAGAAATAGAAATAAAGTACTGATACATGCCACAAGGTTCAATGTGGACGAACTTTGAAAATATTATGCTGAGTGAAAGAAGCCAAACACAAAAAGCCATGTATTATATGAGACTATATAAAACTTCTAGAAATGACAAATCCATAGCCACAGAAAGCACATAAGTATGTGCCAAGAGCTAGGGAGAAAGGGAAATATGGACCAACTGCTAACAGGTACAGCATTTCCTGTGGGGGTGACATAAATATTATTAAATTTCATAGTTGTAATAGTTTTCAAAACTGTGAACACACTAGAAACCATCGAGAAGATGGCAGCTTAGGTAAGCATGGCTTGCCTCCTCGCACCACCACAACAATATTACAACTAAACTATAGAACAACCATCATTCAGAACCATCAGAAATCAACCTGAATGGAAGTCCTACAACTACAGAAGAACAAACTACATCAAGACTGGTAAGAAAGTGGAGATACAAAATGAGCTGGTTCAACACTCACACACAGCAGGTAAAAATTGAGAGGGATATCCCAGGAATGAAGGGGCCCAGCCCCACAACAGGCCCCCTAGCCTAAGATTCCAGTGCCAGGAATATGTCTCCATAACTTCTAGCTATAAAATAAGCAGGGATTGAGGATTTGGAGGACAAACTGCTAGAGTCCCAGGCAGTTCCTCTTAAATAGTCCCTACACAGACTTACTCAGAGTTAGTCCCTCTGAGCTCCAGCACAGGGTCAGCAGATTGAAAGGCACCCGAGACAGATAGGGAGAAACTGAATTTCCCAGCATCAGGGGAAGACCTGGGGGGCAGCTTTCTCCCAGACAGAAGTGCTGGCAGAGGCCATCATTCCTTTTCTGAGCCCTCTTCCCACAGAGCCACACAGCTTGCAGGCAGGCACCATATCTGAGACTCCACCAATCTGGCTCACTCTGTTTGCCCTACCCGGGTGGTAACCTGAGGCCCTGTCCACCCAACTTTCAGGCCAACCCAAGCTGTTTCCAGTGGCTTTTCTATATGAATGGCTTGTCTTCTCCCGTGCTTCAGATTTTCCTAAATTATCTCAAACAAGCAGCATCTGGCTGCAGGGAGCCCCATACCTCTCAATGAGTTTCCCCAGGCCCAGAACTAGAAGCAGCCAGACTTGGTTCACAGCTTGACCTCACCAGGGCACCTCCAAGCCCAGCACAAGCAACAGCCATCAGCAGATCACTATGTAGCTTCTGCTTTGTGACATCAGACAGAACACAGGTGGTGGCTGACCTTGGCTGTACCAACAGCAATCAAGACTTAACTACAACACGAGTGTGTACATAGCCCACACAGTGGGCTCACCTTGAGTACACAGCTTGAGTAATAGGGGAGGTTGTGCCATTGGACCTTATAGGACACCTACTACATTAAGCAATTCTACTAAGTCCTGCTCTGTTAGGTGGGCTCAGGCACAGCTGATACTCCATGGTGGTCAGAAGTGGGTGGTCAAGGGACACAGCCAGTCCTTGGCCCTGATTGGCCTCTCACTGAGGTGCCAACAGCAATGAAGGCTCAACTACAACAGGAGGGTGTACAGCCCACAAGAGGGCTGTACCTTCAGTACTCAGCTGGGCAACCAGGAAAGTTGTGCCCTTGGACCCTAAGAACACCTACTACATTAGGCAACTCTACCAAGCCAGTGAGACCTAGCAGCTCTATGTAATACACAGAAATAAACACAGGACCACTACAAAAATGAGGAGACAAAGAGGCATGGCCAAAATGAGAGAGCAGAACAAAACCCCAGAAAAAGAACTAAACAAATGGAGACAAGCAAGGTACTAGATGCAGAGTTCAAAACGCTGATTATAAGGAGACTCAATGAACTTAGGGAAAGACCAGATGAACTGAGAGAGAACTTCAGCAGCATCATAAAAGATATGGAAACCTTAAAAAAGAACCAGTTAGAAATGAAGGATACAGTTACTGAAATGAAGAACAATTTACAGGGAATCAATAGTAGGGTGGATGAAACTAAGAATGTAATCAGTGATTTGGAATATGAAGAAACAAAAAACAACTGATCAGAAGAACATGAAGAAAAAAGCACCAAAACAATGAAAATAGTGTAAGGAGCCCCTGGGACAACTTCAAGCATACCTACATTTGCATCATGGGGTGCCAGAAGGAGAAGAGAGAAAGCAAGAAATAGAAAACCTACTTGGAAAAATAATGACAGAAAACTTCCCTAACTTGGTGAAGGAAATAGAAAAATAAGTCCAGGAAGTACAGACAATCCCAAACAAGATGAACCCAAAGAGGCCCACACTAAAGCACATCATAATTAAAATACCAAAAGATTAAAGACAAAAAGAGAATCTTAAAATCAGCAAGAGAAAAGCAGTTAGTTACCTACAACAGAGCCCCCATAAGACTGTCACTTGATTTCTCAAAAGGAACTTTTAGAAGTGATTTAGTCTAGGAGTGATTGGCAAGAAATATTCAAAGTGATAAAAAGCAAAGACCTACAACCATGATTACTCTATCCAGCAAAGGTATCATTTAGAACTGAAGGACAGATAAAATCTTTCCCAGACAAGAAAAAGCTAAAGGAGTACATAATGAACAAACCAGCATTATATGAAATGTTAAAGGGTCTTTTCTAAGAAGAAGATAAAAAATATGAACCATAAAATGGCAATGAATACATATCTATCAATAATTGAATCTAAAAATCAAAATTAACAAACAAGCAGAACATAAACAGAATCACAGATATAGAGAACATTTTGATGGTTGCCAGATGGAAGGGGGGTAGGAGGATGGGTAAAAAAGGTGCAGGTATTAAGAAGTACAAATTGGCAGTTACAGAATAGTCATAGGGATGTGAAGTACAGCATAAGACATAGAGTAGTCAAAGAACATATATGTATGATCCATGTACATGGACAATGAGGTAGGGATTGCCTGAGGGAGTGGGGGGGCGGAGTTTGCTGGGTGAAGGAGAACAAAAGGGGACAACTGTAATAGCATAATCAATAAATAAAATATAATTAAAACATTTTAAAGCCATTGAATTGTACACTTCGAATGAGTATACTATATGGTATGTGAACTATATATTTCAATAAAGATTTGGATAGATATAAAATCTTTGAGAATATAATGAAGAGACTACTGTAGAGCTGAAAAATCAAAAAAAAAATGCCCTCACCTAAATAAGTCATTGGGAAATTTCCAAACCACAAGAATGCTAGGAAGATTCTGAAATCTTGCAAATTGTCATCTACAAAGGAATGAGAATCCTCCTGTGGTAGGACGTGCCATCAGCAGCACTGGACCCCAGAAGACAGTTGAATATTGCTTTCACTGCTAGGAAGGAAAATGATTTTCAGTACAGGATTCTTTATCCAACCAAACGATAAATCAAATAAAAATCAAGGAGGACTAAGAAAATTCCCCTTCCATGCATCCTATACTAGGAGGTTTCCCAAAGATGCACTCCCACAAAATGTGGATGAAAAATCAAAAAGTCAAAAATTTAGAAAGAAGCAATTTCAGCTAAGTGGAACAAAAGAGAGAAGTCCCAAAATACCAGCTCTGTAACAGCCTTGTTAGGGGAAAATCATCAAGATTGCAGCAAGAGGACAAAAGGCTCCAAGAATGTATTGAGAATATCCCCTTATTCCAAGGACTAGATACAGCCTTTGATAAAGAAAAACAACTTACACATGAGATAAAAGTGGATAAAAATGTCAGTTTTAAAAATTCTCATCTTTCTAACAGGCATCTCCAATAATAGACATTTTCTACAACAGAAAAGCAGTAGAAAGTGTTGAAAATTAAAAAGAAATAGAGGGGGGTTGGGTGAAAAAAAGTGAAGGGATTATGTGGGGGAAAATACCTCATAGACAGGCATCAGTATGGTCATTACCAGAGGGGGAAGTTAGGGTGGGGGGAGGCAGGAGAGGGTGATGAGGGAAAAGACAGTGACGGAGACATGACTTGGGGTGGTGAGCATGCAATATAATATACAGATGATGCGTTATACAATTATACACCTTAAACTTATATAATTTTATTAACCAGTATAACCCTCATAACTTCAACAAAAGCAGAATAGAGAACTAATTATATTTTCTAGTGAAATGAAGGTACCCACCAGAACTTAAAAATATTTAACTCAGAAACAGTTAAAAATTAAATGTGGTTTCCACTAGTAAGGAAGATTGGTGGTAGAGAAAGATGGAGAATGATATATTATTTGATTATTATAAACTTTTCAGTAGCATTTTATTTTCAACCATAGTTATGTATTATTTTGATAAAATGTTTAAACACTTACTGATCACTTTATACTTGTGAAATACTATGTTAAGGTACAAAGGAAGATATAAAGTCAAATAATTTATGCTTTCCGTGGAGTAAAACCAAATATACACACAAACTATGTGACTTGATAAAATGAAATAAATATTATGAGATGTCACTTCTCCCCACCAAAAAGGTACAGTGAGTGATTAATTATGCCTAAAAATAAAACAGTTGTATAAAAGTGGTATCATTTGAACTAAACTCTAAAACTATTGGTAGGATTTTGATAGATGGAGAAAGGAAAAAGTATATTCTATTTTGTCCTAAAATACATTCCACAAAAGGACAATCATTTTTAGACATTCCTAACCAAAAGCCAATTACACCTTTCAGGAAGGAGCTGTTATTTTTGAAATACTCATCTGAAGAGGAGAAGAAATATTCAGAATATTTCATGCTAAGCTCAGACTTACCTGTACCAGAAAATATTTGGAGCTTATGAGTCACTTAGTTACTTAAAGAATAAAATCCTGAGAGAAACAAGATTATATTGTGTGTCAGTGACCATGAAGATTACATTCATTTACCTAGAACAGTTTCTGTTGACTTAAATATGCTTTAAGTTAACGTCTCTAATTCTCTAAGAAAAATAGCAGAGCTTATTTCATGGAAAATGTTCGCACTGAATCACAGAGTGCTTTTTCCTTTTAACTTTTTTGTCAGTGCATATTTTTGTCATTTTTAATGCCAAACATATATTTATTGAAGGCTTATGTTTATAACCAAATCTATTACTATCTATGCCAATAAACTTGATTTAAGTATTTTATTTATCATTGATTTTTTTTATAAGAAATTAGATTTTTTATCCACCCAAAATCAATTTGGAACCAAAATAGGTGGTCTATACTAAAACTTAACGAGTTTTGCTATAAAGTCAGTTGGGGGAAAAAACATAAGAACTTCTTGATTAAAACAAGTTTGTTTCTGTTGTCAAATATTTTGAAGTAATTATTCTGCTTTTTAACACCTATGTGCCTTTTTGACTTAAAAATACAAAAAATTGCCATGAGGATGAGATGGAGCAATTTGAGTATTTTAAAAGCTGAAGGAGCAGATTTAAAATTAATGATTTTTTAAATATCATACAAAGTTTCATTAAAATCTCCTCTGTCTCCTGTTTATTCTTCCACTTTACCTGCTTAATCTCAACTGCTTTCACACATAGACCTCATTTACTCAGGCAGAGATAAGGCTAGTGGGAAAGAAAAAAAATGTACCTTAATATTTCAAGTGGACAAATACTTACTGAGTGCCCATTTTGTACAAAGAACTATGCTAGGTACTCTGGAAAATACAAAAGTAGGATGATACCTGACCTCTGTTCTCGATCTTGTGCAGAGAGATTAAATGAACCTGAAACTGCAAAACAATGCGATGTAAGAATAAATGCCAATGGGAGAGGCACAGACTGCAACTCAGATTTGGGAGAAGGAAGCACTTCGAAGGAGCTGAAGTGGAATGAACTGATGATTTCCAAGGGTGATGCGGGTCTTGAGGGCTGACTTGGAAGAGTCAGGTGGATGGAGAGGAAAAGCAAGCTCAGGCCACACAAGGACAATGACGTGAGCACAGTGGCAGAGACAGGAAGGAGTATATTGTATTTGAAGTTCTAGTTTGACCAAACTGAGGCAAATTCTCAGGGAAGAGGGAGAAGAGTTTGGAGTGTCAGAAGCCACTCTGTAAACAATCTTGAAAGTATTATGTTGGCACTAAGAAATCCCTGAAGTATGAGATGAAGGATGACACAGCAAAACCAGCTTTTGAGTAGATTAATACTGCAACCAGTACAGAATGAATATTAGGAGAAGCATAAGACAGAACATTACTCATCTTCCCAGATGTGAAGCAATGGGAATGTAAATTATGGTGGTAGTAGAAAAAAAAGTAGAATAGAAAGAGATATGAAAAACATCAAAGAATAAATCAACAGGATTTGTTTGTTGACTAATTTGAGATAGCTCTTGGGTATTTATGTAAATACAACTATAAACTTCCAATCTCAACATGTCTAAAACAGAGCTCCAAATCTCCCCCCACCCAAACCTGTTCTTCCTTCTGGTTCTTCATCTTTGTGAGTGATGTCTTTGTCCGTACAGTTGTTCACACCAGAACACGAGATGAAAGGTGGTGCCAGTCTTACTCTTTCCCGCTCTCTTCCCCATCCCTAAACAAATACCAAGTCCCAATATTGCTCTGTTATTTTTCAACCCTACCCACTTCTCACCTGCTTTCTGCTATTTTTCCCCAGTCCAGGCCACAGTCAGCTCTTTATTACAAGGCTTCTAAACAGTCTTCCTGTCATTTCTCTCATTGTTCCCCCTTACATTCTTTTTTTTTTAGTTTAATCGTTACTGTATTTTTCCATTACATTCTTAAAACTGTGTGTAGCTTGAATTATCTTTCTGAAATGTAAATCTGATCTGATAATAGCACTATTTCAATGTAACCATTCACACAAGGAAATAAAATGTAACTATTTTATTTTCTTTAATCCTCTTCAGAAGTCCTCATCGGATAAAGAAGTAGAAGAGAGTGGGAAGTACTTAGACTTGCCAATTGAGCATTTTTACTTCTAAGTCTCTTTCATGTAGATCAAGCTTCCCTGGAACTTTGTTCTAATTTACAAGACTTCTTCTCTCCCACCTTTGCAACAGTACTATCAATCTCATAACCTCTGGGAATCTTCTTGCCACGCATCAAGAAGATGAGATTCCCCCTGTGGTAGTTCCTCCATAGGAGTTCCCTCATCACTCATCAATCCACTAAATCCACTTACCCTTTTCTTTGCATAAAACGTGTCCTACTTGGAAATATCAAAATCTAGTCTGGACCCTGTCCCTGTTCAAGTTATGTACCTGGTGCCTATCTGTGACCTAGCGCATCAGCCCCTGTAAAGACTCTAAAATGGTTCCTGGGGGCAACTGTCAGGTGCCCGCCAAAAATTTTGAACTAGAACATGAAGATTATCCTGTGAATATTAGATAACTTTTTGCCTGGCACATTTTTCCTTTTTTTCTGATTAAAATAACAAATCTGCCCCCACCAGTATGTCTCAGTGGTTGGAGTACCGTCTTGTAATGGAATCACCATCCTGTGATTCCAGTCAGGGCACATACCTCAGTGGAAGGTTCATCCTCATCAGGGTGTGGGCACACACAACCCCCTCCCACCCCAGTTCAGTCATGTATGATCCCCTGCGCAGGGGGTCCCTGTGTGGATCCCCGGTCTGGGTGAGTGTGAAGGCAACCAATCAATGAGTCTCTCACATGGATGGCTCAGTCACACTGATGTTTCTCTCTCCCCCTGCCTCTCTCCCTTGCCCTCTCTCTCTCTAAAAAGAGCAAATGAAAAATTGGTGAGGATAAAAAAAGTAATAAATTGATTATAAAACTAAGTCCTATACTTGAAAACCACCCATATGGAGGCATGGTAGTTATTACTCTGGTCTATCCATCACTCTTTCTCCCTTTCCTTACATTAACAGACACTACCAACTTCAAAAAGAGGTGTTATGGAACTCAAACTCTACCTGAACACAGCAGTTGGTCCAGGAATGGTTGCATGAACCAAACAGAACTACTGCGAGTCTTCCCAGGATTTCTTTGCTGGAGATGCCAAAAGAAGACTCTCTTGTTTCTCAAGTCACTGAATGAAAGGTTGCCTGTAGACAAGTCAACTCCTCTCCCACCCCCTTTTCCATAGAAAGAACCAGAATGGGGCTGGCTTCAGAGGGAAGCAGAGACAAGGTAGGCAAATAGGGAGCTTGACATCATTCAGGTCTGAGTCCTGATTATTGTTAAGGCCTATGAGATGTTTGTCCTTTCCGCTGGTTACCTTTGTTACCACATTTCCTTTTGTTATGGAAGCTGAAGTTGACATCTCTCAGTACAATCAAGAATCTTGACATTTCAGCATGAAAGCAGGGACATATAAATTCAGAATGCTAATGATAATCATGGACTTTGGGATCAGACAGATCAGGGTTCAAATCTTAACTCTTTCACTCATTATCACATGACTTTGGATAAATTACTTAATTCTCACTTTTCTCATATCTCAAATGGGAAAGAGTAACACTTTATATTTTTTATTTTTTATTGAATTAATTGGGCTGACATTGTTCTCAGAACCATACAGGTTTCAAGTGCACAACTCATTAAAACATCATCTGCATACTGCATCATGTGCCCACAATCCTAAGCAAAGTTCCTTTCTCTTCACCTTTTCTTTTCCTCCACTTTGCTCACCTCCACCTACCCCACCTCCCTTTCGCTCTGGCTATCACCACACTGTTGTCTGTGTCTCTGTGTTACATCTATGTTTTCTTCTTAATCCCTTCACCTTCTCTCATCCAGCTCCCCCAAATTCCCTCCCCTCTAACACTGTCAGTCTGCTCCACGTATCCACGCCTGTTTCTATTTTGTTTGTATTTTGTTCATTCGATTCCACATATAAGCAAGATCATGTGGCATTTGTCTTTCTCTGACAGGCTTATTTCACTTAGCATAATAATCTCCATGTTCATCCAAGCTATAGCAAAAGGTAAGATTTCCTTTTCATTTTTTTTTATGGCCAAGTAGTATTCTACTGTATAAATGTCCTATAGTTGTCTTATCCACTCATCTACTGATGGGCACTTGGGCTGTTTCCAGATCTTGGCTGTTGTAAATAATACTGCAATGAAGATAGGGGTACATATATTTTTTAAATTAGTGTTTGTGTGTTTCTTCAGATATTTTCCTAGAAGTGGGATCGCTGAGTCAAAAGGCAGTGCCATTTTTAATTTTTTAAGGAAACACCGTACTGCTTTCCATGGTGGCTGCACCAATCTGTGTTCCCACCAGCAGTGTGCAGAGGGGTTCCCTTTTCTCTTCCTCTTCGTCAATTAGAAGTAATACTTACTTTAAATAGTTTGTGGGGATTTCCTGATATAACATGTATGCCAGTTGATAATGCCAATAAATGTCCATTAAAGATTTGTTGTTAAAGTTGTTGTTATTATTATTATCATTAGTGTTATTATCTAAGTGAGAAAAATTGCTTTCAGGCCAGAACACACCATAGCTAAGGTCAAGGCTTAGGCTTGACCATAGCGTAGATATTAACATAGGTAAAAAAAATTATGTTTACTAGAAGGCTGTTAAATCAGAGAGCTATAGCATGTGGGACAAAAGTAGGTTTACAGTCATGAGTATGTGGAACACAGAGTTTATTCTTGTATTATTATTTATTAATGATTGTATTATTTTCCATACTCACAACTGTAAACCTACTTTTGCCCCTCTATGCATTTTGGCTGGCCTTTGGCAGGACAACAAAAATATGGAGTCCTTTTGGAAGATACACACACCTGAATTGCTCTCAGGGAGTCCCACTAATCTTTTGATTCACTCCACCAAGATAACGTAAAGGGATTTGGTAAGGCATAAACCCCAAAGGACAAAGAAGATGGAAGATATGATGACAGCTACTAAATTTTAGAAACTAAAGAACAGAAAGATTAGTGGTAAATGACTTAGCAGATCTCAGAAAGCAAACAGTGTAGAAAGCCAAGAATTAATCAGATTATACAGCAGAACTCCCCAAACCTTGGAAATTAACAACATTGAGTAATCTAAAACTGGAGATGAAGGTAGGGCTTAAAACCAAGAGAACTGGTTGGAAGGGTAATTAAGAAGCAATTATAATTCTCATACTCCTATCTTGCCCCGGGACTCTCTGCAGAGAGTATAGAAAAGATCTTTGGATCAGAGGACACCAAGGATACCAAGGTCAGTCGGGGACTATTCTGAAAATAAAGGGATTAAGTGAAAGTATACACACTGAGTGTTGGGAAATGTAGCCTTCTTCTGCCACCAGCTCTCACAGTGCTGACAGCCAGGATTATAGACCTCAGGAGAGACAACTTATTGAAGAAAAGTGTATTCTCTGGGAAAATGTAGACAGGCTTAGAGAAAAGCACTAAAGGTACTAACACTGTGGGCTCTTCAATAAAATGGCCAGTGAAACAGACAGCTGGCAAGGCCAACCTCCATGGTGAGAGACTCCAAACAACTTTTAGGGTTGCACTCTTAAATATGAGAAGACAAGCACGGGTCACCAGACATTTGAGAAGGTATCTGACATAAAAGACAGCATGGGGGAAAAAATGCAAAGGAAACAGAGACAATAAAACCAAAAAATACCATTAATATCCTCACAGAGGGAGATTAACAACAAAAATTGGGAAAATAAAAAGGCTTTTGAAATTAAGAAAACAAAATAGCAGAAAAACTCAATAGAAAATTGAAAGATCATGCTGAGATAATATCTCCAAAAGAAAAGCAAAAAGACAGTGATGGAAAATTGGGAGATTAGGTCCAAATCAGAGGTTTCACTCAGTAGGTTCATTGTCCAAATAATGAAAGTTCCAGAATGAAAGAACAGAGAAAATGGATGAAATTAAATCAGCAATAAAACAATTTAAGAAAATTATCCAGAACTAAAAGGCATGAGTTTCCTGATTAAATGGTCCTCTGAGTATCCAGTCCCATGGACAAAAATAACTGCACAAGATACATCATGGTGAAATTATAAAACACAAGGGCCAGAAAAAAAAGATGATCCTAGAATTTTCCAGAAAGAAAAAACAGGCTTTATATCAAGGACCAAAATTCAGAATGACATTTAACTTCCTAGTAAAAACATTGGAGAAAACTGTAAAGTCACACATTCAAAAATCTTCAGATAAATGATTCCCAGTCTCAAAATCTATTCACAAGGAAACCACCACCTGAATGTGGGGGTAGGAGAAAGATGTACTCAGACATACAAGGTGTCAGACTACTTGTCTGCCTTGTATTGATGAACAGAAAGCAAGTGGAAGAAGCGCTCTGCCACAATGAAGAAACATGGAATGAGTACAGTAAATGTAAAGCCTGGCATCCACAGAAAAAGAAAACTAAGGCATACCAAAAAAGATGGCAGAGGGAAACAAAACTTACACAGGAAAGGAAAAGTACCAATAATATACTACAAGAATTTTATATGGAATGCATTGTATTGTGTGCAATATATTATGTATTACCTAATTGAATTACAAGAAGACTGAATTTTAATCTGATCAAGATAACAAAACAATTGTATTTAAAAGAAAGAAGGATGGGGAACATGGGTGAATGTAGCAGGAAGTGGAAACTATGTGTGAAGAGATAAATCTTCATCTTTCACTAGACAATCAATAGATGATTCCTAAAATCAAAAAAAAAATAAAGATAAGAATATAAACATGTTATTTAGAAACAAGGAGGTAAATACCACACCCCACAAATCAAGAGTAGTTGCCTGAGAAGAGAGGGAAATAAGAAGGACTAGAGGAGGAGGCGGAGGCTGGGTGGGGGAGGGGTGGATAGTGAGAGAGCAAAAGAAGAACGGTGATTTTCAAACAAGGCTTTTAATGCTTTTTTGAACCTCTGAGTTTTGTGCATTTATAACTTTGTTTAACATAAAAGTCAACTTAATAAAGATTTTTTTAATTAAAAATCATTCCAAACTATGTTATTTTAGACTACTCCCAGTTAACGAGAAAGTAAATTCAGAGAAAAATTAACATCCAGCTCCATGTCTGACTTACAATAGGAACTTCAATTGGTCTTGGCACTTATGGACACAGACAACAGTGTGGTGACTGTCAGGGGGAAGGGGCCTGGGCTGGGTGAATGGTGAGGAAAGGTGACTGGGCCTTGGATGGGAAACACACAGTACAGTATACAGATGATGCCTTGTACAATCGTGTACCTGAAACCTGTGTAAATGTATTAACCAATGTCACCCCAATAAACTCAATAAAAAATAAAATAATATTTGTTTCACTATTTCAATACATATATAAAATACATATACATTTATGGATAAATAAATAATCAATTAAAGGTAAATGTTA
Source organism: Phyllostomus hastatus (assembly GCF_019186645.2). NCBI lineage: Eukaryota > Metazoa > Chordata > Mammalia > Chiroptera > Phyllostomidae > Phyllostomus > Phyllostomus hastatus. Next base: position 24,560,921 of record NW_025333835.1, on the reverse strand, counting down.
TTTATTTTAATTAAAGAGTAATGAATTAAAGAGTCAATCAATAAATGAATCAAATAAATTTATGAATAAATGAATAAAAAAACTGTTACAAAAATACCATCTAGCTGTTTTAATTCACAACTTTTAGTATTTGTTTATGTGCAAAATCCTATCATCAATCAGTCACTATCAAATTGGCATAGAGTAGATATTAAGCAATGTTTGTCTTTTTGTTGTATGAGCACGCAAATAAATGTTGTAAAAGAATTTGCTCTCATCAGTCACAAAATTTAGAGTAAAAAGAAACTTCCACTTTCCTATAAGGTCTCTCATTCCCTTGTCATTACCTGGCACCACACACTGCTTTCAGTTTCTTCCCTGCATTCCACTTACTGTTATATATTACATTTTAAACAAAGGAAACCTTTAATAAATGATTGGCAATTTGTAATCCAAGTTACCAGTTTCTCCCATACCCAGGAAAAGGATGAAATGAAAGGCTTATAATAAAATCTAGAGAGAAAGAAAAGTCAGATTTACTTGGACTGATCGATGCATCAGCCGGGAGGTGAGGCTGTCTGACCTCAGCAGGGCAAAGTGGGTAGAGCAGGTGGGCTGGGAATCAAGAGAGACAAATGAGGAGCACTAGTGACTATCCTCACCGCGGGTCTCCTTGCCCGGTTTCTTCATTTGGATTGGAATGCTATAAACTTCCAGAACACCAGACACGCCCAGGTTCCAATGCAAGTACAAAAACATATTCTACCGCCAAATCCAAATTATTTTTGTATCATCCACCCTTTGAGATTATGTCCTGTTCCCTCCTTTTCTCTCAGAGTAGATAAGCAAGAATCAACTGTGTAGCCATTAACTGAGAAAAAGAAAATGGGAGTAATGGATTAACTAGAAATGCAGCAGGATCACAATGGACGAGGGAATAGAATACTGTTTGCTATCACATCCCCGGCTCCATCAGTGACTTATGCAAGAGAGTGAGTAACTGCTTACCTCAATTTCAGCTGTTAGGTAAGAACAACATGTCCTTCCTTCTTCTTAGCATGCTGTGAAAACTAAAAAGATAACATCTGAAAATACTGAAATACTCAGAAAAAATGATACCATAGAAACATGATCTTATCACCACACTCAATGTAGCATATATTTATTTTCTTCTACACAGTGCAAACAAAATTCTTCCATTAGCAGATACAAGAGTTCAAAAAGCAAGATACTGCAGCCTCCTTTGTGTATCAATTTTTTTTATTTTGAGAGAGAGAGAAATATTGATTTGTTGTTCCACTGATTTATGCGTTCATTGGTTGATTCTTGTAGCCCTGACCAGGGATCGACCCTGCAACTTTGGGGTATCGGGATGATGCTCCAAACAGCTAAGTTACCTGGCCAGGACTATGAGTATATTTTTATCAAGAGCTGTAGAGAATTTACATTTCTATCCTCAGTCCTATGTGTATTTGATTTCCATAAATGTTAAACATATTCAAGTGAGAGGAAAAGCTAGTCAATAACTTTAACCAAAGTTTAGAATTAAGTCTTTACAAGTGATATATACATGTTCCCTAAGGTTTCAAAGACATAGAAAAGTATAATTTAAAGCTACTTTTTACTGCAATTCAAAGTTATTGATCCCTTTAAAATATAACATTAAAAAACTTATTAAAGGGCAAATATGGCAACCCCGTCTTCATTTTGCACAATAAAGGGTGTTACTGGCCAGGAGGCATGTACAAAGGACACTGACATTTCTACTTCCTAACTCTAATTTCTTATTTATTGATCCCAATGGCAAAATGCCAGTAAGAATCCCATGCCTTTGTGGAAGAGAGTTAAATACAGTTAGGTCGGAATATAAAATGTGTTTCAATTTATGTGCAACTCTAATTGTTAGTAGTTTCTAGAGCACTGTGCTGAAAAAAATTCTGATGTTACTTCTGGTTTCAGCAATAGAGTGTTATGATCAATTAACAGTGTCTAACAATATGCATTCTTTGTTCGATCTCTGGGATAGAACTCAAACATTCCCTAAATCAGAGACTCTTTCATTATTAGTGATTACTGTTTTATGTAGATGGTATTCTGATTTATTTGTTATCAAGAACCTGCTAATTACCAGATCCCATGCTTTTGACATTTTCCAAACAGAATCATCTCACTATTTCTCACCACAGTCCTCTTTTGGATGCATTGTACACTGTTCCCAGGTAAGCAAATGGAGCAAGGATGCAAAGCAGATTTCCCAACGCCAACAGCTAATAAGTAGGGGGACTTGGGATAGATGCAACCTCTAGTCTATTGACTCCCACGTGATTGTGCTTTACTCAAAATCCAGGAACTCTGAAAGGGCTATGAAGGACCTTACTCAAGGGTACTTTTCTGTAGTGAAATGACTTAAAAGTTTGTCTAAAAACTGTTGCTTTGACATTTCCCCAACCCCACTGTTTGAAATAGCCTTTCCCTATAGAGCCTCTTCAAAACTTCCCTCTCTAATTGCTTTCTTCCCCCTCTACATACAAATGTGCACAGTCTCCTCTTTTCCATGCTAACCTTAATCTATGAACGTATTTCTAGACTAAACCTTTCTCATTCCACCCAATTTCTTCAGCTTTGCTTCTTCTGAGGGGCTGCAAAGCAGGACGTTAATAGGCCCACTCGACCTCCGCAAGCTCAGAGACCTTAAAAAACACCAGTGACGTTTCGGGATTCATCCACTGAACTTCTCCTTTCCCCGTGTTGACCCACAACACCTCACTGGGCCATGATGCTTGTTGTATTAGTTTCCAAGTCTATCATAACAAAATACCACAAACTGGATAGCTTAAAACAACACAAATTCATTCTCTCACAGTTCCGGATGCTAAAAGTCCAAAGTTAAGGTGCCCACAGAGCCATGCTTTCTCTGAAGGTTCTAGGGGAGGATCCTTCTTTGTTTCTTCTTAGCTTCTGATGGTGGCCAGCTGTGTTTGGTGTTCCTTGGTTTGCAGCTGCATCACTCCACTCCCTGCCTCCATCATAACATGGCCCTTTCTGTGTGTGTGCATGTGCATGAATGTGTGCGTGCTCACATGGCATTCTCTGCTACGTCTGTGTGTCTCTTCCTTCTTTTTATAAGGACACCAGTCAGATTGGATTTAGGCCCATCCCACTCCAGTATGACCTCATGTTAACTTAATCACAGCTGCAAAGACCCTATTTCCAAGTAAGATCCTACCCACAGGTACCAAGGGTTAGAACTTTGGCATACCTGCTTGGGAGGCACAATTCGACCTATAATAACACTACATCATCACAACCTGAAGTTGTTTATTGGATACTATTGGTAAGAGACTCTGGGAATCACACAAATATAAACACACATGTGCACCTTTGGGCCTCCACCTGAAAGACTGACCAGTTAGGCCTAAAATGAGGGAGGGGCTGAATTTAGAAAAATTTTGCCTACAATTTTTCCATATTAATAGCCATATAGCCTGAAATGATGTAGTTATCTGAAGTTTAAAAATCATACTCACAATATTTTGTTGTAAGTCATTATGTCTATAGTTACAATCCATTAAATTACCTGCCTTACCTTGGTATAATTAAGTCAAGCAGCCTACTTGAAAATATATCAAAAAGGCTATTTTTCTCTTATGTACAAACCACGTAAGTGTTAAAGACATCTAAGCTTTCTGGTACAATTTTCCACATATAAAGATGAAGCTTGATTCATCACTAAAGCTTTCATGGCAGTTGTTTTTCCAGAAGTGTGATGGATTTTCGCTAATCCCCCATATGGTCTTTCCTGGTTGGCTGGCTCAGGGGTGTGGTCTCAGGCCCTAGAACAGAGGAGAGCTGCCAGGCCCATGCCTGACCTCATCCGTTCTGTGCTCCTGGCAATTGAGTTATTCAGACTTGAACTAGGTTCTGTCTCCCTAAGGTTACATGTGAAACTGATTCTCATTTGAAAGCTCTTTCAGTGTATAACACATGGGACATATTTCCTTCAAAGTACATCAGCATGAACATTATCACCAAGAGTTGTTTTATGAGGCATTCCCTAGTGATAAGTCAGGTCACTGGGTTTGCATGCTGGTCTAAAGTGTGATTGAGCCATTACGTGTCCTGCTCTTCTTTAATACAAGATCCTATCCAGAGAGCAGGAGCGCCCTGTATGAGGTGGTGACAAAAAATCTCGTTGTAGTCTGGATGTGGAACATCCTCATTCCCCTTGACTGCCTGCTCTAGAAACCTTACTTTCCTAATCTAAAATAACAAATGTTTCTAAGATCAAGGATATCTAAGAAAATTAATTTATTTTGATATCTATAGCAAAGCAGCTCCACAAGTGCCACAGACTAATAACAGAGCTTATTGTAACTCCTGGATTTAAGTTTTCTTCAAAATCAGTGACAACTCGGAGTGGAGGTTACAGCTGAGAACCACCCAGGAGCTGATATCCTGAGGAAAAGAACCTATCAAAGTCATGAATTATGCTTCCATTGTCCAGATTGTCACGCATTATCTTGTCTCTAGAGTAGACTGCTTCAACCTGGCTCTACCATTAACCACCAATATGGACTTTGGGCAGTATTTTAATAGCTCTGTGCCTCCATTTCCTCACCTGTAAAATGGGATGAGAATAGTATGTTAGAGGGCTAATTGAAGATTTAAAAAGTTGATATATGTAAAATGTTCAAATCAGTGCCTGGCAAGCAGCTTTATGTGTTGCCTGTCTCCAGTGGAGGCAAAGGTTTTTTTGTTTTGCACACGGTTCAATAGACAAAACAAGAGAATATTGCCCTGCATATAAAAGGCAATCAATTAATTATTTAAAAAACTTAATGGATATGTGACCTGTATTAAAGTTACTGGTATTTAACATTGGATACTAAGGTCCTAATAGCATACGCACATAAAATAGTCAACCTTCCACATCACAGGAGGGACTTGGCTTTCACTGTAAACATCTAGTCTACCAACTCCTAAATATAAGATGATAATTGCACATATTGTTATCCATCACAGCAGATACATGAGCAAGACTTGGTGTTGGGCATTTCACATTTTCTTTTCTTATGCCTGTTTATGTATGCATAACAGCCTTGCTCCAGAAAAGATTTCAGATAGCTTTATAAATATTTTACTTCATTTCTCTATTTTACTTTCAACCTGTATTTTTCTTTCAATTCTACTTAAATGATGTGGACATATTCTCCTACTTCACAGGGAGATCTCCTATACTTGTCTTTCGTTTCTGCTTTTTTGAGACCTAACATTCGTGGCGACTGAAGAGTAGGGACATTTAATATTTAAAAACAGAATGAGTGGAATACTTGGTGCCATTTGATGGGAACATGTGAATCAGGAATGACATTAATAAACCATGTATTCCTGAATGGTAGAATAGCCTTTATATAGAGTGAGAAATAAAAGCTAACTCTATACATGAAAAAAGACATAGGCAAATTTTTTTTTAGTTTTGTATTTGTCAAGACGTGAATCAGAAAATCCACAACATGGTGTGGGGAGGCCTGGAGGAGATTAGCCAAACAACATGTGTGCATATATGCATAGCCCATGGACACGGACAATAGTGTGGTGAAGGCCAGGGGTGAGGGGCAGGGGCTTGGTGGGGCAGGGGGGAATGCGGGACGTCTATAATAATGTCAACAATAAAAATTTTTTTTAAATCCACAGCACACTGAATAACTGATTGGTGTGCAAAATTCCTTATTGTGTGGAACCTGAATTTGGGAAGAGATTGCATTCTATCTATGTTAAATCACTCAGTGTTCAGTGACCTAGAGCAGTATTACAAGGATGTCATTCCTACACAACCTGTCTAACGTAAGACAATTCTGTGCTCTTTATCTGCTTCACACAATGTCAGAAGTTACCAAATTAATGGAAACTTAACACTGCCTTGGTGATGAGCTGGATTTCTCACCTTTTCTCCCAATGTTAGGACACACGGTTTAGGCCAGTCAAGCTACATCGCACAACCTTTCCCTCTTATTCTCCCTCCGCCCCTTCCTCTGTTTATAAGCCCTCTCTCCTCTTTCTTCTTCCTGAGCAATAAAGTGAAGAACTGAAATGTTTAGTCAACTGCAGAAATATTTGGCAAATACTGATCTAGATATAGCCAATAAAGGACCAACAGGTATTCACTCATATTTTTGAGTAAGGTAAAAATAACAAAAAAAAATCCACATATTTTAGAAAATTTTTTTGTTTCACCCTCTTGCACTGCACTAAAATATGAAGAAAAAACACTAAAATCTCTAGGCAATAAGGTCAAAATCTAAAAAGAGTTATGTTCATTCTCAGTCTCCGAAAATACACAAAAAATTCTGGAGATATTTTTCTACATCTCATTGTTCCATACTCAGAAGCTCTTACTTTTCTGCCTTTGGAAATGTTTGGTACTGTCATGGCGTCCTCCCTTCAGGTATTTTTCTGTCAGGGTTTTTTCATCACCAAACCCTTCTGAAGTGTTTAAAATGTCCTTTTCAATGGAAAATAGTGAAAGTCTTTTAAAATGAGAGACCATTTTGGTGTTTTAGGGTTTACTCTTTTAGAAAGGTTAATAGCAACTATGCAGATACAGGGGTGACCAACATTTCGGCATCTCTGGGCTGCACTGGAAGAAGAAAAGTTGTCTTACGTCACATATTACATATATCGAGTCACATAATCCCCCCCAAAAAACTCATATTGTTTTAAGTAAACTTACGATTTTGCGTGGGGCCGCATCCATAGCCATCCTGAGCAGCATGCAGCCTGCAGGCCACAGGTCGGACACTGCAGGTGGAGGATATATTATTGGAAAGAGGGACATGGCTCAAAGATGACTTTAATGTTTCTAGCCTGGGAGACCTGGTCCACGGCGTTGCCATTAACTGAGATGGAGAGCCCAGAGGGAGGGAAAACAGGGCGAGAAGTAGAGAACAGTATGTTACACTTTGGCACATGCTGACTTTAAGACACCAGAAAAAATTCTTGCAGACATTTCCAGGAGGCTGCTGGAAATTTGGGTCTGAAGTTCAGGGTACGTCTTAATATATAGACTTTGGAATGACTCAAACATAGGTTAAGTGTAAATTTAACCTCTGGCAACAGTGCATGCGGCAAGAAGGTGGCCAAAGACAGATCTTTGGGGAACACTGAGGAGTCCAGGTGGGATACTAAGAACAGCCAGAGAAGGAAGAGAACAAACTTGCCACAGATTCCAAGTTCAGGGGCTGCTTCAAGAACATAGTCAGCAGCGTAGAATGCTGCAGGTACCGAGTAAAATGAGAGTTCATCAGAAGGCAACTGGGTGGTTAGGAGCTAACCAGTGACCACTGAAAAAGTGATTTCAGTAGATGATGAAGTCAGAAGCCAGTTTCTATCACATCAAGAGATAAGGGAAAAGTAAAAATATAAAAACAATTCAGTAGTCATCTCTAAACCCTTGTCTCAACTACTTCTTTTCTATGATATTTATTTCAGAGAGCTTATCTTACTATATAGAAACAGCTATCTCAGGCAGATATTTAAAATATACTAATCTAGTTAGTGTGCTAAATATAAACAAGGCATGTACAAGAAATCAACATGATGGAAAAAGTGAGACTGAAGGTAGGAACATTAGAAAAACTCAATGTTAACATAGGCACATAAAATAAGGGGCCATTTTTAAGTCTCATTTCAAGTTCATTGCCATTTATTATGTGTTTATGCTCACTATATAGTCTAGTGCCACATTATGCTAAGAACTGCTGAGAAAATAAATCATTCTGACCTTCAGTCTTATTCACAGATTCAAAATGTCCTGACATATGATACTGTATTGATAGGTACATAATAAAATATGAACAAATCAAAACATGAGCTTTTTACACAACTCTTCAGACAAATCCCTGAGAACAGAAATCTAGCTTTAAAAAGGAGGGAGGGAGTGAACAGATAAATAAGCTGTGGCTCATCCAGACAATGGAATACTACTCAACTCTAAAAAGAAATAAGTGATCAAGCCGCAAAAAATGTGGAGGAACCTTACACGCACATTGCTAAGGGAAGAACGGCAATCTGAAGAGACGTAGTCCCTGATTCCGACTATTTGATGCTCTGGAAAAGGTAAAACTAAGGAAACAGCAGAGATCAGTGGTTGCCGGGGTTATCGCCAGGGAGGGAAGAGTAGGTAGAGCACACAGGTTTTTAGGGCAGTAAAAATAATTTGAGTGATGCTATAATGGTTGATACCTATTATTATATATGTGCAAACCCGCAGAATGTACAACACCACTAGTGAATCCTAGTGTAAAGCATGGACCTTGGGTGATTGTGGTGTGCTTGTTGGTGTAGCTTCACCGGCTGTGTAGTGGATGCACCGCTCTGCTGAGGGGTGTGGATGATGTGGGCGCCTATGTACACGTGACGGCACAGAGTATGTGAGAACCTCCCTCCCTTCCTCTTAATTTTCCTGTGAACCTAAAACTCTGCGGAAAAAAAAAATAGTCTTTGGGGGAAGAACAGAAATGAAAGTGACACTTAGAAATGAAAACATTAAAAAAAACAAGGGTTGAACTATCATATCAAAATATAATCCCTCCATTGATTTATTAATGAAGATGTTTCTTTTGCCCCCTACTCTGTTCCAGCCACAAAGCTAATCATGGGAGGGTGGGGAGCGGGTAACATGCAAATAGTAAGTCTTTAACCTTAAACTACCAGGCATTTTTCTAAGTTCTCTACCTGATCATCATTTTAATTCCCGTACTAGCCCTATGAGATTGGTACAGGAGCAGACCAGGTTCTGTGGGGCCTGAAGTGCATGCAATTTGAGGAGGACACTTTAAGGAAAAGAATACTATTAACCACTACGACACAGAGCATTCTATTGATTACCCCCCCTTGAAGAGTCTGAGCAGGAAGAGAGACTGAGTAAACAGCTAACGTATGCTTTGAAAGAGATATTTATTCAACCACAAATACTTATTTATGGGCATGTACTTGGTGCAAAGCATTGTTTTAGGTTCTTGGGCTAAACAAAGACACTTGCCCTTATGAAGCTTCCATTCTATCATGGAGGCAAAAAAAAATACATGTAGTGAATAAATAAATTATATAGTATACTAGAAGTTGATAGGTGCTTTTTAAAAAGAGACAAAGGATAAGAAGGTCAAGTATTGAAGGGGGACAGGAAAACAGGTCGTAGCTCTAAGTAACATAATGAGGGTAGGTCTCGTTATAAGGTGATGTTTAAACACAGACTGGAAGGGGCCAAATGTAACCACATGAATACCTGAGGGAAGATGGTTCCAGGCTGAGGAAACAGGAAGGACATGTCTCATAAGCTTAAGAAACAGCAAGTAGAAGGTGAGCTGGTGAGTGAGTAATGAGAGGCTAGCAGGGTTAAGGGGCAGAGGGAGTTGCAGAACCACGTAAGGAATTTGTTTTCACTTTAATGTAAAAAGACATTGATTGAAAGGTTTGGGGCAAAGGAGTGGCAAGATCTAAGTTATAAATTTTAAATAGTACCCTGGCCATTATGTTGAGGTTTTGGTAGCCTAGACCAGAATGGTAACAATGCAGAGGGTGAGAAATGTTCAGAACTTAGATTTACATAGAATGTAAAGCCAACAATGTTAGGATTGTGACAATCAGGTGTGAGATAAAGAGGGGAGGTGAGGATGACTTCACAGATTTTGACCTAAGCCACTGGAAGGATGAAATCACCTTCAAATGAGATGGATAAGGACACAGAAGCACACCGGGAGGGGAGGCAGGAAATCATTCATCTGGGGACGTGCTGTGTTTGAGATGTCTACCAGATAGCGAGATGTCTAGAGATATCAACTAGGCAGTTGGGTGAGCAAGTCTGAAATTCAGAAGATGCTGATATGAATGCACTATCAAGAAAGACGAAAAAAGTGCCTTCCTTGGCCTACTTGGGGCAGAGGGGTGAAAACTGTCTCGCTGGAGAAGTCCTGATCTGAGGTTTTTTCACATAAAGATCTTCCAAAGAGAAGTCCCCTTGAATCCTCACCCTGGGAGTTTTGAGACTCGTTGATAGTAATGGGGATATGTTAAATACAAAATCATATGTTGCTCAAAACTGAAAGATGTGAGTGAAGACAGGAAACAAGAGTCCTGAGAGGAGACAAAGTGAGGTGGCTGTTTTCATCCTTTACTTTGTCATCACGCTGTGGAACAGAGGATGGGTGTCTTCCACCCCTGGACTCCCCACCGCATCTGCCTGCAGTCCTCATGAGCTGAGTCTTTCGCTTGAGTGAATGAAGCAGAGGTCCCACAACTCGGGACTCAGGAATTCTGACCTGCTCCCTTAGGTGGAAGATACCACACCCCACCCCACCCCCCACCCCGGTTAAGGCAAGGTACCAAGTTCAAAGACAAGAGATGTCAAACTAACAACTTGTGAAGATGAGAATTGTAAATAATCTCCAACATGAGGGAGGCTGAAGGATTTCTGGATTCTCAGCCTGCTTCTTTGTACAATTTCTCTCACAAAACCTACACTTACTGACAACAAACCTGAAAAACAGGCTTTGTGACATTTGCCCCTCTATTCTTTTTCCCATGTGTTTGCTGCATGTGATCATACTGGTCTCCTTGGTTACTTCTGCAATTTTCAAGAGACCCTCAGCTAGAACACAAGAAGCCAATAAGTGGATACAGCTTCCAGTAAACAGCTGTTCGTCCCTATGAGTTCTTCCCTGAGATTCTAAGCAAACATCCCATTTATTCCACAAACATTTACCATTCATTTTCTAGGTTGTGGGAACTGTGCTAGGCCCCAGGGAGAGGACTCAAAGATGAACAAGACATATCCTTGACCCTGAGATCCTTTCAGGGCAGAGACACACTACCCTTTTTCAAGCTCCATGCCTGCTGTGGTTGCCTTTTCTCAGGTCGTAAATCTTCACCCTGGCTCAGCAAGTTTCTAGGCATTAAGAAACCATTCCTGTTACTAGGTCATTCTATCTACTGTGAAGCAGTAGATCTCAAGTGGAGACAATTTTGCCCCCCACAGGGCACTGGGCAATGTCTGCAGACGTTTTTGGTTTTCCCAAATGGGGCAGTGGGTCAGGGTTGCTACTGGCATCTAGTGGGGAGAGTCAGGGATGCTGCTAAATGTCCTACATTGCACAGGATGATCTCCATCCCCCCAAGTGAAAAATGGTCCAGCCCCAAATTCCAACAGTGCTGAGATTAAGAAACCTATTATAGATGATCTTCGTTTTAGCCTTTTATCCTTATATGCCAGTTAGTCATCCATTTTGTCGTCTTAGCAACAGCAGCGCTATCAGAGCATTGTGTCTGTCATTGACGAAGATGTGTGAAGCAGCAAAGAAATGAAGGAGGTTTATCTTCCTCCTGTATCTTGCTTTAATCAGCGAGAGGTCTTGCTGGGACTCATTCTCGAAAACTGCAGAAGAAAGCAAAGAATCTGGTCCAATAGTTCCAGGGCAAACATATGTCTTCCCCCCCACCCCCAATATTCTTCTTATGCAGTATTCATTCCCGCCTTTTAGTTTTTTCTCATGTTCACTTGCTGTGTGGCAATTTCTTCTTCCTGCTCATTTTCACCTAACCAGATTCACCTGCTCCCTAAAGATTGATTCAAATACTAACTCATTCATTTATTCCAGCTACTCCAGGCAGCAGTGATAAATCACCCCTCCAGCTTAACCCCACCCACCCCACCCCCAAAATAAAACACACTCCTGCCGCTTCTCCATCTCCCCCTGGTATCTAATTCCATCTCTTAGAACCAAAGTGTTCCAGGTCCTTGTGACTCTCCAACTAAGTTATAAGGTCCTTGAGGTCCAATTTCTAATGAGAAGAATATGAGCATTTTTTTCTTAATCTTATTTGACTGAAAGTTCCACAATCATATAACATCGATGAATGGAGAAAAGAGATACTACATTTCAGAACAATTATTGCTATAAATGTGTTATCTTGGGAGAAAAAAAATGTATCCATCCAGAAATCTCCAAAGTCAGCCAAGGTAACTTCACATGTCAGGTTCTGAAAGTCTCCTTTTTCCTTAGACAAGACTGATGGAGAAAGGCGACATTCTTGCTTCTGGGCTGGTAGGTGAATGAGCTTTTGAAGTTTTATTTTAAACATAGGCAATTTAACAGATTCATTTAAGGTAGGAGGAGTAGGTTGTGAAAAAACAATACATTTTTCTATTGTTTGCACAGAAAAAAATCTGCTCTGACTATATTAAAAGTAATGACTCACCATTGCTCGCACTGAGAAAAAAGCAAGATAAGTCTGTATGTCGCACATTATTTCCTTTCCATCCAGATGAGCATAGAAGCTCTTCAGTTTGCTTGAGCCAACCAAGAACACCCCATGTTCAGCAGCATCATCAGCCATTCATTATCTTATCATTGGAAAACCAGGCCAAATCTGTTCTTTTGCCCTTGCAATGTTAGAACTCAGGGGAGCAGTGATCTGGAAGACCACCGCAAAGAGGGTTCCGTCATTCAGGTGGCCTTGGGACACAGGCCATGTTGGAGTTCTGCCATGCTGGGCTGGAATTGTGTACCAGCTAGTCCCTCGCTGTGAGAGCTTGAGCAAGTCATTCACCTTTTTTAACCTATGTCCTCCATATTTTGCAGAAGCGTATCAAGGATTGAATGAGATAATTATGCTACACGTTTCATCAGAATGCCTGGTATCTCGGAAAACAGTCTCTTCACTTCAAATGGACTCGCTCTTGCTCTCCAACTTGCATGCCGTTACCGTCACTTGATCAGTTTCCCTCTGGCTGTCCAGAAATAGAACACCTTTCGTTTTGTTAACCGTATCCTCTGTCTCTCATTCTAAGGACACACATTTGGCTTTCCCATATATTCCTTAAAATACACCTTGGGAGAGATGACATGTTTAAAACGCAGTGGAGCAGCCCGTTCATAAACCCTGAGATCTGAACAAAGTGAGAACATAATGAGCGAACATGAATTACACACCGAATCGCACAAGAATTCTGAAACAGGAAAATCTGTTGGGTGTGGCTCTATAATCACATAATGTGGCTTACAGTTTAAAATATCGACCATAAAACAGATCCCGAAGTGAGTTCTGGTTTGGCTATGATCATGTAAAAAGAAAGCCCACTCACACCGAGAATGACCTTTGCACCTGTTCAGGTTTCTTAGTAACTTATTGTAACAGATTGTCTACACAAGATGAAGTTTTATGACTGGTATCAGTCCAAAGGTGGAGAAAACGTGGACAAAGTGTGTTTAGCCATATTTTTCAGTGCATTTCACTCTCATAAAATGTAACAACAGATGGATTCCTAGAGCATGGGATTTTCCTTCTCTTTCTTGGATAAAAGAAGTACCCACCAAGCAGAAACTACAAAATGAACATAACTGTTCTCCCAGTTGTACCAACAGGAGAAATAGTCTTTAAAAAGTATTCACTCCACGTATCAAACATAAAATAAAATCTTCTCCCAAACAATTTCCTTTTCTCCAAACGTCCTATTTGCTCTGCCTGCGTGTGGTTCGGCCTGATGAGCCTTTTCACACAAGCAGAAGCACACAACACACAGAAAGAGTGTAGGACAGTAGACCACCAATCGGTAAACATGAAAAGATGCAAGAAATTACATTCTGTCACAGAAAAAAAAGTCACATTGGGAGATTGGAAACAATGACTATTTCATTCTCCTTGAAAAAGACGCATAATACTTAGCTATGCATTAGATATGAATTACTATTGTCCCATGCACATTTCAGGAAATCAGAAATGAATTCAGAAAGACCTGAGAGCTGGAATGAGGGGGCAGATGGCGGATAAGCCTGTCTGTCCTCTGGTGGGAGCTTCCAGAAGCAGACTTCCCACAGACCCACTGTGAACTGCTAGGAAAGAGTAAAGCAAGGTCCAGAAAATATCTACGCTTCGCTAAAGTGCTGCTGCTCCTCACTAGAATCTTCTAGGGAGAAGGAGGTTAAGCCGGTGCTGCTGGTATCTTGTGTGGTTTTGCCCTTCTGTGCATGTTTCCCCTGAAGTGGAAGTTACCAAAGAACTGCGAGAATGTCAGGTCTCACCAAGTTCCCATCTGTCCTAGACTAGGAAGACCATCACATGGTATCTGCTTTTGGAAAATGTACAGAACAAAAAAAAAGAAAGCAAAACCTGAAAGCATCAGATAAATTCTTATCAGGCAGACAATATTTATCCAAATTAAATCTCTTAACACTGATGTTTACCATCATTAATTCTTATGTAATCACATTTAGGGGAAGGACATCTCCCATCAATGGCTGCTGATGCTGGCTTTATAAAAGTGAGTTACCTTTTCCAATCATAGCAGGTCTGCAGCATATTATACTAAGGCTTAAATCAGTTCTTCAAAATCCACTGGCCAAATAGAAGCCAGAGGACGGTCCTGACAGACAAGCAAGAACTAAAGAACGAAATCTGAAAAGAATCAGTTTACAAAGCTTGAGAGCCATTGGGATTGTGAGTCCAGAGGGAGGAGAAACAACAAGGGCTGGAAGACCTGTCATTTCTTTCCCTCTGTTTCTCGGGTGGGGACATTCCTTTTTAATGCCCGTTGTCTATGACAGTGGCACTCTTGGCTAACATCTTAGAACTGCCAGGTGAGAATTACATGGTTTCTTCTTGGTCCCACTCAATCCATCCACACCAAGATCTGGCTGAGAAAGAGGAAAGCAGCCCAAGTATCGGCTTGAAAATAAGACAACATGATTTCCATATCCAGTATGACAAGTTTTCCCGAGACAGGCCTGCAGCCACAGGCACATGTCTCACCCTGTCGAGACTCCGTAGCAGCTAAAGCAACCCGCACTCCCCGTGATCGAGTTGGGCACAAAAACCTACACCCACGCGCAAAAGCAAGGAAAGCCAAAGTGGGCAAAACTTTCCACCCATCTGCTTCCAAAGCACATGTTACTCGGGGTAAGGGAGGTGGGGAGGTTTCCATTTGCTTTTCTGTCCTCCAGCTCCACGCGCACCAGCAGGAACCTAAGCAAGATGAGGGGTTAAAATCATTCCTTTGGAAACTTCCAGGAGTGAAAATCTACCTCCTTTTAAAAACAATTCTTACTATTCTCTTTGTTTCTGTTTATCTGTTATAGCACTTTTTTTTCCTAAGGCCACCATCTTCCTCATAATCGATGACACCGGTAATCCCTCCATTTCTTGTTACCCACAATGGAGGTGAAACCACGGTTAGTTCTGGCATTACCACGTCCGGTTCAATTTATCACATTCTAACTCTTGACTGAGTCACGGGGGCCAGGTGGTAGAGGGGATCTTTGGTTACTTACACTCTCGTTCATTCAGACAACAAACACGGAGCACTGACATCAGCAACATGGAGTCAGGACAAAGAACAGAAATGGTTTCAAATCCCAGGTCCAACATTTCACTAGCCACGTGACTGTAAGGAAATTATGGAAATCTGTAAATCTTGGTTTCTTCACAAAGTAAGGACAAAATGTACTGTTGTGGGAATTAAATAAGGTAACGTATGCAAAGCGGTTAATATACAAGGTATGTCCAGAAGATATCTAGTCATGTAACATGAAAAATAGAGACATTTATTGAAGAAATACAACATGCAAGAAACAGTGTACATAGGACAATGACAACTCAGTCCCCTCCAAAGTAGGTACCCTGGAACCTCACACAGTTCCCCTAATAGCCATCAGCTACCCCATCATATCTTCCTGAATTTCATTAACAGTTTGAAATCTCTTCCCCTTTAAAGGTGATTTTAGTTTTGGGAAAAGTCAAAAGTCGCAGGACATCAAATCTGGACTGTAGCGGGGCTGAGTCACCTGGGTGATTAGATGCTTTTCTAAAAAACTGCATGAGCAGGCATGTTGTCATGATGAAGCTGCCAATCACCAGTTGCCCAGAGTCGCGGCCTTCTGAATCACCTGAATAGTTGCTGCAGAGGAATGTTTAAGCTTAACGCAAAATTTGATGCAGATTCATTGCTCTACTCGCTCAATCATTTTGAATGCGACGGCCACACAGTACACATACTCATTCAACAGTGTCTACTGCCCCCACTGACTTGTACAGCAAAGTCGTCACTGTTCACGCATGTGCATTCCAGTCCACTCTCCTTGGCTGCCAGGTTACATCAATGTCGCACAAACCATTCTCATTACATTAATGATGGATGGACTGTTTTCCAGATAGACCTTGTACTGTCTGACATCTGATGAGCTGAGTAATGTTAGCCATTACCAGCACCACCACAATCATCGCTATTATTAAGCTATACAGCTTGCCTTGCCAAACAATGGGAAATAAAGTTGAATAAGGTCCTCACTTCAAGGAGCTCATAGACTACCCTTAGACACAGACATATAAACAAATAACCATATAAAAATAATTTCAATCTGATCATCTGCCCCAATTTTTCTGAATTCCTTACATTCAAAAAGTATGAAACAATGACTTTGAACAAAACAATGAATTGAAGTTGAAGCTAAATATTTTTTACTCAACATACTCATCAAACCCCTGTGAACTTAACCTATAAGGTTTTCTTAAAGAGGTTCTGTCACTCTTTTGCATTTTTCCTTAGATTTTATTTATTTATTCTTAAAGAGAAGAAAAGGGAGAGAGAAAAAGAGGGAGAGAAACACTGATGTGTGAGAGCAACATCCATCAGCTGCCTCCTGCACTCCCGCAACTGGGGGACTTGTCCTACAACCCAGGCGCTGGATTCGAACCAGCAACCTTTCAGTTTCCAGGCTGGCACCCAACCCACTGAGCCACACCAGCCAGGTCATTCTTTTTTGTATTCTTAATTCTTGTAAACTGTTATAGTTTTGTTTTTTTTCATGTATAGGTACTATTATAGGAAAATGAAAAGCTGTGGAAATCTTAAGCCCATCCTCCTGGTTCAAATAAAAAACTTTAAAAATCAGAAGAGCAGATTCAAGATCCTTTCTCCCCCAAGTACAAATGAACACATTCCCCATGCCATTAAAACTAGGCAGCTTCTAAAAGTCTGGCATTAGTGGCCAACATTGCTGGCTATCAGGATTGTTAATCATGTTAGCAAATGAACCATTCACTAAAGACATAGGGCTGATATTCTGACACTAATTCCCAAGATGCAGAATCCAAAGCTGAATCATATCTGCCATTTGTAGGTAACTGACAGTTGAGCTTGAAGTACCAAGTATTCACAAAATACTGAATTTCTCTATTCTGTGCATTAAGCTTTATAGTGCACTAACAGGGTTATGCTTTTGTTGCAGTTTAGCTGGAAACAAAAAAATCTGAAATTTTTTTCACAGATACATGCTCCAAATTTTTGTAGAATTCTTTATGACTGTTACTTTGATGTATATGCCAAACAGGATAAACCAACACTGCTAATGGACACTAGGAACTTTATGTAATTGTATAGCCAGTTTGGCCAGTTTTATGGGTGTGTGTACACTTAATTTTGAATTGAGCAATATCCAATTTGGCAATGAGAGAGAATAATGAGTCTTTCTGCTTGTTTGTTTTAATTACTAACAACCAGAGAAAAGCTATTCACAGAAGCCAAAAGAATTCAAATCAGAAATGCGCTCTACTATTTGCAGACTACACCAAGATGCCTAAGTGATGTCCATTATTCAAGAGCTGTAAATGTCAGGAGGGGCACATCTGAAGCTGTGCTGAGTGAGGAAAACACATAAAGGCAGATGTTAACTTTTTTGAAAGACAAAGGCTGTGACAGAAGTCTCAGTAATAACCATTCATTCAATAATATTTAACATGTGCTCATGTGCCAGACTCTGTTCTAGGTCTGAGGATACCACAGTGAACAAGTAAACAAGATGCAGGGATTAAGAAGCATAATTGGTAGGTACAAAATAGACACGGGTGTGTTAAAAATAGTATAGAAAATGGAGAAGCCAAAGACCTTATACGCACAATCCATGGACATGAACTAAGGTAGGGGGTGAGTACTACTGGAAGGAAGGGCAGTACTAGGTGAGAGGGGGAAGGGGAAAAAAATTGAGACAACTGTAACAGCATAATCAATGAAATATACCTTAAAAAAACATACACATAATCAATCAATCAAAGCAAGGCAGGGAAGACTGAAGGGAAAAGTTAATGCTCTATGGTTTTTATGGTGAGTGGTTCTCATCAGCCGGTGGCAATCTTGGCAGAGGGTCTATAACCAGAAGTCTCTAACCCCACCCTCCTTCCTTGGCATTTTATTGCCATAGTTTCTCCCCTTCACCATCCCATTTCTATACTCACTAATCCTATACAGTATACCACCTTCCAGAAGATATGTTTAAGTCACAAGATATGAGGTATACCCCCATGTATGAGTCACTTGAGCTATCTTGCAATGGCAAATCTTTTTAATAGAGGCATCCCACCATCACTGTGGGAATATATATATTGAAGCATATATATATATATATATATATATATATATATATATATATATATATCCTCATTTCATTGTCTTATTTTTTTCCTCTTTTTTTCAATCCTTGCCTTGCCCTAGGACATCTTCTTTTTCATTGTTGTTGATTTTTTTTTTAAGAGAGACAGAGAAACATCAACGTGAGAGAGAAGCATGGATTAGTTGCCTCCTGCACACACCCAGACCAGGGATTGTACATGCCCAGACTGAGGACCAAACCCAAAACCTAGGTATGTTCCCCAACCAGGAATTGAGCCCTCAGCGTTTCCATTCCTGGACCACGCTCCAACTAATTGAGCCACATCAGCCAGGGCTCTCTTCCTTTTCCACTTAACCTTTTCTCATACTTCAGGCCCTGAGAGTTCTTCATTCTATAGAATAATTCATAATGCCTATCCTTCAAACTCCTCCTGTTTTGATGATGACTAGGATCATGATGATGATGATGATGATGGTGATGGTACTGAACATTTACTATGAACCTGAGGCTGTGCTCAGGAACTGATCAGTGTAATTCCTCACAACAAACCACTTAATAAGGTACTATTTTTATCTTCATTAACCTCATGAGGAAACTGAGGCTTAGAGAGGTTGTGTAACTTAGACAAGTCACATAGTTAGGAAGTGACAGAGCCATAACTTAAACCCAAAACAATCTGGCTCCAGAGCCCATAACTTTACCCACTTGGATCTACTTTCTGTCCTTTGGATGACCCATTTTCATCCACAGCTTGATTCCAGACTGCCTAGTGACTCTTTAACGTTGCTTGTCCCTCAGCTTGGGCACATTTGGTGCACACAGGAAATGCTCTTGAATCTAACCAGACAAAGAAGCCCATCTTCTGACTTCTCCGTAGCGGAAGATAGACCAGAGACAATTAAACAAAATTAGAGGTTGAAATAGAAATTACTTATAGTCACTATACGTATTTATTCCTGGGCTACATCATATTGAAGCTTGGTTAACTCAACAGTTCTTTGCTCATATATGCTATAGCGGTAAAAAAGCTACGTCACTCTTTGCCATTTCCTTTCCAGACAAGAGTGAATGTGTAGCACTGTTCTGACCAATAAGAAATAGGAAGTCGATAGGTCAGGGGTGAACAAGCTTCTAAAAAACATTTGTTTCACCACAAAAAGAAAAAAGAAAAAAAGATCACCACTACTGACCCATTTTTCTTTCTAGAATCCAGATGCAGTGCTAGAGAACAATGCAGCAGTCTAAGGCAATGAGTCAGCATGCCAATGCACTAACAACGGTGAAGCAGAAAGTTAGATGGAGTCTTGGACTTGAAGACATTGTTAAACCTCTATTCACGCACTTGTATGTAAGATAATTAAACGTCTTTATTGCTGAAGCCAGTTAGTCAGCATACTTGCAGCATAAAGCATTCCTTACTGGCACAATAGTAACATTAAAGGGCTTGCACTACATATTATGGACTCAATTATTCTAAGAAATCCTTTGTTAGCTTCTAAATACACCAAGTTAAGCCCTCTAGAAATGGTCATATGGCTTCTGGGCTAGGAGGAACCTAACCTCCTTACTGTAAAAGACTCCAGTGCCATGGGGGGCAGGGAAGGGGTGCAGGGAGGAAATCCTGGTGATGAGCCCAGAGGACAATGTATTGAACTGTAAATGATACACTGAATGAAGGAAAATATAAGTCCAAACAAAACTGGGCATTTCTATGAATTCAAGACAGGCAACGTGATAGCAGCGGGGGGAAAGAATACTGTAATAGTATGCAGAACTCAGAATCAGAATCCTGGGTTCTCATCTCTGTGGTATTGCCATAAGCATTATCATTACAGTTTTCTGGGCTTCAATATTATTGGTGAAATGAGAAAAGGAGCCAGATAACTTCTTGAGGCAAAGGCAGATCTAGAACACTTTAACTCTTTGAATCTATATAGCTTCCCATGTAAGGTGAAAACATATGACTTAGGGGTCAGTAAACTTTTTTGTACTTATAAGGAACTTGGAAATACAACTGTCTACTTCTACTTTCTAGATACATTGAGTGCAAAGGTAAATATTTCTTAGCAAATTATGTGGTCAGGATTATAGCTGAAGGATCTGCTGACAATATATATCACTATACAAAGTTCAACCAAATCAGTGTTTATATCATTTAATGTTCTTGGTGACACAGGGCAACGAAGGACTTCAGTTATTCCATATCTAGAAACTAGCAGAGAGGAACCATGGGGATGAGAGGTTATATAACTGAAATAAAATCTGCCCAAAGGCCAACTCATGGAGTGAGTGAAATTTTCCTTTGCTATTTCTGACATGTTACCCATCCTCTCCTGTTCTCCATCTACCCAACCACCCATTCCTTCCTCCAACCCCCAAATTAATTTCATATCATTCTTTCTCTTATGTCATTGCTCTCTGATTTCCAAGGTGATCTGATTAGATTACAAAATAAGCAAATCTTGTGTTATTACATCAAGAGAAGTCTAGCTTCACAGAGAATATTAAATCAAGAAAAAATAATGAGCGAATTTACCTGAGTGATAAATCCAAAAAAAAAAATCCTGAAATTCTGAAATGCTGTCATTCAATTCTTTCATATTCTTTCTTCATATAACATAACAAAATTCAGCTTAATAAGTATTTATGGAAGAATTCCTATGTTGTGAATGGCATGCTAGACTTTAGAAAGAGCTTGCAAATGAGTAAAATGTTGTCTGCTCTCAAGAAACTCATAATTTTTCATGATATTTACATAAATACCTCTAAATACATGGCAGTCCACAAAGTGATACAGAAATGTTCAGAAGAAGAATTCCAACTGAGAAATCATGAAAAGGCTTCAATGAAAAATTTAAACTTAGATGTAGAAAATAGTTCGTGTTTATATTCTGTTCTGAAATACATTCCCTAGTTTCTGAAATCCCCAATTGTCCAGAGCATAACTTAGATCACAACACAAAATACTGAGATTTCTAAGATGGCAGCCCAGGTAAATATGCCTGGCCTCCTTGCACAACCACATCAAAATTACATCTGAACTACAGAACAGCCATTACTTAGAACCATCAGAAATGGAGTTAAATGGATGTCCCACAAGTACAGAATTAAAGGAAAAAACACATCCATCCAGACTAGTAGGTGGGGCACAGACGTGCAGATGCAGAGACATGGAGATGTGGAATGGGCTGGTAGCACACCCACTTGCGGTGGATAAAAGTTGGGAGCGATAGCTGGGGAACAAGGGTCCTAGCCCCACACCAGGCCCACCAGCCCAGGGTTCTAGTTCCAGGAAGATAAGTCTCTATAACTTCTGCTTGTCAAAACCAGCAGGGTCTGAATTGGTGGAAGAAACTGCTGGATTCCCAAGCAGTTCCTCCTAAAAGATCCATGCACAGACTTACTCAGACTCACTCCCTCTGAGCACCAACACCAGGGCAGCAGTTTGAAAGGCACCAGTGGCATACAGAGAGGAAATGAAGTATCTGGCATCAGGGCAAGAACTGAGGGACAGTTTTCTCCTAGACAGAACTGCTGATAGAGGCTATTGTTCCTTTTCTGAGCCCTCCCCCACAGAGCCACAGAGCAGCACACACCATATTTGAGACCCCAGCAACCTGGCTTGCACTGTTTATCCTGCCCTGGTGATTCCCTAAAGCTCTACCCCACCCAACTTATAGACCCACCCAAGCCATTGTTAACAGTGGCTTTTTCATATGAATGGCTTGTCTTGGCTCATGCTTCAGATATTCCTAAATCTTCTCAAACAAGGAGCAGCTGGCCTCAGTGAGACCGTACCTCTTGCTAAGTGGTCCCAGGTTCAGCACTAATAGCAGCTAGCCTTGGTACACACCTGGCAGTACCTCCAAAAGCAGCATAAGTAGCATTCATCTGCAGATCACTTTATAGCTTATGCCAAGTGGTCACAGATGGAACACAAGCAGACTAACCTTGGTCTGTACCTCCCAGGAAACCTCAGAGCCTGCACACCCAGCAGGCAGCTATGGACCACTTCAGAGCACCACCACCCAACCACCTCCAAAAGTGACACACTCAAGGGGCAGACTCAGCAAGCACCAGAGCACTGCTGAAGTAAGTCCTGCATTGTGGAGTGGGCCTTGGCACAGCTGATCCTCCACGGAGGGCAGAAGTTGGTGGTCAGTGGTCACAGCCAGTCCTTGCAGCTGACTGGCCTGGATAAATCCCTCCTATTGATCTGCAACATCAACCAAGGCTCAACTACAAGAGGAGAGTATACTCAGCTCACACGAAGGGTGCACCTCGAGTACCCAGCTTGGGTGATAGGGGAAGCTGAACCACTGGACCCTACAGGACACCTGCTACATTAGGCCACACTACCAAGACAGGGAGTCATAGCAGCTGCACCTAATACACAGAAACAAACACAGGGAGCCTGCCAAAATATGGAGACAAAGAAACATGGCCCAAATGAAAGAACAGATCAAAACTAACTAACTAACTAAATAAATAAATAAATAAATAAATAAACAAACAAAAGGGAGATAAGCAATCTATCAGATGCAGAGTTCAAAACACTGGTTTTAAGGATGCTCGATGAAATTAATGAGGACTTCAACAGCATAAAAAAATGCAGTGAGAAATGAAGGATACACTAGTTGAAATAAAGAACAATTTACAGGGAATCAACAGTAGAGAGGACAAAGTTGAGAATCAGATCAATGATTTGGAACATAAGGAAGCAAACAATAACCAATGAGAACAACAAGGAGAAAAAAGAATTCAAGAAAATGAGGGTAGTGTAAGGAGCCTCTGGGACAATTTAAAGTGTACCAACATTCACATAATAGGTGTGCTGGAAAGAGAAGAGAAAGAGCAAGAAATTGGACATTTATTTGAAAAATTAATGAAAGGAAACTTCCCTAATTTGGTGAAGGAAATAAGCATACAAGTCTAGGAAGCACAGAGAGTCCCAAACAAGATAGATTCAAAGAGGCCCAGGCCAAGATACATTATAATTAAAATGCCAAAGGTTAAAGGTAAAGAGAGAATCTTAAAAGCAGCAAGAGAAAAGAAGTTCGTCACCTACAGGGGAATTTCCATAAGACTGTAAGCTCATTTCTCAAAAGAAATTTTGCAAGCTCAAAAGGATTGGCAAGAAATATTCAGAGTGATAAAAAGCAAGGACCTACAACCAAGATTACTCTATCCAGCACAGCTATCATTTAGAATTATAGAGCAGATAAAGAGCTTCTAGACAAGAAAAAGCTAAGGAGTTCATCATCACCAAACCATTATTATATAAAATGTCAAAGTGACTTATTTAATAAGAATAAGGTCAAAACTATGAACAACCAAATGGCACTAAATACATACCTATCGACACTTGAATCTAAAAAACAAACTAATCAAAGAAGAACAGAGACAAAAGCATAAATACAGAGAACATTTTTACAACTGCCAGAGTGGAGGGAGTTCTGGGGGAATTAGTAAAAAGATGAAGGGTTAAGAAGTACAAATTGGTAGTTACAGAATACCCTCAGGGACATAAAGTACAGTATAGGAAAGGAGCAGCCAAAGAACTTATACAAATGACCATGGACACGAACAATGGTGTGGAGATTGCCTGAGAGGGTGTTGTGTGGAGGGGGGCAAAGGGGAAAACCTTGAGACAACCGTAGTAGCATAATCAAGAAAATATATATTTTTTAAAAAAGCAAAATACTCAATTGGTAGTTTGTACAGCTAGTAAGGATACCATAGCAAAATTAATTCTTAAGGAAGAGGATTCTCCCCTGTCTTCCCTACAGCTGCTTTCTTGCTTCCCCCATCCCACATAAACAAGGTAATAAGGAGAGAGAATGTGTAGCCCAAAATCAGGAACACCAATGACAGATACAGAGCCAGAACGCATATCTGCCCATCTCAATGGCATTTTTTTCTGGTACTACCTAACCCCATAAGCAAAAGAAACTGCCTAGACACTAGGGTCCCAAAACTCTCAACTACAAGAGTAATTACTTCCATTCACAGATTCTTCTCTCCCTCATCTCCCACTTCTGACCTTCCACCAACCCCCTCCTACGCTTCCTCCCAATGCCTCAGTGTCTGTTTTGATCAAAAAGAACATCATGTTATAAATGGTGCTGATGCTCAAGCAGTGAACAGCCGAGGAACTATAAAGATCTGTTTAGAATCATAACCACTTAGCAGGCACACGGCCACTGGGACTTTATGACCATTAATTAGTTTATCCTCTCTGAATCCCTCTAAGGCATCCCTTATTATCTCCATTTGACAAATAGAGCAAAACTAAAATGCAGAGAAATTGACTAATTGACTGGGTTGCAATAAGGGGGGGAAGACGACAACAGACTATTAAAAGCAAGTACTGTGATGAAACTTGAAGACTCTAAATGCATGTCTGACTTTCTGCAACATATTAGCATCCAAACTTTTTGAATCCAGAAGGAGATTCTTGAAGATTCTCTAATTTACTCACCTCCATTTTCCATACCAGGATATTAGGGCCTACTGAGATCAAGGACTTGCTCAAGGTCATGTTGGAGGAGGTACCACTCTGCCCCTGGTCTCCTGGCCCCAGAGGTAGTGCTCTGTCTTCATAGAGGAAACCCAGATCCAGAGACTTGGAGTCACACAATTTGCTGATGGCAGCACTGCTCCAGAGTCCCAGGAGAGATGCAAGAACAGGTTTACATTTTCTGTACAGTGCAAAGGTCCCTGGCCAAGCACACAGGCAGTGGCTAAAATCCAACCTGCACTCTGTCAGCCAAGCTGTAGGCTTTGAGATGGGAGTGCATGCACCCAGAAGAAGGGGTGCCATCTGCCCACAGGGCTGCTGCTACCCAGAGAGGCCTCCTTCTTCTAACATGCACTAAGACACCACATAGATCAACAGCAGCTCTGGGGCCAAGTCTCTTGACTCCTTTTCTCATGCTAAATAGGAAAGTCAAGCTGTCTTTACAGACTGGAAGGAGAAAAGCCAAGAATGATATGTGGTTTCTAACTTCTATGGCATTATTACATACCAAGAAGAAGGCAACACAACCAACCAGATTGCCTGGCTGAAAAAGTGCCAGGGTACTTCATTCTGATTATAATATAACACATTCTAAATGGAGCACAATTGCTTCAACTCCACGTGAATTAAATATATTTTGAACTTTTTATAACATTTTTTTGGAAAATATGTGCAATTGTTTCAGGTTTTGCACCAAGGAGGATGCCTGAAGAGGTCTTCTAAAATTCAAGGGGGGTGCAATCTCCTCTGTGCCTGCCCAGCCCTGACTGTTATCAATCCTTCATCCAGCTATGGCTGGTGGTGGGGAGAGGAGACAGAAACTTATACCCATTCTCTGTGGAGGTAGAACTACCAGAGGAGAGATTTCTTTCCATCTTGGCTAGAGGCCTAGCTACTCTTTCTTTTCTAAAACAGGCCCAGGTCCATGTTGCAGCTGCCTAGCAGCCTCTAAAACAGATGCTGTATTAGATTTCCTGGCACCCAGACCATCCCCTTCCCAATGCAGCCATTATCAGGCTAGCAGCAACATTGTGGTAAGTGAACAGTAGGAACTGTTTCAACATGGGGAGTGAGAGTGAAGGAAGATTCAAAATAAATTTGATATTTCTAACTGGGAACCTTGCAATATCAATAACCAGAATGGAGAAAGAGGAAAGAGAGGCATTTTGAAGTGAAAGTAAAAGAATTCTGCTTTGGACATACTGATAGCCAGCTAGAAATGAAACTCTGAAGCTCAGAAATACACAGAGAAGAGCCATGGATGCAAAAATCATCATGATCCTTCAGAACAGGGGACATGAGTCTTCCTTCTCTGTGTCTTTGCATCATTTGTGGACCACGGAGCCCATTATATGTGCCCAAAGGGGGGAAAGAAGGGTAAGCAGCCAGGAAGACCACTTTCAGCCATTTCTGTGGTCTATTATTACATCACAAGCCACCCCAAATTCAGTGCCTGACAGTAATGATTTATTATTTCCCATGATTCTAAGTGCTGACTTGATGACTTTCCTGCTTCAGGTATGATGAGTGGCTGGAAATGAGTGGCATCCAAAATGGCCTCATTGCACATGGCTATCAACAGGCGCTAGACGCCAGCCTGGAGCGCAGCTGCAGCTGTCAGCCAGGTGGCCTCAATTCTCCTCCACAGACCTTTCTCTGAGGCTGCTTGGACTTCTGCACAGTGGGCAGCTGGGTTCTAAGGAAGAGGCTTCCAAGAGAATGAAACCAAATGTGCAAGTACTTACGGAGCTTCCAATTACATTATGTGTGCTAATGCCATATTGGCCAAAGCTCAGTAAATGGCCAAGCTTAAAGGAAAGCACACAAGGGCATGAATACTCGGAGGCATGGTCCACTGGGGGCCACGAAAGCAGCAGTCCAGCACACCTCCTGAAGGAATTAAGGGCTCTCCCTTTCCCATTACTATCTCAATTAGACTTTTTACAGTGGGATTCAGTATCTGCTCCAATCTCATCACTCACATTTTCACATGAGCTTTCAGCTCTAGATAGACTTGACTTCTTAGGATCCTAGGTCCTGTGATTGGAAAGAATCCTAAAGTTCACCCATTGCGTGCGTGCGTGTACACACACGCCTCAGTCCCGTCTCTGGGACTCTTCTCAGCCAGTTTTTCCTCTTTTGCTCCTTCTAAACTCTAGCCCTTTTTTCTCTTCTATCCTGCTCCAAGACCAAAACCTTTAACTATATTGTTCTTTAAAAAACAAATGTCTACATGCTTAGGTCTTCCAATTTCACACAAAAGTCATTTTGTTCTTCAAGAACAAATAAAAGAGATTGGGAGTAACAGAAAGGCAGGTTGCAGTGCAGCCCTGGCTCTGTCAGCAGGCCCAGGGCTGAGTCCTGGCTCTGCCACACACCAGCCCGTGACTCTGCACTGTTTCGTTCTTGTCATTTCTCTGGACCTCCATATCCTCATGTGTAAAATGAGGGTTATAGTAACAGCTACTGGCAATGATTACTGGGGGTACTAAGTGCTTTAGTGGATGGAAAGTCTTTAACATGATGGCTAATGCAAGGTGAGCACTCAATACATGTTAACTCTTTTTACCCAAAAGGCATGATTCACAAAGAAGTCAATGATGGGAGGACAAAGAGGTGGTACAACAGGGCTCTCTCATTGGGAGACCAGGCTCTCAATGCAAAAAGACCTAAAAATAAGGATTTATTGGTTCGACACATGAAACATGAAGGTGCATAACAGGCTAATGTCAGAGTTCAAACAACTTTGTTAGAAGTCAAGTTTTGTTTGCTTTTGTTGTTTTCTGTTGCTTCTGCTTTTTGGTTTTGCTCTGCTTTCCTCTTGGGTGTCATTCTGAGGCTCCCTGTGGTGGCAAGATGGTCCCGGGCGTATCGCTTTCATGGCGTCTCATTTGTAAATCCTTTGAAGAAAGAGTGTGAGTTTCTCAGAAGTCTCAGCCAGGGAATCATCGCATCTAGTTGGTTCTTTTGGATCGTGAGGCCATCGCTGAGCCAATCACTGTGGTGAGAGGAGTCCTGCGATGAGCCCAAGGCCTCGTGCCCAGCTCCTGAGCCCTGTTTTGCGGGCAGGACTGAGAGTGGAGGAATGTGGCGCCCGGAGAAGATCAGACTACTACTACCGGAGGAATAACTCTGGGCAGGCAGGCAGAATAACATGCGCCCACAACACTGCAGGCCACAGTACTTAATGGTAAAAACTTCGAAATTACCCACAAAAGAGTTAAAATAACTATAGAATGTACATAAGGGAATCTGGAAAAATAGTAATTTTAAATGAAAATTTGAATGATGTGCAAAAGTTAACTATATGTTAAGTGAAAGGACCTGGACATGAATATACGCACATATACACACATGCTACAGTGCATCTTTAATGCTAACAGTGAAAAAAAATATTGCATTGCAAGTGTATATCGCTTTCAAAAGTTCACTTTATGCCTCTTTGCTTTTATGAAAGAGCTCCATTAGTACCTGTTTTCATGAACGAAAAGAAATAGAACGAGGATTTTTGCTTTTATGATAAAGGTGAAGAGTAAAAATAGCGTTTAGTATTTGCTTTGCAGTGAGCCAGTGCATGCGCCCCAAGCAGGGGGCATGGCACCGAGAACTCCTTCCCAGGGGACTACACCCAGCATCTCAGTGTCCAGCTCCAAAGCTTTGAACTGCGTCTGTGAGCATCCGTTAGCAAGATGTGTCCTAAAGTAGTTCACTTTATGCCATTTACACTTAGGAAAGATTTCATAAGAATGCTCTGCTTAGGAACCGGGCTGGTGTGGCTCAAGGGACTGAGTGCCATCCTGCGAACCAAAGGGTCACCGGTTGGATTCCCAGTCAAGGCACATGCCTGGGTTGCAGGCCAGGTCCCCAGTGGGGGCTGTATGGAAGGCAACCACATGTTGATGTTTCTTTCCCTCTCTTTCTCTCTCCCTTTTCCTCTGTCTAAAAAGAAATAAATAAAATATTAAAAAATAAAAAGAATGCTGTGCTTTCAGATAGTGAGGTTTGAAACCCATAAAGCCACAAGCCCAGCTGAACAAAACAACAGAAGAAAAATAGAATAGAAAGAGGGAAAACACAAGAATTTATAAGAACACCACATAATTAGTCACCACAGAAATAAACACAGTCCATTTAGGGGGAAGTCAGTTTTCTTTGGCCAAGCTATATTTTTAACATTGTCAGAAGGAAAAAAACACAAAACATCCCAGATATGCCCTAAGCACGTATCTGCCCATTTTTCCTCTCATCTTCCAAGAGGAAATTCATGGAAGACATCAAATCCCTATGTCAGAAACAGACTCCAGGTTTTTATTAAAAGTGAAAACCATGTGCCATTTCTACAGAAAAGTTCAACACTACCTGTTGCCGTAGGAACCAGTGAAGCCACAGGGGGATTAGTAAAGAATTAAGGGCGCTCCTAGACCTGCGACCGCCACCTGCTGCTTCTGAAGCCTTTAAGGACTCCTCACACTCACACAGTTTTGTGAGTACATCCTATAGGTCCCATAGATTGAGAAGTCATTATGAGATATATATACACTCACATATATATGCACACATATATATATATATCCCCATTGCTAGATATAAGAATTTTTGGATCATTTGTATTTCATTAATTATATTCACATCTTTACTCTGTTGAAAAACAGCCCTACACGTTACGCGCTTGTCATACGTGGAGGCCCCCAGACCCTTACAGCGTCATCGTCATTGGGTGGGTGAAGCTGGTGAAGTCTGCATGACCCCCATCAATCAGGGAAAACATTTCTCCCAAACACACACTGTGAAAGTCCCTAAGAATCCCCTTTAGACACCTCTCCCTGTCACCCCAGTTTCCCACTCAGAACACTAGGCACTGCTCTCCATCTCCCCACTCCGTGCCAGCTCTGCCCTGGGGCATCCTGTCCCTGGGGCCTCAGCACCCTGCTCCTCATGGTTCGAGCCTCCACTTCCGTCATGAGGGGTGGCCCCTTGGGAATTCTCATCAAAAGAAGTGCTCTGTGTCATTGCACTTGATTCTATTTGGGTTCCTCTCTCACAGCCACTTTCCCCAGGTACCGTTTCTACACTCTTCCAGGTGCCGGACTCCCCTGCCATTTCAAAGCTGATACTGGGCCCTAACTACTATCGGATTGCATCAGGCTTCCCCAGGACCTGTGCCTTCTTATTTCCTCCGGGCCCTGCCAAGGGCAGAGCGAAGCATTCTCTAAACTTAGCGCTGTTGCTCACCAGCCAATGGGAAAGGCTTGCCCAGACTGGGACGGGAGGTCTCTGTCCTTCTCTAGCTGGGTTATTTTTTAATAGTGGTGTTCTGAAGACAAGCCTCTCCCCCTTCCACACCTCTTTTTCATAGAAACCCATGGGTGACTCTTTTTTTCCTTTTCTTTTTGTTTTTTAATCCTCACCCAAGGACATGCTTATTGATTTCAGAGAGAGCGGAAGGGAGGGAGAAAGAAAGAGAAATATTGATGTGAAAGAGAAACATCAATTGGTTGCCTGTCGTATGCACCCCGATGGGGGCAGGGGAGGCATCAGGAATCGAACCAACGAACTTTAAGTTCATGGGATGATGCTTCAACCAACTGAGCCACACTGGCCAAGAGTGACTCTTACAGAGAAATTTCAAACAAAGTAAAGAATAGATAGCAACATCCTGAAGATGATGCTATTTTAGACTCTGGTCTAAATCAGCCACCAGATTGTCCTTTTTAGAGGTTTCCTGACTCTGTCTAAAGTTTGGGGGTTATTTCTTTCTCCCAACAATTTTCTTGGGTGGATTTCATCCTGACAGTCCTAAATCCCCACCCCTATGTCTGAATGATAAACCTCTGGCTCCCATCTAACCCAATATCAAGAACAACCTTCTTTCTTGATCTGAATTGGAATCATTTGTATCTCCCAAGGGTAGTCTGATCAGTTTATACGGTATCCACACTAGCACACTTTAGAGCGCAGGAGAGGACTTTGAGTAATTCGTCTGCGACACAAACTAGAGGTATCAGCCAGGCCTCTCCTGAGCCGACAGGGACATATGATCATTACTAATAGCCCTTACCATGGCGCTTTGTCCGCAATAGATGTTCAGTGAATATTACTTCACTGATTGGGTCTATTGTGCTGTGCAGTTTCTTGATGTTCAGTTAATGCCCCGGTGGATTTTAAAGTTCCATTTTTTGGCCTTTTGTTTTCTTTTCTTTTGTAATTCCAGTTATATGCAACAAGATATGATAGCAGGTTCTTCTCTGATCAATCTTAAACTGCCCCCCATTAAGCTTTCTTCTAAAAAGGTATCTTTAAACATACCACCCTTTGTGATATTAAACTCCAGGAACTCATTCATTCATTCAACAAGTACATATTGAACAGTTGTAATATGCTAAGCCTCCTGAAAGGAAAGGCGGTACACCACGAACACGGTGGACACATAGACTCTGCCTTCCCACAGCCTGCAGCCTAGGTCTCCTGCACGGAACACACGGGTCAGCAGACCAGGAGAGGCTGGTGCGTGGGAACCACGATGGGGAACTACAGTGTGCAAGTTCCCACACACACTGGCCGCCTCAAGCCAGGACTGTGACCGTTATCCATCACCCCTCACATTTTCTTACGCTATTTCTCACCACAGAATCCAGCTAATCACAAAGTTCATTCATTTCTACTTAAATATCTCTCAACTCTCTTGGGGTGTCTTCTTACTGCATACGTTTCCCCTAGAAAATGAATTTAAAGCTACACCATTTTTAAAAAGATTTTATTTATTTTCAGAAAGAGGGACAGAGAGGAAGAAAGAGAGGGATAGAAACATTGATGTGAGAGAGAAACATTAATTGGTTGCCTCTTGTAGGTACCCCAACTGGGGACCAAATCCACAACCCAGGCATGTGCCCTGACTGGGACCCAGCTGGTGACCTTTGCCTTGTGCAACAATACCCCACCAGCTGAGCCACACCAATCAGGGTTAAAACGGAACCATTTAAAAAAAAAGTTTTTTAATTGTATTTATTGATTTGGGGAAAAGGTGAAAAAGGGAGAAAGAGAAAGGGGAAAAAAACATCAATCTGTTGTTCAACCTGCTTATGCATTCATTGGTTGACTCTTGTATGTGCCCTGACCGGGTATGGAACCCACAGCCTTGCCATAGAGGGACACTGCAGCCAACTGATCAATCTACCCAGCCAGGGTCTGAATCATTTTTAATCATTCCCCAACTTTCAACATCTGATTGTGGGAGATTATTACAGTAACCTGTGCCCCAGAAGACAGTAGTCAGAGTAGGAATGTAATATTAGAAATGAAGACAAGTGAACAGTTTTGTGGAATTTTTAGGGAGCTGCCTGGAAAGGCCCTAATTATTTAGTGGAAGGATGGTAGGAGTCACTATGAAGAGTAAAGAAGTGAGGATGACACCCAGAGGTCTCGCCTGAATTCCTTGGTGGGTGTTGAGGAACACAGAAGAAAGGATATGCTTCCAGTAACACAGAACAAGACCCATGACTCATTTTTTTAAGCGCTTTGTTTATTTGACCCTTGTCAAAATGGACCCTTGTCCATCCAAGTGCAGGAAACAGTCGGAAACACTGGTCCGGGGCTCAAGAAAAGGACACAATGTTTAACTAGATGATATTGAAGACATGGAACTAGATGCCCAGGGAGTAGGTCAAGTAGAAGGAGATGGGGCATTAGAAAGAACCCTGAAGAAAATCAATGTCAATGAGAAATTACAAAGACTGAGAAGTGAAAGGAGTTAGGTAGAAAATCTGCACAGGACACTGTCATGGAAACCAAAAGAAGAGTTTCCGGGAGAAACTGATCGACGGTGTCAATGCTGCCAAGAGATCAAATAGCACAAGAGCTGAGTTGTGAGCACGAGATTTAGCAGCGTTCATCCCCTGAGGTTAGTTTTTCAAAATCAAGTTATTGACTGCAGCACCTTTTTTGTGGGATGCAGGTTTCCAGATCTGAGTTGCTGCTCTCTAGAAGCTGATCATCTCATTTAACAAATGAGTTAAACAAAAGTGCAAAGAAAGGCACAGGAAATAGTCCCTCCCTCTTTCATGGCCAAAAATAAAATCAAATAACCTGTATGTACTACAGCACATAGAACCAAATGAGTGGTACAACTATATCAAGGTGTCTGGAATGAATACTATGGATCAGGGAAGTTGTGTTTTTTCCTGGAATCTATATTTTAAGATTATTAACACCCTGGATCACTTCCAGAGAAGATAGCCAAGATGGAGAATGATTTAGAAACCATTTTGATCTAAAAAAAAAACTATATAGCATTCATCAAATATTTGAGGGTCTTTGATACATAATGAAGATATTTCTTTTGTATTACTCCTGAAAGCAGATCAATAACAAGGTGTAGAGGGAGGGAGAAATGAGAGAGAGAGAGAGAGAGAGAGAGAGATTTATTTTTTAAATATATTTTATTGATTATGCTATTACAGTTGTCCCATTTTCCCCCTTCACTCCCTCCACCCTGCACACCCCCTTCCACCCACATTCCCCCCCTTTAGTTCACGTCCATGTGTCATACATGTAAGTTCTTTGGCTTCTACATTTCCTATACTATTCTTACCCTTCCTTTTCTATTTTCTACCTACCATCTATGCTACTTATTCTCTCTACCTTGTCCCCCTATCTTCTCCTCCCACTCCCCTGTTGATAACCCTCCAGATGATCTCCATTTCTGTGAGAAAGAGAGTTTTTTTAAAAGAAAGGTATACCCTGGCCAGGTGGCTCAGTTGGTTAGAGCATTGTCCAGGTATACCAAGGTTGTGGGTTCAATCCCCAGTCAAGGCACATGCAAGAATCAACCAATGAATGCATAAATAAGTGGAAAAACAAATCAATGTTTCTCTGTGTCTCTCAAAAGGCAATAAAATTTTTTAATTTAAAGAAAGGAATAAATTCTTATGAATAATAGCTTTCCAAATATGCAGTGGTCTGCCATAGTATGTTCCCAAACTTGGACATGTTCAAACAAAGATCAGGGGTGTGTTGAGGTTAGAAAGTTGGATTCAGCATCCTGCAAGCTGCTTTCAAATTCTAAGCTTCTGTGACTCCATTTCAAAGATGGTCACTTCCTTTTAAAGTGATCAAAAAACTCTTCCTGGAAGAATTGGGATGCCCAGTCTAGCCTTGGGAGTTGGTGGGGATTTTGATGGGTAAGGAAGGGCTTTTCATATAGAAGGACTTGCTGGAGCTGAGTTCACATGAGGCTGGGCAGTCAGTAGAACCAAAATGACAAAAGCTTTCAGATTTGAACAAAATCTTTTTGCAGACAAGGAGCAATTGAAGATGTTTGTGCAAAGAAATGCAATTAAATACATCAGAGCTTCAAGGATTGTTGTTTTGGCATTTACTTAAGACAAATGCCAGAAATGGGTGAGACTGAAAAAAGCAGAGGATTATTAGAAGGGATAAGAAAATAAGAACCCAAATTCTGGGAATAGTAATAAAATAAAAGGTTAAAATAAGGGAAGCTTAGGGATAAGGAGTATCCACAGGACTTGGTGACTGGCTGCACTGGGAAAGAGGCAGAAGGAAAATCAAATGAATGAATGAAAAGGTTTAAGTTCATTGGAGAGGGATGGTGTGAGAAGCAGTGTCTTTGAAAGAACAGGGTCAGGGAGTGTAACGTGAGAGGCAAGTCACGATCCCAACATGGGAAGCCAGTTTAAGAACTCTGGCCAAGACAACACCAAGCCGGGTAGTGTCTCATTAGCATCCAGTGGAATATTACCAGCTACTATCTCAGAGGAAACTGGGTTCCTTGATTTTCCAAATGAGCCAAGCTGTTGTGCCTGCAGCCAACACACATGACAGGCACTTAGCCAAGCATAAACAACAGGTTTAAAACATGTTAGGGGGTAGATA
The DNA here is from genome assembly GCF_019186645.2 of Phyllostomus hastatus. Lineage (NCBI taxonomy): Eukaryota > Metazoa > Chordata > Mammalia > Chiroptera > Phyllostomidae > Phyllostomus > Phyllostomus hastatus. The sequence continues at coordinate 24,526,100 of NW_025333835.1, read as the reverse complement.
AACCATCTCCAGCCTTAGCAACCAGCTAAGGGGAATTCACAAAAACAAATGAGAAAAAAATCTCCCAAACTTCAGAGCCATCTACTCTTTACACTGCTGTCTTGTTTAAAAGCGTGTAAATCTATTGTTAGTTTTCTTCTTGCTGGGAAATAGGGCAGAGAGGGATACTTTAAAGCAAAGGCATTTTTTGAGGTAGTTAGTACTTGAGATAATATTGGGGTAAAAACTCTTCAACATAACTTAGGCTCAGTCTATGTAGAGAGAGTAAATACAGATGCAGAGCTGGTGAATTCGAACAATGTAGAGAACCAGACTGGATCACGCAGGCTCCTAACACTGCCTTCTTCTCAACAATGGTTGGTTTTATTTTGTTTCATTTTGTTTTGCTTGGATTATCTGGACAATTACCTCAACTCTCCCTTTCACTCTGGTTCTATAGACAAAGTCTTTTAAGTGTTCTATTTTTATCACGTTCCAATAAGGACTGAGCACAATACAGCATATTGAAATGAGTCTCACTGAAAGGATTAAGCCAGTTAAAAGGATATGTTTCCTGCACATCCTATATTTTCCATGATGCAGAAAATATGAGCAGTGCTCTGATCTGGGCCTGCCCTCTCCATGATGGACACATTCTTCCTGGGAAGCAAGGGTAAAGCAGAATGCAACATTTAGGCAACAGTCCTGTTAAAAAGGGCAAAAGGAAGCACAACCATCTGGAAAGTACACCTCATCGACCAAGTCATACAGCCCCCGATCCATAGCTCTGGAAGTTCCCTGGAAGGCTAAACAGGGTTTCCCCTGCACTGTGGCCTTCTCTAAGCAAAGTCAAAATTAAATGACTCCCTGCAGGTCTGGGGCCAACTGGAAGGCTGCAGCTGGGGGCTGAGTTGGAGTCATGGCACCATAAGCTCTGGATACCAATGGGGTCCAGTGTCTGGGAACAGCTGGAAGCTTTGAAGAGTTTTCTTTCTTAGCTCTCTTTTGGTCTGGTGACTTTGGGCTTTGGTTTTCCTCTCCATCTAAATACCTCTCTTCCTTTTTTTTTTTTTTAAATCCTCACCCAAGGATACGTTTATTGATTTTAGAGACAGAGAGGGAGAGAGAGAGACAGAGAGAGAAACATCAATCCGTTTCTTCTTGCATGCTCCTTGACCGGGGATCAAACCGGAAACCTAGGCATGTGTCCTAAGCGGGGATCCAAACTTTGGGTGCACAGGAATGACCCTCCAACCCATTGTGCCTTGTGGCCAGGGCAAAACTATTCTTCCTTTTAAGTATGCTCGAAATAAATAGCATAGGTACTGTGTGAAATATTGCTTGGCAGAAAGGTGGCATTTTTTTAAATTTATTTACAGGAAAAGAAATGGTGGTGAAAAGGGACTGAACAGCTTCTGGCATCTATTGAGGAAAGGAGGCAAGGGGCACAGTGGGGACACTGCCCTCCCCAGGCTGTAGTCCCTGGCCTGGACTCCTCCACAGCCAGCTCCATGGCGCGCGCTCCATACCTGCCTTATTACCAGAGTGTGAACCAGACGGAAACTAAACATTCACACAAACTACTCTTGCAATCCTTGTTACCCAGGGGTGGGGACATTGAGGTACTCCAGGCTCACTGGTCTCCCAGCAAAAGCTCCCTGCATCATAGGTCACCTGTCCAGTGTCCAGTTCAGAATGCCTTGCAGCTGGCAGTGTGATTGGGAAGGCAGGCACAGCACTTGTATCTACACTGAGGTTTCAGAGCCATCACCCTGTTTTTATTTAGAATGAATTTTACAAGCAATAAAAACATCCAAGATTTCTAAAGATGCTTGTATGTCAAGTCCATGTCAGATGAAGGAATCATCAGCAGTCCGTGTCAGTAACCATCGTGACGGTCTTTTTGTTATGAATACTAGATTGCCTTTGTAGAGCTGATTGAGGTCCAGGTTCAAACCTTCCTGAGCCACAGGTTTTATCCTGAAAGAGAACTTCAAAAAAAAATTCCTTATGAAATGGTGCCCAGATTCTATTTGAAGATGTATAAACTTCAGAGAAACGGCTGGTCCGGGAAGGAGTCCGCCCATTCATGACGGCAACATACTTTACAAAAGCTCTCAGAGGGGGCTGACAGGGCGAGCAAAGAAAGAACTTTCTTAAGTAAATATCAAATCAATGAAAGGAACAGATCCATGGAAATAAATCATTTACAGAAACGGGCCCTACCTGTGGTTTCAAATACAACATACACTAAACGCTACACTTCAAGTAACTAAATAAAAATGGATTCCAAAGTGATTCAATCTCCACACACTGTAAGAGGCAACCTGCTAAAGCAAACCCTGCAAAACAAAGGTTTTCAAGATATAAAAATTCATAAACCTTTCTTATCAGAAAAAAGGCTGAATGAATATTATGGTATTCTTACAGCATGTTTGCTTTAGCATTTGTCATGGAGTTAACTCTGCACAGAGGTGAGGTCAGGTATGCAGTGCCATTATTTTCCCACCTACTTCTGTCACGAGGTCTACTTAAAGGGCAATTTCTTTCTTTAGTTCTCTAAATGCTTCCAAAAGATATCTTAAGGTCAAGAAACTCCAACAATGTGCAAATATCTTTCAGGAGTAGTCAATTTCCCCCTAGTACCATTAGGGGAAATTTTATTGCAGTGAGTCTAAAATAAGTTAATGGAGGGTCATGTTTCTATTTACCCGGGGCAGTATTAGTAATCAGAACCAAGAGGAAGCAAGGCCCGGCTGCACCGGGCGCTCCAGCAGGCTGCCGGCATTCTCTCGTCTGAGTTCCAGAGAATGTTCGATGACACTTCACATAATTTATCTGAACATATATATTCATATATCTATATAAGTATGTACATACATATACAGAGAATGTCAATGAGGCATATACCCTTTGGCGAATGTTTGATTATAAGATTTGGATTAATCAGTGACGCAACATTTCTATGAGCTGCAGTAGCTGAAGGGGTTTTGTGTTCTTTGCAAATCATTCATCATGAGATGGAGTTTGATGACACTTGTTTCCTCAAATATCATCTTAGTCACTAACATCCAATAAACAAATTAATACTTCATTACGCAAACACATTAGACAAATTCTTGCAGTGATATTTTGCCTGGTAGTGGAATATTCAACAGACATTTACCAGGTGCCTGTCACAGGCCTGGCACTGCGCGGGGCACTGGGGAGACAGACCGAGCACTACAGACTAGTCCCCATAAAGGGGAAGCAAACAGGAGTGTCTCTGTGGTAGAGAAAGAGTTCTGTATCCTGACTGCGGTGGACACAGTAATTTATATATGGGATAAAATTTCATAAGACTACACACAGGTGCACGCACACACACGCACACAAGTGTGTGTAACCTGGTGAAACCCAGTAAGGTCTGTAAGTCTAGCAATAGTGCCGTAGCAATGTCCGTTTCCTGGTGCTGATCATTTGTTATAGTTAGCTGTGAATATCATCCTGAGAGGAGGCCGGATGGGCAGTACACAGGACTTCTCACTGTCTTTTCCACTTCTTGTGACCATAAAATTATTTCAAAATAAAATGTTTAATTTTTTAAAAAAGACAAGCTTTTGTCATGGAAGCTGCACTCTGGTGGGAGAGACAGACAACTAATAAATCATCCCAGACTTATGTGGCGTGAAGAACACTTGTTAATAGTGCTGTGATGGGAAGTAACAAAGGAGTCCCCCCTTGGGAAGGGCAGGCAGAGAGGAGCTCTGGCGGTGGACACTCAGGCTGCGGACTGAGCCAGCCAGGCTGAGAGAGATGACCGGCAAACACTCTGAAAGAACTTGGCTGGTTGAAGTCATCAGCATGACCTTCAAAATTACGTGTTTATTAAGGCAAAACATTGAAGGGTGGCCAGCTTTGAATAAGATGACCTTATACTATGGGAATGTTGTTCACATTTTTAAGCAGAATAAGATTTATAAACTAAACTTAAAAGCTTATGGAAGAACCAGGTTTTTGTGATTCATAATTTAAATATAGAGTTGATCAATTTAATTTAAATATGACTATTAATTTTTATATATTCAAAGTAAATGTTATAGTCTTTTTTCTGCAAAAAAACTACCCTAGAAAAAACCTCTCATATTTATAGCTTGAGTCCCAAGCTACTAACCAGGTGTCTATGGGGCGGGAGTCCCTAACACCCCTGGGGAAAAGCTGTGACACATGGCTACAATGGAACAAACCAACTTCTGCCTGTGTGTTAAAGAGAGTGGCTTGTCCTGAGGATATCTATGGAGCAAATATGCCAAATTTAAGGTGTTATTTTTTTTAAAACCCTCCCTTAACACAGATCACCTCAGTGGCATCATAATTTCTTCTGAGCATGTGCATTAGCTCCTTCCTCTGGATTCCTCAATGCTGTAGGCAGATGTTATAATACATCACCTCTTACAGCAAAGGGCACAATTCTGCTACAAAACCATGGGTTCCTGCTGGGTGAGGGATCATTTCCTACTCATCTTAGTGTCCCAGTGACTATGACACTCGGAGCATCTTAAACTGAATGAAGAGCTGCCATAGATGTCTCTCATGGACCTGGGATTAGTTCTAAGATTTTCTTCCCCCAGCCTGTTAAAAAATTCAGACACCAACCTAATTGGCTTCATGCCTTAGCTTCCTAGATTGATCCAGGCCCATGTGGATCTCTGACCTGGCTTCAAATTGTTTACACTGGCGTTGACCTGGCACTAAGTGCCCTAGGACACAGCTTCTGGCATTGTCCCACTGACTCCACCCACCCAACCATAGGACTAAGTTGATATAAAAAGAGAGAGCATCAGACACTCAGAGTTTGGAAGAATGTCTGGAAATAACAGCAACATAGTAAATCTTTAAAGATTAAACTCTTTTAATAATAATCTTCTCCTGAATACCTACACTGTTCAAGGTCATCTCCTGGGAACAGAGACATTAAAAACTAGTAAGACATGGTCCCGCCAGTCAAGAAGATAGTGAACAATAGAAGTGCTCCTACGGAATCATATACAAAGTGCCATAGCATCACATAAGATCAGGACACCTTCCAAATTAGACAGGAAAGGAAATAGAAGAAAGATTTCTCATAGCCTGGGGTTCTGCTAAATTTCGATGGCTAGATCAACATGGCTTCGGAACTGCTTCTCAGGGAGTAGAAAGGGGTCTAGGGCTCTGGCCAGCTAGCTCAACTGGTTAGAACATCATCCTGATGCACCGAAGTGGCGGTTTTGATCCTGGGTCAGGGCACATACAAGAAACAACCAGTGAGTGCATAAGTAAGTGGAAAAACAATCAGTGTTTCTTTCTCTCTCCCTCCCCCTCTCATCAATAAAAAAAATAAAAATAGAAAAATGACTAGGGACTTGTGCTTGATGAAGCCATTTAGTGAGACTGGGAATACAGAAGGAAGTGCTTATCTTTGGGTTATTTTGATTAATTCTGTTTGGGACACATTGGGGATGCATCTGAGTTCATCAAGTTGCGATGTCCCAATATGCAAGTGGATAATAGAGTTTACAGTTTACCAGGTTTGAAAAACTCCATGGGCTGAAGCTGTAGATTTGAGAGTCGTCACCATATAGAGCCTCGAGAGTGAATGAACTGTCCCAAAGAGAACATGGACAGCGAGCAGAGGAGAAAGCAAAGTGGTGCTCTGGGGCTGGGCAAAGGAAGAGGAAGCCATTGTGGAATTAAGAAGAGCAAGATGAAATTAAAAATTTCAAAAATGAAAGCCAAGAGACTGTAGTTGTGGTGGTCATTGTTGGTTTCCTTACAAGTATCAATTTCCTGCTCTCCTTCTTCACATAATCCTTCCTTTCATGACATCCAAGGGCCTCCAGGGAAGCTGAATGTCTCTAGTTCCAAGGATTGGAACTAATCTAAAGATAATCCCACCCCCTTGGCTGGGGCCTAAAAAGGGCAAGTAATCCAATGAGACTCAAGAAAAGTTTGATGAAATAGGTAAAGGTGTCAAAATTATAAGATAAATAAGTTCTGGGGATGTAACATATAACATGGTAACTATAGTTAACAATATTGTACTGTATATTTGAAAGTTACTTCGAGTCTATCTTAAAAGTTCTCATCACAACGAAAAAATAGTAAATATGTGAAGTGATGGATATTACCTAAACTTATTGTGGTTATCACTTTGCAACATGTATATATATCAAATCATTACATTGTTCACATTAAACTTATATATTATTATATGTCAATTATATTTTAATAAAACCAGAAAAAATACATTAAAAAAGAGGTTTTGATGGAATTCCAGAGAAACTTATTATTTTAGAACTCCTAGAAGCAATGATTTCCCTTCCTCCAGATGTCATCCTAAGTAACGTTGAGACCCAAACCTACTGCAGACCTCCCTCCCTGCCAGTCTGAGAAAGAAGGCCAGAAAGGAAGAAAACCAAGCCAGGAGGCTCCCAGAGATACAGAGCCGGAGCCAACCCTATACCTGCTCTATCTCTGGACTTCCCATGTAACATGGAGCCATGTTACTTGCTGCTGAAGCAGAGCTGATACAGTTGTGGCACAGAAACCAGAAGAGGTGAGAAGTTATACAGGAAGTGATCGAGAGTGTTGAGTGATGCCTAGAGGCCAATGAGGGGCCTGAAATGCACCCAAAGAACTTAGTAAGCAAAGGTCTTGAAAGGAGCGGTTTCAGTGGTGACAGCTTCAAGGGGGACCGCCCAGTGGGTGGAGAACCGAATGATAGTGAGAGAGCAGAGATTCCTCTTCAGTGAGGTTTGACGGCAATCTGAAGAGAACACGGCAATGAGAAACCAGTTTAAAGGAATGTAGTGTTTAAGAAGGTTTTTGTTTGTTTATTTTGAAGATGAGAGCTAATTAGTGGATGAGTCAACAGGTGGATCTCCAAGTTTCTTATCATACCATGTTCTCCCCTCCCCCAGATTCATGATGAATCTCAATCAATAGTGGAGAGAGGCATTCAATAGTTCAATGACTGTAACAGCTCCTTATCCTGGATTCAGCTGTAAAACTTCAGAGAAGTCAAAAGCAGCACCTCTGTATTTCACATTCTAATTACATACACAAGAGCAAAAAAATGCAGAATGAATCTACTAAAGCAACTCATCAGAAAAAAATGGAAGCCTCGAGAAAACATGTACAGGGAAGTTCATTGCTACATTTTTTGTAACCGAAATATTGGGGAGAAAACATAAATGGCTTATTAACAGAGAACGGTAAAACTAAAGAAAAAAGATGCGTGAAGTAGTATTCTATTGGCTGCGTACTCTGCAGCATTTAAAAAGAATGAGCTGGAACTCTGTGTACTGATAAGGCAAAATCCAAGTGAAAACATTAAATTATGGAACAATATGATACAACCCCACATATTAAATTGAAAACAGAATTGTTTATATTTATGCAGAGAAGAAAGGTCAAGGAGAGTATAGAACAAAGTGGTTACTCCTGGGATGGAAGTGGAATATGGGGTTCAGGGCAAAGGATGGCATCTTTAAAAAGGGCAATTTCATATGTATTTTATGCTTTTATGTAAGTTGAATCTTTACAAGAATAGTGTTTTTCATTATCTTGTTGCATTATAAATGGAAAAAAGTGCTTGAAAAAGAGTGAAGTAGTTGAAAAACAGGAACTAAATTTGTACCAGCCAGCATATCACACTCTCCCTTAAACAGGGAAAAGACTGATCATTTTTAATGCCTTTTTCTCACATTTTTGATGCCAAATGGAATGGTTCTGTATGCTATTTTGGGGGTAACATTTTAAAACTAATTAGTTGTTAGATGTATGTAAAACCATTGGCATCAAATCAAGTTTATCTATAACTTCGTACTCACCATCTGGTTAAATTTGGCGTTATTTATTTCCAAAGTGTAAAGCTGCTCAAATGAAACTGGCTACTTCATGAAGATTCCCATATGAGCACATTTGCATGTGTGAAATATATACGGTGAGGCTGACTAGGGAGCCCAAAAGGTTCAACTTGGTCCTAAAACAAATCGCATCTTTGGACCAGGAACTCGGCTGAATTCTCTGATAACTTGTTCATTCACCCAGGAAGTAAGGAAGAGTCAGCCACATAAATGGGAGTACTACCCACTGTGGTTTCTTAATTAAAGTAGTTCGAATAGATGACTTCACAGGCAGAAAACTGTCAAACACCTAGAGAAATGAGACAGAGAATCCAAAGCTCAGAGACAGACTTTGCATTCTATATAAACATACAACCATTTTATAAATATACTTTGAACAACCTATTTATTTCTACATAGCTAGTTATTATTGCAAATCTAGCATATTCTAAAAGCTTTTTTTTATATGTATTTATTTATTTATTTTTAGAGAGGGAAGGGAGGGAGATAGAGAGAGAGAGAGAGAGAGAAACATCAATGTGCGGTTGCTGGGGGTTATGGCCTGCAACCCAGGAATGTACCCTGGCTGGGAATCGAACCTGGGACACTTTGGTTCCCAGGCCACACTCAATCCACTGAGCTACGCCAGCCAGGGCTCTATTCTAAAAACTTTTAATTAAATTAGCCCAATAATGCCCTTTAGTCATAGGCTATCCACGTTCACCAAATAATTAAGCCTTGCACAGTAATTCGTTATCAATTCCTAATTACAAAGGCCAAATGTAATATTCTTTCCATACAGTCAATTCAACAAGATGTCCGATGTCACCCTCTTGGATTCACCGTGAGAAAACTTCCTTGTTGCCTGGGGCACACAATTCAGGAAGTGCCCATGTGGGACTATATATCTAAATAATTTTGAGTCTGAAACAGAGTTACAAATGCATCTGATCTGGCCCTAAATTTGGAAAAAAATCTTACCTTTAAAAAGTATTTTTGTTGTTGTTGACCAATTACACATGTCCCTCATTTCTCGGCCTCCCAGCCCCCTCCACCCAGCCCCTGCTTCCCCTGCCTTTTTTTATTGAGTTATAACATCACATTAGTTTCAGGTATACCACATAGCAATTTAATATCGCAAAATAATCACCACAATGCAAATGGTTTTTCTAAAATATCTGTGGACTTTTTAAAATCAATATTAGAGAGAAAGAAACAATTTGTTCTTCCACATATTTATGCATTCATTTGTTGACTCTTGTATGTACTCTAACCAGGGTTCAACCTTCAAACTCAGCACAGAGGGATGATGCTATAACTAACTGACTACCTGGCTAGGGTGCAAATATTTTTTAATCACTAAAACAACAGGTAAAAATAGTCAATAGAGAGAAATACGAGGTAAGATTAGTTTATCAAAGGTCAAATTAGGCCTGTGATTACTGTATATGTCAAAATAAGGCATAAAATTAGAAGAGGTGAACCAAATTACTTTGATACATAATGATCTAAAGTCATTGTACAAAAATATAAAAAGAAAGACATTTAGTGTGGTAATATACACCTAGTCAATAATCAAGCATGTAATGAGCATATACCACATACATACAACTGGCCATCCAGCTGTAAACAAAGCAGGTAAGTCCTCTGTCCTCTGGGAGTGTCCCAACTTTAAAAATTGACAAGTATTATCAAAGAAAATCAAGTCTCCTGTCAATATCAGATAGTTTTTATTTTCCATTTTTAGGGTTACTTCTACAAAGAAATAAAAATGTCAAATTTCGGTTTTATTTTTATTGGACACTAAACAGAAGAGTATTTTTTTTATTTTAAGTATTTCCCCAAAGTAAGTTATTTACACACAAAAAAAGTTTAGTAAAATGTAAGCATACAGCTCTCCAATAGTTCAACAGCATATGTAACAAAAAATATAGAATATACTTGGTTCCACAAGATCAGACACACCAGCTCCATTTTTTAGACACAGAATCCATGCAGTGATCTCAATATATTTTACTTTGGAAGTATACTTCTTATATCTAGTCACTTATTATCATTCAAGTTTAAATTCTCAATGTTGAATACTAAAGAACTCTCTTCCTCTTCACAGCAGTTACTGCAGTATGAAATGCCATCACTGATTATAAACACTTTCAATTTTAGCTCCATGAAACCAGATTTTATTGAAGGACTGCAGAGAGAAAGACAGTGTCATACATTCTCCCCATAAGCTCTGTACTTGGTGAATTTCTCTTTAAAATATTCTATCAATGCTGAATGTTAACTATAGGTTGTAATTTGATATGCACGATTTTGTAACAATTGGCATAACAGTCAGAAACTGTCTCCAAAGAAACCAACCAATGGTCCAAGAACAGGAACAAAAAAACATGGGCTGAAACTAATGCTAAGATACTTTCTTTGTAATACTTCCAAGCATTAGCATGAAGAGGTGACCCAAGGAGAGACAGATGGACAAGAATTTACCCATTATTTAAGGGATGGAGAGTCTGAGGGGCAACGTAGTCCCCTGACCCTTAGAGGTACATAACTGGATGGGGACATGGATAGGGCAAGAGCTCAATCCCCCACAGTCCCGTACCCGCTGCACCAAGAGGCAGGGAAAGTGTGAAAAACAGAGAGAGGGTGAACGACCACACACCCCATCCGACATACCATGGTTCTTCTGCGTTGTCCAGAATGTATGTCTTTCCCACTCCTTCTATCTGAAGTGACTATTTTCCACTTACTCTCTTTCTAATATCTGTCTATGAGGTTAGCCAGAATATATTTAGCTCAATCTGTTTGATGTTTTTTTTTAATTATGAACCTAAGAACTGCTTTTTAATGTTGAAGTAAAAAGTAACATTAATTCCTAAATGTAGCTCAGTGATGTAGAGTTGATTGATTGTACTCCATTATGTTCTATGTTTTTTGAAAAAAAGTAACATTAAGCAATACTATTAAAACAGTAAAATTACTTTAGACAAAGCAGGGACTCGTCACAATTTTTCAGAGTATTTTCCAATACAACATTTCACTAATTTCTTCTCAGCATTTTTTCCATGTGTTATAATTCAGTAATGGGTTGGGTTCTCAGAAAAACAGAAAAGGAAACATGGTCTGTACAAAGTGGAATCACAATTTAAATTTTAAACACTGAAACAGAATGTCCTGTGAGTGTGATTTTTTTTGCCCCTTGAAAGCAAGTCTCCTTTTGATGTCATGGGAGAGTTCAGTGACTGGGGGTGTCAGAGTGAGGAAGAAAAGGAGAGAAGATGGAGAGTGACTAGAAGTTGGCACCAAATTCCAAAACTAGGATGCTGAATTGTTCTTATGGCTCCAAAATTATATTCTGAAATGGAAGAGCCTGCTGCTTCTGAGCACACTTGAAAGAGAAAAGGCCACGTCCCCAGACTCTGAGGGCTTTCATTGATAATCAGGAGAAAGGTTTAAAGGGGACCAAACCAAAAAAAAAAATTGAAATGTTGAGTCATGTGATTTGTTCAAAAATGTAAAAAACTATTTTCTGCATAAACAACATGCCAGGAGAACAATAAAATTAGAAAGATAGAACACTGTGATGATCCAATTTTTGAAAAAGTAAATAGTGGTTTTGTTAAAATAAATATTTTTGTGCTGTGAGAGCAGTTTGACTTTTAACTGTGAATAGTACATGATAGGAAATGCTGGTGTTTTCTTCTCTGTCAATCAAAGGTAAAAAGTAGAAACACATTCTTGGCCATTTGCTTTTAATTTTTCGGCTTTTAGGAAATCATACAATTTGCTCCAGGTTAATCCAAAAACTAACATCATGGGGCACATTTGACAGAGCAGGCCCAAGGTCAAAGACAGGCCCCATCTCAGGCCCATCAACCTTTCTCTCCTATAATTTCTCTTGGTGCTAAGAGAGAACCCGGTAGGGCAGTGGGGAGGTTGACTCTCGAATCTGGCTCTCGAAGAGCCCTGGGCAATTGTAAGGACTGGCTTGTCTTCATTATCTCTCTTTCTCTGCCCAGATGACTGGATCTGCCAGAGATAAAGTGTCATGCAACCACAGACTTACAGTAGACACACCATTTGCAAGTTGGAGTCAGGCTAAACCACTGACACGTACGGCCTGAAGGAAGTGTGTGAAAAGAACGCAGCCTGTGGATTTAAGCCAGAGGCAGCTAGACACAAGGCCAAGAGTTTACAAAAACACTAAGAATTCAAAAGCGTCAGTTGGTGTCCCATATTGATTAGAAACCATGATAGTGACTACCTGTTAAGCTATTGAGAGAGAGAATGAGTGATTAAATCATGCCAAACCATTTGCGGCTCTCTTAAATGACAGGGTAGTAACAAGACAGGTATGTCTGGGTCCTGGCTGCACAGTGTCATCACATAGGGAAGTCTCGGCAAACTAGGCCAGCAGAGCGTTTCCATCTGGTCTAAGTAAGCAATTTCAGCCCTCTGTCTGGCCCCTCGGTGAGAAATGGGAAAAGAGAAGAAAAAGAAGGAATGAAAGGAGAGGCAAAGTGATGGAATGATACCAATCACTTTTCTGTCCTGAAGAAGAGGAAAGGCCAACTGGTATAATTACACCCACTCCAGAACCTGTTCCACATTTTGGGATGTAGTATTTCATAAAAATAAAGACACCAGACAATAATTTGGATACTAAATGACCTGCGGAGCTACAACACAATCTGACACCCTTCAGAATCAGTCTGGCACTCTGCACTAAGATTTTTTTTATTCAGAAAACCCCTAATTCTACGTCTTTATCTTAATGGGCTTCATAGAGCCAAAGTAGCTAGAATTTTTGCTAACTGTTTGACTTTTTTAAAGGTTCACAGGATTCTGAGGAAAAACATTGAATTTGGGGGAGGAGATTTTTTTAAAGTTTGTATCATGAATTACCTTCTCCAGGGCTGTCAAATATATCACTGCGGGTGTGACTCAAAGGCCTTCTGTTATCTAATACAAGCAAATGGAAAATACTTGAACTCTTAGAATTACAGATGATGCTGGATTTTTCAAAATAGAGATTTTGAACGAGGGGAAGAAAGTCTTCAGTAACAACCCCAAAACCACCACGGACAGTAAGTGGATCCTGAAGACCAGTCCCAGTCTTGAGAGCTTCTCTTACATCATCACATTCAACCTCTACAATAACCTGTAGGGCAGGCGTTAATTTTCCGACTCTACAGATGAGGAAACAGGAGCTTATAAAGATGAGCTGTCTTGTGCAAGCCCATCCCATCAGGAAGTCAACTGAACTCCAGTCTGTGTAACTTCAAGAGCTTTGTGTATGTTCTTGGCCACAATTCTCTCCTTCCTCATCCCACCAGGTCTGGGATAAGAAAAGCACACTTGCTCAGGGAGGCACCTTCAGGTATGCAGGTTCTCACGAACTCATGGAATCTCCTAGCCTGTATTTTAATTCCCTCAACAGCCCAAATACTATCTTTTTTAAATATCTAGGCTCAGCTCGCTACAGGAGAGTGCAATAGGGGATTGTGATGGGGGAGAAAAACAAAAGGGAAAAAGAGGTCTAGATTATCACAGAGCATCTTTGTGATATTCCCTTTACATGTACGCTTGTCTGGAAGGAGGCGGGGGACAAGTATGACTACATCAGAGTTCCATATAATAATATAAAACCAGCTTTCCAGCTATAAATAAATCAGTTCTGAGGCAAGTGGGAGCCTCATATTAATTGAATCATGCTCTTAGAGTTGCTCCCAGACATAGAGAAAAAATAATGGTGGTTATGAGCCCAGACCAGAGGAGATACTGGAAATTGGTCAATAAAACAGTGATGTATGTCTCATTTACATACAGAGGCTTTGAGACTACACTTCAGAATTTATGAGCCCAGATTACTCAGTCTTGGAAAGGCGAGCAAGTCAATCTCGACTGGGAAGAAAGGTTCCCATAAACTGTGCAGTGTGAACTTTGTTTTCAAGGACTCTGAGGACAACAGTCAGAAGCATAAAGTAAAATGAGAATTGGGCAGGTTACAGTTAAAGATGGTAAATTAAACACATACATTTATCGTCTCTCACTCCTAAAACTACAATAAAGAAACTTGTTAAGAGGACCATTCCCAAGGGCAATGAGAATGGGAGAAGAGAGAAAATAGCAAATAATAATAATGATGATAATAATACTAATGATAATACACCTTAAAAGTAAAGGTTGCAAGGTATAAGGACAAGAGTCTAAGAAAAGTGAATCCTAAAATCAACTGCTGAGGGAGTTTAGCAGCAACCCAGCTGGCTATATACAGAACATTTCTTTTAATCCTCAAAAGCTGGCAGAACCAGGTCTCTGTGGAAGCATGGGCGAAGATAAGAGCAAAGAGAATTGGTGAAAAGCCTGCCTAAAAGGAGTCAGTAAGCAGCCTGCCCCTCACCACCACCAACACTCTCCCTGTTATCCTTTGACCAAGCAACTGCTTCTCTCACCCCACCCCCAGCAGAATAGTCAAGGTTTCTTCTCTGGAGAGTTCAAAGCACAGGGCAGGTGGGCGGGGCACCATGTGAAGTTGAGTTCAAGAGCATCGCACTAAAAGCAAGGGGATTAAGTAAGTCTCTTTGCAAAGGAGGCAAACATCACATTAAAATATATTTCTTTTGTTTATTGCTTTTAGGGAGAGGGGAAGGGGAAGAGAGAGAGAGAGACATTGATTTGTTGTTCCACCCATTCATGCGTTCATCGGTTGATTCTTGTAAGTGCCCTGACTGGGGATCAAACCTGCAACTTTGGCATATCAGGGTGGTGTTCTAACCAACTGAGCTACCCAGCCAAGGCCAAACATCAGATACTGAACGCTAAGACCTCCCAGTCTTTTTTTCCAACATGACTCTCGGGCTGACAGCCAGAATCATAGTACCTCTTCTTTTGTCACTGAAGATACGGCCCACGAGCAGCAGAATCTCAGCCCCGTCCCAGCCCCACTGAATCAGAGTCTGCATTTCGGCAATAACTCGGATAACTGGTATATGAACTGAAGTTTGAGGAGCACTGCTCTGACAGAGATGGAACTCTTCATTGCAGAAACCCTTAATAAAAAATCCTAACAGTGTGTAATACATCTCTGTTAGATTATAAACTCCTTGATGGGAAAAATCAATCTTATTCATCCTTGAAATGCCAATATCTCCAATCTCTTGGATCCAAGTCTATTATAAGAATCAGCTGTCACCATCAAAAGGCTACTTATCATCATCTTTCAGAAACTCCGCAAGGTCTAAGGAGGTGCTTATGTATTGGGAAAAAAAAACAGCGTAATAGACTCTGTGTATGAACATAGTGTTAAACATATTTATTACTTCTGTGCAATAAAAAACTGTAAAATGTTCTTCCAACTGTTAAATAAATAAGACCCTAGAGAGAAAATTGCGAAGTAGGGGAGGGTAACGGCCTATAGAGAAGCTGAAAGACCTTACAGGTAAGATAACTACACTTTCTGAATTAAATACTGATTTTACAAGTATGACTCTCTTGAAATAGTTAAGATACATGGTTTCCCAATTCTATGGAATCTTAATAGGATATTAGAGAGATAGATATTAGGACCCATGAGGAAGAAAGCCTAGTAATAGCTGTGCTTGGGAACTCTTAAGGTAGTTGAAGGGTAGACTTGATGACTTGAGAAATCTAGAAAAGATGGAATTTGAAGAGAAATGCTTAAAATTATTTTTATTAAAAGCCTTTATTGTAGAAAATTTGGAAAATATAAAAAAGTATAAAGAAGAGGCAATATCTGTAATCACCCATTTTAAAAGAGACTCTAGAAATATATCCACTTGTGTGCTGCTCCTCAGTACTCAAGGGGAAAGAAATCACCATCCAATCCATTTAGCTAACACTTTAAGAGAACTCAGCACTAAATAATAACCAGAATGGTTCCTATTAACTAATCCTGTCTGGACTGTCTATTTCTACATCAGAGTGACAGAACTGTCACTCTGACAGTTCTGATCAGAGTGACACTCTGATCAGACAGTTCTGATCAGAGTGACTCTACATCAGAGTGACATTCTTCCTATCATCTGGAAGAATGATAGGAAGGTGGACTTTTACAAGGCCCTCATTACTATCTAAGAAAGTGTAGGTACATGATTGTAACCACGATCACGGCAGACTGGGAAGGATAGAAGAAGTCACCTGTGTTCTCTCTCTTGGGCCTGCACTCTAGGCCTTACAGTTGGTAATGAAACCATGCTGGATTTATTTACTTCTTTAAGACCATGACAGAGACAAAGGGGCACCCATCCCACCGGGTACTGTCAAAGGCCAGGGCATGGTTGGACCCTTTCAAACAACGACTCCCACTGAAAATAAGTTCTACTTCAAAATTACAACTCAAAGGGAAACCAACCACCATGAAAGGGACCCACCAAATCCAAATAAAGACGGAATTTAGAGTATGGGAACTAGGAGTAATAGAAAGAGATCTTAAAATAAGTTTAAAATGTATAGAGCAAAAGAGAGAATAGAATCTATACGGCAAGGACAAGACAATTTTTCTAAAAGCATATCTATGTTTGAAAATGAAATACTAGAAATGAAAATACAGTCACTGAGATAAATTCTAGTAATTGAAGAATACTTACTTGAGCATTTTTTTTTCTGTGAATACAGCCTTATGCCAGGACTTGGCACAAAGTACAGTTTATAGAACTTGGCTGGGTTCACCTTTAAAGAGTCTTTTACAGAATCTTTCAATTTGAACACTTCAGTAGAATTCCTTTTCATATAGTCGTTAAAACAAATTGTTGGCCCTCACTGGTGTGGCTCAGTGGTTGGGCATTGGCCTGCAAACTGAAAAGTCCCCAGGTCGATTCCTGGTCAGGGCACATGCCTGGGTCACAGGCCAGTCCCACGTTGGGGGCGTGCAAGAGGCAACTGATCAATATTTCTCTCCCCCTCTTTCTGCCTGCCTTCCTCTCCCTCTAAAAATAAATAAATAATATCTTTTAAAAAAATTGTTGAATGCTACTATGTGACAGGCACTGAGTTTAGCAGGGAGGGTGGAAAGGGGTTAGTAAAAGTGAAGGTTGTCTCTGCCCTTGAGGACATTACTGTCTAGTAAGAGAGTGTTTCCGTGAGGAACACACAAACAGAGAGCACAGGTACCGTGTAAAAGCTGGAGTTGTAGTGGCTACCATATACCCAGCTCTGTGCAAAGTGCCCACCTAATTGCATTCTCTGATCCTCACAAGAGCCTTATAGGGTTAATATTATCATCCCTGTGTTACCAAGGACAAAAATGAACGGATCCTTAGAACATTATAATAACTTCTCCTAGATCATAGAAATAGTGGATTTTAGCGGTAGGTATCCAACTCAGCGCCCTCCTTCATTACTGCTACACTTGGTTGTGATTGCACAAAGTGCTTCTGGAGCACAGAGGAAGGAGGAACGATCTGGCCTCATAAAAGTGTCTGTCTTCCTCTTAATTTGATTTCTTCCCCTCCCCCATTTCATAATAACACAATTACCATTCAAAGTACAATATTTTGGCTAAGACGTCAGTGAATTACAAGGCACAGTTCCAACTTGGAAGGAGCTCCTATTTCAGAGAGACAGAATGGTAGAGAAAAAATAATGTATAAATATTATAAAATATGTAAATAATGACAGATATATAAATAATATGTAAACAAAAAGATATTTAAACATGATAGCTATAAAGAACACTGAGGCCTCAAATAGTTCAAGAAAGTGTGAAAGAAAGAAAAGAGGCTGAGACAACTAGGCTTGGAAGGAAAAAGAAGGAATCAAAGAAGAAAAGGAAGGTTGTTGTAGGAGAATTGATTCAAAAGGTTGGAATATTCAATCCATGAGTTTTCGTTCAGAATGGCAGGGGGTGGGGGCAGGAGTTTATACATTAAATGTTTTCATTGAACAAATGGATGATTTTAATATATACACAAAACAATATCATTGCACTATTCATAGTATAATTATGATTTGTTTAAACATTATTTTATTGCTCCATAGGCACTGTGATCCTAAATGGTGCACAAGCCTAAAACTGAAGGAAAGATGCCTTCTTTTTACATTGAATTTATTGGGGTGACATTGGCTAATAAATTTATATAGGTTTCACATGTACAATTCTATAATACATCATCTGTGTATGGTACTGTGTGTTCGCCACCCCAAGTCAAGTCTCCTTCCATGACCATTTTTCCCCGGTTTAACCTCTTCTACCTCCTCTCCTACCTCCCCTCCCTCCCCCTTTCCCTCTGGAGATCACCATACTGTTTTCTGGGTCTATGAGGGTTTTTTTCCTTAATTTCTTCACCTGTTTCACCCAGCCCCCAAGCCCCCTCCCCTCTGACAGCTGTCAGTCTGTTTTCTGCATCAATGAGTCTGTTCCCATTTTGCTTGTTGTTTCGGTTTTCTCATCAGATGCCACACATGAGGGAAATCATAAGGCACTCGTCTATCCCCGACCAGCTTATCTCACTTAGCGTGGCAGTTTTTCAGTCCCAAGGCTCCTGTTTACCAACTGTTTGAAAAGTGTCGTTGGCCTCTGAATTTCGAATCGACTTCTCTTATCTTTTCAGGGAGGACACAAATGCCTGATGCGCAGGGTTTTGTCTGCAGTGAATGAGATAAGCTGGGTGGCAGGCCCCCTGCCCTGCACAGCTGAGGAGTCAACAGTGTCAGACTTACACATGTGTGTCATTCTGTCTAAAGCTGAGAAACTAGAGGGGAACATAATTATAGCTTTCTAGTAATACGAAGGATTTTCAAAGAAAAGATGATAACTGTTTTCCATGTTCACAGAGGAGATAAGCAAAGAGAAGTGGGGGAGGGAATTAAACTGCTACTCGATGGTAGTCAATTATAGTGGTGCTGGAGGTTGGACTATGTTACCCGTTTCAGAGAGTGGGACCCCAGTGTGTGTGTGGAGGGGGTGGGAAGGGACAGAAAAAGAGAAGAGATTTGTTACCTCTTCAGACACATTTTAGCAAAACCTCATGAGGCAGGGGGATGAACTCCTCATACTAAGATGATAGGATTCTGTGAACATACAAGCTAGTATTTGCCAATAAAAACTTCCTCCTGTGTGGCCCTTTTTATCCAATAATGATTTCCTGTTCTACTTTGCTTGCCAAATGTATCCAAAATGTAATCAGCGAGTAGATTCGTAAGTCAAATTGCAAGCTTTAGAAATGAATGGCTCTGATCCTTTGTAGTAGAATTTTAAAACCAGCCAATGTTTCAAGCTTCTTGGGGGTGTAGACTCAGCTGTAGTTTTGTTTTAACCTTTTCCCCCTTGAACACCTCAGAAATGAGCAGCAAGAATGCCTTCTTTTCTCTTTAAAGTCATATTCCCAGTTTAATGTTGAGTCAAAGTCAGATTTTACCATCCTGGGCTTCCAGGACCTCAACCAAACCCACACTCTTCTCTCGCCTGCAACCTAACTCTCTAACATCTCTTCCCACCAGGGAAACCTACTCACCTCTCTTCAGCCCTGCGTCAAGAGCATCAGCTGTCGTAGACACAGACAACTTGATGGTCATCACCAGAGGGAGAGGGTGGGCAGAGTGGGGAGGGGAGGTAGAAGAGGGTATGGGGGACTAAATGGTGCCAGAATGAGACTTGACTTGGGGTGGGGAACACACAATGCAATACACAGTCGATGTGTTATAGAATTGTAAACCTATATCATTTTATTAACCAATGTCACCCCAACAAATTCAATACAAAAATCAAAAAAGAAAAGGAAAAGAAAATAAAGAGTATCAGCTGCTCTGCCCTAGCCCTTTCACAAACAGTGGAGTGAAGACAGCTTAACCTGGCAGAGTCCGTCCGTCTCACCAGACGAGGCAGAAGAAGACCCAGCCTCAGGAACGGTGGACATTGAACTTCCAGGTGCTAGGTTTTCCCTGGAACTGATTTGCCTGTGATCTAAACCTTGTCACTTTGAATTCCCAGCTTCCTAAAGCTAGTGTGGCATCCTAATAACAGCCTTCCAGGTCTGCCTCTCCTCTTCTTTCTCTTCTCAACCCTGGTCCTAACTTGTGGCTCTCCATTTGTGATTGGAATGCCACCAGTCCCAGCCTTGATAGCTCCCTAGCATTCCTGACCCCGGCCGGAGCTTACCGTGGCTGTGAAGAAAGACTCCAAGCTGGGATTTTCCAAGTGTTGGCACAGTGCCAGTGTGGGGGCATGCTCCTCAGACTAAATTCTCCCGCAGATTTACAATGTGCAGAAAGGGTCACAGTCGGGACTCGAATCCATCCTACAGGAATGGAAGGAGGTAAATGCCCTGTTTCAACTTCGTTTAACCCAGCATTTCCCTATCTAGATTAGATGGCTGTACTGTCCTCAAAGTGTCTCTCTCTCTCCTGTATTTTAATCTCTTCAAACTAAACAGTGGTTTAGGATTCACACTGGGCTCAAACCTTGGTTCTACGGGCAAGTTAACCCCTCTCAGCCCCGGTTCCTGTATCAGGAAATCAGAGTCAGCACGAGTTGATGGCACCTTGAGGTTGTTGTGAGAATCAGAGACACTCTTGGCATATGATAAAGCTCTCATTAAAAGCTCTATTTTTAATCAATTCTCTCCATTTCCACCACAATCGTTCTTGATAATGTTCCTCTTACCATATTATCATACATGACTTCAGCCAGCCTCCCAACTTTAGGTCTTTTACTTGTTCCAGTGATTCCTGCACACTCTTGCCAAAGAAATATTCAAAAGCAGCATTTAACAGGTCCCTGCGTTCTCATGTTTTTTTTCTTTTAAGTGAATTAAATTAATCCAAACTTCTTAACCTGCCTATGAAAGCTCCCCATACCCTGGAAGCTTCCTTGCTCCTGCTTGCCCCCAGAGTCCCTGGTCACCTGGGGAGAGTAGCCCCCATCCGCCCGGTCTCCCAGGTCCACCACAGACACACCCTGCGTACACTGTTCATTTGATGGTGGCCCTGCGGGAACATGCTCTTTTAAACTCACCTCTTCGGTAAAGCTTCCCTGAACTACGCTGGTCCATGCTGGTGGCTCCCTACTCTCTGCTCCCTGTGGTCTGTGCCACACAATTTAGCCTTTAATTGTGTTGCTGTCTTCCATGGTCCACTAATTATTTCCTGTATCTTAGTTTCATCTTTCCAAATCAGTTGTAAACAACTTGAGGTCAGGGGCTACATCATAGACTTTTCTTCTTAATAACTCCAGACATGCACAGGAGTTAGACACTTAATTCACCTTTGTCAATTAAGTGAAAGTTAGTTTAACCAGACTGCCAAGGAGAGACCACAGGACTTGTACATGATTGGTGGACACAATCTGAAAGACCTTCAGGCAACACACTTGTTATATTTGTAATTTTGATTGAACCTAAATCACCTGCTGTCTAAATATTCCCATGCTTTACCAAATTCTTGACATATAGATTTGGAGTTTGAAAACACTGATATTCCAAATTCCAAATCCCCTGTGACTAGTTTCTAAATAGTGATGAAGGGTAAGGAGTCCAACTCAGCCCTCTTGGGAGTTGCTCTTCTGTCTTGGGAAGCTTATGCAAATGATGCAGAGAGTTAGTGGGAGACTTAATCACTCTAGTGAAAAACCCAGACTGCCTGTTACCATCTGTTTTTCCAAGGAGAGCCGGCCACCACACAGTAACCCTCTGTAAAGTTTCAGTCCCAGTGGTGAAGTAAGTACTTTGGGATCCTTGGATGAAAGGAAGTCTACAGGTCCAAGACACTATTATTATTCTCATAAATAATGGTGCTTTGTATTTTATAAAAGGAGCTCAGGGTGGTTTGCAAACATTAACTAATTAATCTTAAAAAAAAAAACAACAAGCAAACCCAACCCTGTGAAGTAGGTAAAAGGGAGACATTATTATCCCCATTATGTGGCTAGGGAGACTGAGACACGAATGAACTCACTGACTTCCCCAAAGTCACGTGGCAGGTCTCCCGACATGCTGCAGTGTGACTAGAGCACACTGCTTCTTGGTATATGTAAAAAAAAAAAGTATAATTTATGATATAAAAATAAACCTTAGGAAAGTAAACAGCTACTAACCTTTCAATCACTGTCATGTACTAAAACAGCAGACGTGGGAACAACAACGTCTTGAAGGAGAGACGTGTGGGTGGACCAGTTTAATAAATAGAATCCTTTAATCAAATGTTCCAAAAGGAACTAGTGACTCTTTAAGGAATCTGATATTTAATCATTGCTGTTCTTATAGTTTAAAACAAAGGGGTATAATCCACCAAGTTTCAAACAGAAACTAGTCTAACAAGTTCTATACTTCATTTTTGAACTCTATTTCCTTATTTTGCAGTGTTCTCAAGAACATTTTAAACGTTTATCCATGTGATGCAAATGTCACTTGTAGGATATAAATATTACTCTTCAGATACTTCACATTATTCCTGATTCAAAGTCATAGTTTAATATTAATGGAATTCAGAAAATTGACAAGGAACTAGGTCTCCAAGGAAACCAGTGAAGGAGGGGGAGGAAGATATTAACCTGTGATTTGTTTAATAATTAGACACTGCCATTTTGTCACCTTCCACACCACCCATGAAGATGCCGACCCAGCGCTCACAGAGTCCACAGCAGAGCCACCGACGGGCCAGCGAATCCTGACCAGATGACCAGGCCTGTTTCAATTTCAGGAACTTCGTGTCATTCAATCTTCATATTTATGTGGTGTTTTTATTTCAAACTTGTTCCACAGACAATTGTATGTAAGGTTGCACTTCTCAGTGTCTGCCTTTACAACATTGATATAAAATGGTACAGTAATCCAAACAATTCTACACAGAGTCACCACCAGAAACTGAGGGCACGCTGCGCCCTGGCTGGTGTGGCTCAGTGGGCTGAGAGCCGGCCTGCGAACCGAAAGGTTGCTGGTCGGATTCCCAGTTGGGGCACAGGCCTGGGTTGTGGGTCCCCCATTGAGGGTATGCAAGAGGCAACAAAGCCATGTTTCTCTCACACATCGATGTTTCTCCCCCTCTCTATCTCCTCCCTTCTTCCTCTCTATAATAAAAAATAACATCTTAAAAAAAGAAAAAGAAAAAGAAACTGAGGTCATATGAAAAGTCCTGCGAAGCCATCAGACACCTTTCTGAAGTTGAGGCATTACATAACAGAATTTTCTAGCAACGGCGTTCAGCTTTCATTCAAGAGAAATTTTTCAGGCATTTGTTCAGACTCACCCACTGTGTCCCCATTTAGGCTTTTCTGTGGTGTTTATCAACACAGTACCTGTGTCCTCAGGAAGACGAATGGCACAACGACAGCCAATCTGTTTGGGAAGATCTGCTGGCCCTGCGCACTGAAGACTAGGTTAAGGAAGATAACCTATGAACTTGAACTCTGTCACTTACCGATCAAAATATCAAAATACTTCTACCAATAGGGGAAAAAATGTTAAGCATCTGTAGTCCTTACTTATGTTAAGTGCTTGAAAGGCTTTACAAAATGGAGGCTCCCTCCTATAACAAAACAAAACAGAAGGAATAATAACTTTTTGAAAAGGAAAACACAATCTAGATGACTAGTAGAAACAGCATGTCATTACCTTCAGCTGCCTGACAACATTCCTCAGAGCACACTTTCTCCAGCCGATACTAGAAAAGCATGTCATTTCAGAACATTTTCAACCTACAAAAATTGTATGCATTTAAGTCTCTAGCCCTGGCTGGTGTGGCTCAATGGATTGAGCACTGACCTATGAACCAAAAAGATCACCAGTTCGATTCCCAGTGAGGGCACATGCCTGGGTTGGGGGTCGGGTCCCCAATTGGGGGAGTGCAAGAGACAACCTATCTCTCGCACATTGATTCCTCTCTTTCTCCCTGCCTTCCTCTTTCTCTAAAAATAAATAAAGAAAATATTTTAATTTTTTTTTAAATTTCTAAAAGGGAAATGACTGCATCTACTCTTAAGAGAATCAAATTTAAAGACAGACAACATTTCACGTTGAAAATAAAATCATTGTTACCAAGGGCTTATCTGTGCTAATTCCTGCTCTTTGCTGATAAAGAAGTAACCTATCAGGACTTAAGCATTTCTTCAAACCCAGCAACCTGTTGAACAACTTCTTAATGTGCCCATCAATCATCTGGCGATAAGAAGAGTTTGCATTCATAATAGCTAGTTGCTAAAATAAATATGAGTTACTATAACTAATTCAATCAACAATGGGACCTCAGAGGTCAGCAAAGAAATAATCAAACAATAAGCCTGAATAGGTTGTAATTTTTCTGATTAACAAATGTTCTCCTTGTCATATGATGTTAAGAGCTGCTTAAAGCGCTCAGGTAAATTTAGAACGTATGTATTTACATTGGAAGGGCCTGTGTGCACTCCCCCAGTCAGAAATCCATAGGCCTGTAAGTTTTGCAAACATTAAGTTTTGCTTTCAGAAAACATTTCTCTATATGACATTTATTTTTTAACAGGCTCAAATACCACAATTCATGGAATCCAACAGAGATCAAATAAAATACCAACCCTACTTTTCAATACATTTGTGATAGACCATTCAAGATTATCCTATAAACTGCTTGATGTATTAGGACCTCAATATCATTCTAATCAAAGAACTATTTTTTTATGGAGGGAAAGAAAGGGATTTGAATCCTGAGCCAGACATTCTTGCAGCACGCCCCCCACCCCCCCCACCCCCAGCTTCAAATAACCAGCGTCAACCGGAGAGGGAGAGGGTAACAACGCAAAGCGGGCCATTCAGTGCTCTATCACACATTTCTACTCCGACCATAATGTAAGGTCCAGGCTGCCATTGCTTCTGATTTCTCATCTCTACTCTTACCCTCTCAGCCTGTGTCCCTGAGAGGGGTGACAGTGGTAGCTAACAGAGTCCAAGGACAATGGAGACTAAGTCCTTGGACTTAATCTAAGGACTAAGGACTAAGGACTATCTGTTCTCCTTAGAACAGGTAGACTAAAGCTTTAGGGGGGGATAATGTGGCTTTTTAACAAAATCATAAACTTGGGCCGGCAAACAAACTAAAAGTATCAGTGATGAATTGCGTGAGAATAATTTCTTCCTTTAGTTTAGAAACATAACTCCATTGTTATTCTAAATTCCAAAGACTTCAAACGGTGGGTATGTTTCAAGTGGGTAAGACTTCAAATAAGTGGGTAGCGCTTATTTCAGTCATAGTGATTTACCCTTGATTTTGAGAACTGAATAAAAGAAAGAGTGAATGGAATGAATAGATTGAACGAGTGATTGATTTCATGTATGTGTTTGAGGCACGATTGTAGGTTCCCGTGGAGAAAGGTTTTGGGGGGACCAAGAGCTTCATCTCTTAGGGCCAGCAGCCCATTTCAAGCATGTAAGAGTGGTGGGGATCTGAGTCTCAGAAATACAGAGAATTGAAAAATTTTGTCACGTGGCATTTATAAAGGAAGCCACTGACACAAAATGACTGTTAAATGCCGAGTTATGAAAGCATAAATGTCATTAGATAGTCAGGTTCTTCTCCGGAATCTAGATTTTAATAGGCTTTTGATTGTCACTTCTCTTCTTGTTTCTTCATTATTCCCACCTTGGAAGGATTCACTTTCAGAGGGATTTGCTTAAACTTCCCCCTCAAAATCCAATTTGCAAATATACCCGCAATTGAATTTTCAATGTGCGCCATCCTTTGCATGCAAAAGAGTACAAGCTTGCAAGCCTGCCCATTGTGACCAGGCGTCCAGGTGACTGTCTCCTAGAGCAGAGAAAGGAAGGAGGGAAAGAACTGAGGCCATTATTTAACTCCTCGGACTGCGATTCCACTTGGAGTGAATTCTGAATTATAGACAACACCCTGCTGTAATGTAAACATGAGGCCTCTGAATAAGCAGACTGAATTGAGATCTCGGTTTTACTGGAAAATATCTGTCAGGAAGTGAAATTTTTTTTCTGATGCTTAGGAGAAAAAATGTTATGAGTCTAAATGATTATGGATCATGAAATCCATATTTTGTTGATTCTTTTCTGTAACAGATCAGAATGATAAGCTCCAAGTCTTTGCCTATCTAGTCAAGGTTTTGATCATTCTACAGATATTTTTTTAATGCTTAGTCCTAATGCCTGCCTGTCTTGTATCAGGAGCAGAAAGAAATAAAAAGGAAACACACTGAGTTCAGTGGAAAAGGCTGAATTATAAAATATCTATTAATAACTGAACCTATGTAGCACAGATTCAACCTAGTTATTAGAAATGAAAAGCTATATAAAACAACTTAGGATTCCATTGCAATATGAACCTTATTAATCTTGGCGGGGGGTGGGGGGAGGATGTACCATTGTTTAAAATTTATTTGAAGCTATTTACTTGGTAAGTTTTATTTGAAATTGGTATCAACTCACCTAATTATAGTAATATAGTAATTTTAAGCATTGGATGTCATTCAGGCTAACTTTACCATTGACTATACCAACTTGATTATTAATTTTTAACTAATCTAACAATTATAATAGTTGATTATGTAATAGTATAATGCCTGCCCTAGGGTCCGACAACATTTCTATTCATGCAGCTCTTTGTTTAAATGTGAGGATAAATTTCCCCCTTGCTAATCAGTAAAAAATGAACTTTGAATGCTTATCGTTCACTATGCTGCCTGATATTCCCTAATTGCAGTCATTTCTATGGTTGGAATTTTTTTTTTCTTTCTTGTTCTCCAATTAATTCCTTGTTTGGTTCCCTGCGTCTCCCTGCTCTGCTACCAGCCTGAAGCACCTTCAATCTGTTTCTTTTGGGGTTTTTTCCTATCCCATTCAACCCTGAAACATCTTAAAATCTCCTTTCACATAGTTGCCATTTTATATCACAGCAATAAAATTCCTTCGGTCCTCAGTGTGCAGTAATAGCTTTGCAATTATAGGGAAGGTTGGAGGAGGAAAATGAAGGCAAAGTGTAGTCATTTGTCACGTCATCCCGTGGAGAGAAATACTTTTGTCTTTAAAGAAACACAAAAGAAATTTCCTTGGCACTTAAACAGATTGGGGAAGAGAATTTGGGGCAGCAGTGTTTTTTAGCGTCTTCTTACATCACTCCAAGGATCCGCCTCTATTGTTAGTCTTATCACCCTGCCTTGTTACGCAGATCTCTCTATCTGCTAGATAGAGAGCTCTCTGTGGGCAGGAACTGCCGCTTGTGTCCGAGCAGGTTCCGGGAAGGACGTTTGGTGAGAGAGTGAGTGAGTCCCTTTGTTGGATTACGCAGAGAAACAGCTGTTCCGCTCCCTGTGTCCTCCATATACAATCCTATCTCCCTTCATTTTCCAGCATGCAACCCCCAGACCTTACTCCAGACTTTACGCTTTGATCTCCCAGACATCAAGACGCTGGGGGCAGGAAGCCTTAGGTAAAGCTTGCCCCAAGCTGCTCACCACAAGCCGCGCCAGGCGTATCTTGATCTCATTGTCCTTTTGCTATCTCAGGTAGTCTTAAAAATGTGCCTGTCCCACGAAATGACCTTTAAGATTCCTAACAATTCTGGGATTGAAAGATAAAAGAATTCAGGTATTTTAGCTTTCATGGAAATTCCTTTTTTTAATACAAATGTAGGAGCAAGTCCTACAGCATTATTTAAAATAAGGAAAGTATTATTTAAAATGTAGAACCTAAACATAAAAGTATGTTTTGCCCACAGCCTATTCAGTTCCTTTGTTTGGCGAAGAGTTCTGCAAAACGTGTGTCACCCTCTACTGAGATTGTTTGGCCCTTGATATGTTTGTATTGATCTGTTTCTGGTGGTAGTTTGTCCTAAAATGTGTGTAGAAAGCAGGTATTTTATGATAAATTGTTGTGCAGGGCATGCTTTGTGTGGAATTCAGAGGAAAACTCAGATTCAGAGATTAACAGTGTCAAAAACGCAAGTAGCTAGCCACTGTTCAAATAACAGTGGTGCTATTTCTTCTCAGTGGCCTTTTAGACTTCTGTTGGCCTAAAATTCTAATTTATTAGGAACCCATTTTTTTTCTTTTATTGTTGTTCAGTTACAGGTGTCCCCATACTCCCCCATGACTCTCCCCCTGCCCTACCCACCCCCACCTCCCACATTCAGTCCTCACCTCTGTCCCTTACCACACGCCCCCCTCCCCGCCACCCCATCGTCTTTGCCCGTGGGTCCTTTATATACGTATTAGGAATCCATTTTACACCTTCCCTTTCTTGACAGGGTTTTTTTCTGCTTTAAACAGTTTCTAAATAAAGTTCTGTATTAAAAATATAGATGACAGCTAGATAGACAGACAGACAGACGTAAATAAAATGCACAGATAACCGTGAAGGGCACACTCAGACTGAGCAGAGCCTGGGGGCGTCTTCTCTCCTCCCCTCGATCTACCCACCTGAACCTCTCCACCTCCCTTCACCCTTCGCTTACCCTGGAAAAGATTTGTACTGAATGTTTCGGCTCCCTGTCTGGATGACAGAGGCACTTGGACACTTAATAGAATTCAGATTCCTGGGTCCCCTGCTGTCCTCCTTGGCTCCTATCCATCCCAAATTCAGGGTCAGCACAGGGGAAATGGCATCAGGAATGTCCACGTTTAAAGAGTTTTTCAGATGGTGACACCCAGGCAGATGCAGGAACCAGGCACCTAGCGGGAGTTTCACTAAAAAAGTCAAGACTCTCCCCACTCTGAGACCGACGACCTGCCAGTAAGCAAGTTTTCTGAGCCTGATTTAACTCTTGGCTCTGATTTAAATCAAGGTGCTTTTCAGTGGGAGACATTTCACACAAGACTCTAAAATTTAGATGTGTATCACGTTGGTGACGGAGAAACACTGAAGAAGTCCATGCAGGGGAGCAATATGATCGTATTGACAAAAAGCATCTCTCTCCCAGTGATACAGAAGGTTTTTCGAGTACCAAGTTTGCGGAACGATGAGACAGAGGACAAGTTAGAGGAAGAAAAAAGAAGCAATGGTTTGAGCCAGAGCTGATGAGGGTTTCCCTCATAATTCTAGTCAAACCAAACTCCCTCTTGTTCCTCATTTAAAAACCACAAATTCCTGTTGTATTATCGGGGGTGGGGGGGGTACTTTACTTATTTATTTATTTTGTTCTTATAGCCTGGAACATTCCATTCCCACCTGCCCTAACCCTGCCAATTCCACACATGCATTGTCGACCCAATTATATCTGTTCCGTGGGTTTTTCATAAAGCACCAAAGGGAAAAATCTCTTCCTACTCTAATCCCTATAGCAATCTATCAGTGTCTATCCTAATGTACACAGCCTCATTTCCTAGGTAGGATGCTTTTTAACACATGTGCAGTGTCTCTTCCATGGTCGCAAACTCACAGAGAAAGGAGAGGAACGCAGGCATCAGATGGTCCACTATAAATCTCACATGCCTGACTACATAGCTGATTGATGGCACTTCGCTATCTCAAGGAGTTCCAGTTTCCTCATCTATTAAATAGGACAGTAAGACGTATTTTACAAGGTCTTTCTGAAGAATAAAATAATAAATGTAAGGCACCTATCATAGTAGCTGACCCACAAAAGGTGCTCAATAAGTGGTAGCTATTAATATTGTCCTATTGATATATTAATCATTTCTTTGATACTGTTTCCATGACTCATTTACCTTGGACTCTGCCACATCACCTAGCACAGTGCTTAGCTCGAAACCAGAATTCTGTATATGTTTGATGAATAAATAACAATAGCTAGCATTTTTGAGTCCTTACTAAGCATTAGGCACTTTTCTAGGGTCACTCATTATCTCTTTAAAGCCTCAGGATAACCTTATAAGGCAAGTACTATTCCCATCTTCCTCTCACATCCAGGTGAGGTGTTGCCTAACTTCTTCAGGGATCAACAGCTAACAAACGGGGAGAATGACTCACAATTCACAAAGTGGCTTTTTCTGGGAAGGTGCACTTATTGGTGAGGTAGACTATGGCCAATGTTGTGCAATTTGAAGCACTAGAGAGAACACCTAAGAATGTGACTATAATTGGAGACATGGTCTTTAAAGAGGTAATTAAGGTTAAATGATGTCATTAGGATGACCTCTACTTATAAGAAGAGGTTAATATACAAACATATACAGAGGGAAGACCCTGTTAACGTGAATATGGCCATCTACGAGCCAAGAAGTGAGTCATTAACCCTGCTGACACCTTAAGCTTAGGCTTGTGGTCTCCATAATTATCAGAAAATAAATTTCTGTTGTTTGTGATACTTTCTTATGGCAGTCTCAGCCATGCGGTGGCTTATTTTACAGTCATCCTCAATCATATAAACCAAATGCAACAAGTGTTTTCAGGCTTTTTAAATTTCTCAACTACTGCTTGAAACACGTGAAGTCTCTACATTCTCATACTTTTACTACCCAGGTTAACACCAAACAATATGAGACGGCTTGTGCGGGTTGGGGTTGTGGTCTCTGGCCAGGACACAGATTCTATAGGTTCCTTCTTTGGTGAAATACAGCTGTCCCGCCTGTCCTCCGATCTGTGGTTGGTGGTGAGACTTCACAACACCAGATACTTCCTGAATTATTTTGTTCTTATTTTTTATTCTGAAACCGGGCTTCCCTTCTAGTGGTGGCTAGCCACCTAGGACCAAGTATGACTTTCAAACCTCATCATCAAAATGAAATATTCCTACTCTTTGAAAGCACGTTAGAAGAATAAAATAAAACAAGCACTGATTGAGAGAAAAATTTGCAAAGCACATTACTAATAAAAGACTTGTATTTAGACTGTATTAAGAACTCAACACAATAAAAAGAAAAAAATTCCAATTCTTTAAATAGGCAAAAGATCTGAACAGACACTTCACCGATGAAGACATACCAATGATAAATAAGCACGTGGGAATGCAGACATCACTAACAATTTGGGAAATGTAAATTCAAACCGCATTGAGATAACAGTACACATCTGGTAGAATGGCTAACATTTAAAAGACTGGCCAAAAAACAAGAGTTGACAAGGATATGGAGAAACTGGAATTCTCATTCACTGCTGGTGGGAATATAAAATGATTTTGCCACTTTGGAAAATAGTTTTATAAAAAAAGTTTAAGATGCATTTACCATATGATTCAGGCATTTCACACCTATATATTTACCTAGGAGAAAAGAAAGCTTATATTGATGCAAACACTGCTACACAAATTTTCATAGCAGCTGCTTTGTAATTGACCAGACCTGGAACCAACCGAATGTCTGTCAACAGGGGCATGAAGAGGCAAACCGGCCTACCCATAAATGGGATACTACTCAGCCATAAAAGGAATGAAATATTAATGCATGCAACATAAGTGAGTCTCAGAATAATTATATAGTATATACTCAAAATAATTAATAGAAGCTAGACACAATGAGTATATACAGTATGATTTCATTTATTATTGAACTCTTAAAAATGCAAAATAAATTACACTGACAGAAAGCAGATCTGCAGTTGTCTGAGTGAAGGGAGGGAGCATCAGGAGCAGAAGGGCAAAGAAGGAATGTTAAAGGGCCCTGATACTTTTGAGGTGACAGACGTGTTCACTATCTTCATTGTGCGGATGGTTTTACAGATATATGCATATATAAAAAGTTACCAAATTATATGCCTTAAATACATACAGTTTACTGTGTATCAATTATACTTCAATAAAGCCACTTAAGAGAACCAGTCACAGTAAAAACAAGATGTATGTGGGATCTCCACATTGGTTGGCTCCTCCAGAGAACAGTCTGGGATCATCCCAGAAGGAGCCTTTAGTAGAGGAGAGAAGAAAGATAGCTTTCGGGCACACACTGCTTCATGAATGTGGGGCCAAGACTGTTGCTAAGGGAATCCAAGGAATAACCCAACTGTGACCATCCACTGGGACTCATCCCCAGGTCTCTTCTGGTTCTTATTGTGTATGGAAAGTGAAGAAGAGTGGAGGGTTGTAGGTTCTACTCACAAATAGCAAATCAAAACCATTATTTAAACTTTCCACTCTTGACTGTCTATGAAGAGAAACATCTGTTTAATGTTCTTGGTAAGGTCTAAAGCACTGCAATCAAAATGTAACCCATGCAAAAAGCATTCATTATGACCAAACAAGTATTGCAAGAAATGTTAAAGGGCTTTCCTTAAGAAGAAAGATTTAAAAAAATAAAGAGAGAGGAACATAGATATAAAGAATAAAATGGCAATAAGTAAGTACCTATCACTTATAACTGTAAATGTAAACAGATTAAATGCTCCAATCAAAAGACATTGAATAGCAGCATGGTTAAGAAAATATGTCCTACACATACGCTGTCTATAAAAAACCCATCTCAGAACAAAAGATACACACAGACTGAAAATGTAGGGATGGGAAAAGATATCCCATACTAATATAAACAAAAAAAAAAAGCTGGGATGCAATATTTATATCAACAAAACAGACTTCAAAACAAGAGGCAAAGAAAGGTATTGCACAACACTAAAGGCATCAATCCAACAAGAGGATATAACCCCTGTAACTATATATGCACCCAACACAGGAGTACCTGAATACATGAAGAATATCTTGGTGGACATAAAGGAAGACATCAACAGCAATGCAGTCATAGTAGCAGACTGTAACACCCCATTGACATCAATGGATAACTCTTCCAGACAAAATCAACAAGGCAACAGCTAGCTTGAACAAAACACTAGACTACATGGAACTCATTGATAATTATAGAACATTTCATCCCAAAGCAACAGAATATACATTCCAGTGCACATGGAACATCTTCTAGGCTGGATGACATATTAGGACACAAAACAAGTCTTAATAAATTTAAGAATATTGAAATCATATCAAGCATCTTCTCTGAACTCTATGGTATGAAACTAGAAATCAGTTAAAATATTCTGCAAATCAAATTGCTCAAGCATATGTTGGCTAAATAACATGTTACTAAACAATAAGTGGGACAACAATGAAATCAAGGAAAATTAAAAGTTACCTTGAAAAAAATGCCAATGAACACACAACAACCCCAAATCTATGGGGCACAATGGAAGCAGTAGTAGGAGGGAAATTCATAGCATTACAGGTCAACCTCAAGAAGCAAGAAAAATATCAAATAAACAATCTAAGCCTACACCTAAGAGAAGTAGGAAAAAAAACAACAAAGCCCAGAGTAAGTAAAAATAAATGACTTCAACTAAAAAAACAAACAAACAAACAATCAAACAAAAAAACAATACAAAGATCAATGAAACCAAGAGCTGGTTCTTTGAAAAGCTAGACAAAATTGACAAACCTTTAACCAGACTCATAAACAAAGAGAGAGAGAAAGGACCCAAATAAATAAAATCAGCAATAAAAGAGAAGTAACAACTGACACCACAGAAATACAAAGGATTGTATGTAAATATTATAAACAACTATATGCCAACAATTTGAAAAACTTAAATGACATTGATAAATTCTTAGAAACATATAATCTTCTGAATGAAACTGGAAGAATCAGATATTCTGAATTGACTAATTAAAACAAATGAAATCAAAACACTATTCAAAAAGCTCCCAACAAACAAAAGTCCCGGACCAGATGGCTTGACAGGCAAATTTTGCCAAACATTCGAAGAACACACACCTATCCTTCTCAAACAATTCCCAAAAATTCAAGGGAAGGAAAGACTCCCACACTCATTTTACAAGGTCATCAATATCCTAATTCCAAAACCAGATAAATACATTACAAAAAAAGAAAATTATAGGCCAATATCACTGATGATCATAGATGCTAAAATCCTCAACAAAACATTAGCAAACCAGATCCAACAATATACTGAAAAGATCATACACCATGATCAAATGGGATTTATTCCAGAGATGCAAGGATTGATAAACATCATACACCACATAAACAAAATAAAGGGTAAAAATCACATGATAATATCAATAGATGCATAAAAAACATTTGATAAAACCCAGCACCCATTAATGTTAAAAAACTCTCAGCAAAATAGGAATAGAAGGAGCATACTTCAACACAATAGAGACCACATGTGACAACCTAAAGCCAACATCATACTCAACAGGCAAAAATGACTAAAGTCATTTCCCTTATACCAGGAACAAGACAGAGATGTCCGCTTTCATCACTCTTATTCAACCCAGTACTGGAAGTCCTTGCCACAGTAACTAGACAACAAGAAGTAAAAGGCATCCAAACCGAAAAGAAAGAAGTAAAACTGTCATTATTTGCAGATGACATGATATGGTATATAGAAAATCCTAAAGACTCCACTTAAAATCTCCTAGAACTGATAGATGAATTCAGTAAAGTAGCAGGATATAAAACTAATATTCAGAAATCAGTGGCACATTTATATATTAACAATGAACTATCAGAAAGAGAAACTAAGAAAACAATCCCATTTACAGTTGCAACAAGAAAAATAAGTTACTTAGGAATAAATTTAAGTAAGGAGGTAAAAGACCTGTACTTGGAAAATTAAAGGATACTGAAGAAGGAAATTACAAAAGATACAAATAAGTGGAAATATATATCATGTACATGGATAGGAAGAATTAACATCATTAAAATGTCCATACTACCCAAAGCAATCTATAGATTCAATGTAATACCTATTAAAATACTAATAGTATATCTTACAGAACTAGAACAAATATTCCAAAAACTTGTATGCAACCATGAAAGAACCCAAACAGCCTCAGCAATCTTGAGAAAGAAGAACAAAGTTGGAGGTATCACACTACCTGTACTATACTAATATCAAACTATACTACACGTCCACTATAATCCAAACAGCAGGGTACTAACATAAAAACAGACATATAGATCAATGGAACGGAATAGAGAGCCCAGAAATAAACCCAAGTCCCAATGGTCCATTAATATTTGACAGAGGAGGCAGGAACATACAATGGGGTAAAGACAGTCTATTCTATAAATGGTGTTAGGAAAATTGTGCAGATATAAGCAAAAAACAAAACTAGATCACTTCCTTACACCATACACAACAATAAACTAAAAATGGATTAAAGACTTAAATGTAAGTCACAAAACAAAAAAAAATTTTTTTGAAGAAAACCTAGGCAGTAAAGTCTTCGACATTTCTTGTGTACATATTTTTTCTGATATATCTCCTCAGGCAAAGGAAACAAGAAAAAAATAAACAAATGGGACTACATCAAACTTAAAAACTTTTGCACAGCAAAGGAAACTATCAACAAAATGAAAACAACCTGCTTAATGGGGAACATAGTCACCAATGATATATCTGTTAAGGGTTTAATATATAAAACATATAAAGAACTTACACAACACCAGAAAGATGAACAATTCAATGTAAAAATGGGCAAGGGACCTGAATAGACACTTCTCTAAAGAGGACATACTGATGGCCAATAAACATATGAAAGAATGCTCAACATCACTAATCATCAGAGAAATGTAAATTAAAACCACAATGAAATACAACCTCACATCTGTCAGAATAACTATCATCAATAAATGAACAAAAAATGAGTGTTGGCGAGGATGTAAAGAAAAGGGATCCCTCGTGCACTATCGGAATGCAGATTGGTACAGCCACTGTGGAAAACAGTATGTTTTCCTCAAAAACTTAAAACTGAGCCTATCTTATGACCCAGTGATTCCACTTCTGGAAACATATCCAAAGAAATGCAATTTCTTTGAGCCTTGAGAAATGCACTTGAGCCTATCTTATAACCCAGTGATTCCACTTCTGGAAACATATCCACAGAAAATGCAAAACATTAATTTGAAAGAATATCTGCACCCCTTTGTGCATTGCAGCATTGTTTACAGGAGCCAAGAGTTGGAAGCAGCCCAAGTGCTCATCAGTAGATGAGTGGATAGAACAGCTGTGGTACGAGAAGAGAGGGAGAGAGAGAAAGAGAGATGGAAAAAGGAAGAAAGAGACTATTAAAAAATATACAACTAAATGCAATGTCTGGATCATGTTTAGATCCAGATTCAATTAAACAAACTGTTAAAAAAAAATAGCTGTGGTGCATTTACACAATGGAATACTAACTGGTTGTTTAAAAAAAAAAAGGGATCTCTTACCTGTTGCATCAGCATGGATGGGCCTGAAGATTATTTTGCTAAGTGAAATAAACTGGTCAGAGAAAGACAAATACCATATGATTTCACTTTCATGTGGAATCTAAGGAACAAAACAAACTAACAAACCAAATAGAAACAGACTCAGAGATACAAAGAACAGATTGACAGTGGCCAGAAGGGAAGGGAGTTGGGGGCTGGGTGAAAAAGGTAAAGGGATTAAGAAAAAAAAACAGATGCAGACAACTGTAAAGTGATTGCCAGAGGGGAATGCAGGTGGGAGGAGGTGGAAGAGGACAAAGGGGAGATGGGTCGTGGCTGAAGGAGAAT
This sequence comes from Phyllostomus hastatus, assembly GCF_019186645.2. NCBI lineage: Eukaryota > Metazoa > Chordata > Mammalia > Chiroptera > Phyllostomidae > Phyllostomus > Phyllostomus hastatus. Next base: position 24,489,872 of record NW_025333835.1, on the reverse strand, counting down.
TTACTTCAGGTGGTACGTGCACAATGCGGTGTGCAGATGGTGTGTTAGAGAGTTAGTTGTACACTTGAAACCTGCATGGTTTTATTAACCTACATTACCCCATTAGTTCAATAAAAATGTATGTATAGTTCATAAAACTGTCACTGGCCTGTGATAATATCAGTACAAATATTGAGAATAAACACTTAGAAATTTACATAGCAGTTTCATAGAATAATTTTATATCTATCACATCAAAAATAAAAAGTTTGGGCATGGTGTTTGGTATACCTTTATTTTATTTTTCTATTAAATATTTAACATTTTCTTGAAATTTTATTATTTCATTTCTTTTTATCATATTTTCAGAAAATTCAGTGCACAATACAGGGTGGGGTAGAAGTAGGTTTACATTTGTCCATATAGAAAATACCAAAATAATGAATAATACAAGAATAAACTGTGTTTCACATACTTGGAGCTGTAAACCTCCTTTTGCCCTGCCTTGTAGATGGGAAATTTTTAAAACCGGCCCTTCATTGCAGATGAACGGAGAAGCATTGGTTTCAAGTCCGTCTCCTCTTGCCTGCTTCCAGACATTCTCACACCCAGAATGCACACTCGTGCAGAAGAAGGTTAAAAGTGATTTTGTGACACTATTTTAATATTTCCCAAAAAGTGGTTAATTACCTGAAAAAATTATCATGACCTATATAGGAAAAAATTAAGCAGACTACAGAAGAGAATACAAAAGTGCAATGTAACCCATGAGTTTGCAAAGTGGATTTCTGAGTGGCAGAACATAGACAGTTTGTCTCTGAGAGGTGCCTAGCGTAGAGTCCCAGGTTAAAATCTGAGGAGTAAATGTTGGAACTATAGGATTCTTTGTTTTTCTTCTTTCAGCTTAACTATGTTTTCTACAATGAACAAGTAATATCCCCAAGTGTAAAAATTTAATGAATGGGGGAAAATGGAGACAACTGTACTTGAACAACAATAAAAAATGCAGAAAAAATGTTAAAAAATAAAAAAAATTAATGAAGAGTATCAGCTTTTTATTTTTTGACAAGGAAGAATTAAGACTATTTTTGTTCTTTGCCTGTATGGTTCCATTCTGTTCAGACTGTAAGATACTCATTAATTTTTCCATAAAGGAAAGGAATAACACCTGTTTAAAAATCAAGTTTAAGTTGCTTTCATTCAACAGAATATTTTCATACATTTTACAAATAAAATACCTGAAAAATTTTGCAGCTGAACCTCCACTTCTGGATCATAAATGCCGTTCACTGTACACAGGAAAATTCTAAATAATTAAGTAGCATTGAATCATGAAAACAATAGAGAGTCTATACTTATGAGCGACAATGCTATCAGTCAAATTGCCATAATAACTAACATTTTACTGTGGGCTGTGTGCAAATGATTGGAACATAACATTTATGCTTGAAATAAAACTTGTCAATTGTTTTCTCCTGAAAAAAAAAATAAAAAGGCTGGGGAAAGAAAACATCTAATTTTAATGTAACACTAAATCCAAAGGCAGTACAGCTGTTTGGTTGTGGTTGTTTTGCTCAGCTGTTTTATTCTGAGTAAAGCACAGCTGCCTTTTGATGTCTGTTATTCAAGACCGTTCTTTCGGGGAGTTAAATGGACGGGAGCTCATAGCCCACTGGTGGGTTCAGCTTCCTCTCTTGCTACAGGGCCATTTCTCGGTGTGGTTCTTTCTGTTTCAACACTGGCCTAGTGCAAGTTCCTTCCCTTGTACCTTGCCTTTCCCTCCAGAATTCTGCTCCCGGGAGGGCAGCACTATTGGTGGAAGGGTAAATTAGTGTTTGTTTGTTTTTAAGGATAATTTTTTGGGAAGCTATTCAGATTTAAAAAGATATCTGGATAATATTAAGAGATAATATCTGGATAATATCTGATTAATTTTGAGGTAAGGAATGTGGTTATTTTTTTTTTTTTAGTGATCTTTAAGGACTGCATACTGAAATAGTTACACATGAAATGATACTATTTCTCAAATTTGCTTAAAACACTCAAGGGGATTCTTCCCTCAACGGGAGAAAGACAGGGGAAAAGGAGGGAGTCCAGGTAAACTAAGGTTGGCTGTGAGTTGATAAAACTGTGAAAACCTGACAGAGGGTGAGGGAGTGTTCATTACACTGTGCTCTCTTCTTTTATGTTTTTTGGAAAATTTCCATAACCGTTTTATTATGCGATAAATTAGAACTTCAGAAATATAAGCATTACACTAAATCACCCCTCGGCCCCACATCTAGCGATCTGCCCTGCAAGAAACACGGGTCCTCATGCACACATTATTTATGTGGAAAGATGTTTCCTTCGACATTGTCTGGAGTAACAAATAGTTGGAGACTGCATTCATGTGCAACAATGGGAATGTTTAAAATTAACTGTAATTCATTCCACTGTCTATTTTTATGCCTCTTCCCCCAACGGAGCGTTCGTTAATACAGGGCCCTGTTAACAGAAGAAGACACTGCAGACAAGGACCCTAACATGACATTGCCAGGAGGAAATCCTGAACTGAATGGCCGTCTGGCAGTTCACTGCGTGAGCGCCTCTCAGCACAATGCTAAGCCCCTCAAAGAGGAGTCCATTATCTGCTTGGAAATCGTATGGATAGCTATGCCAACAATCCTGATGACTCAGAGCACGAGAGTGCTGACAAACACACAGTGATGTCAGCGTTTCCTGCCTCAGGAAGCCCCTGAGAGCAGGAGGCTGCCAGGACTGCAGGACTGCGCAGGTAGACAAGATCAAAAAGGCCGGGAACATCCCCCACTTTCCCGTTATTCTTGCCTCCCTTTAGATATAATCTCAAAGAATGTACTTGTCATTCTGTTCCTACAGTGCCTCGAATTATTCGGCTCGGATGGGGGTTTTTCAAGACGGTGGACAAAGCACTTCCTTGAGGCCCGCCCAAGCTCGGGGGTCTGTTCCTGCACTCGGCAGCTCTGATCCTCCTCTGCTTTTCCAAGACACGGTCAGGGTCTGAGCTTGTCCCTAAGCACCGTAATCCACTCCCAGCCTTCTCGGGGCTGCCTGCTGAGAGCAGCAGGCGCAGGAGTGCTGCACCCTGGACTGGACTCCTGCGCCAAAGTGAGGCTGGAAAGAGTCCCCCCTGGAAGAGCTGAAAGTTACCTCGTGTCCGGTTTCCCTAATTCCTGGACAGGTAAACTAAGGGTTACCACTACCCTGTGCTTAGAGTGAGTCTCCTCCAGACAGGCATGCTACTGTGGAGTCAAGACGCTGACGGCAGAGCACCCGCCCCTGTGTCTTACCAGCTATGCTTCCATAAAGAGAAACAAGTCCGTTAACCTTCCCGAGCATTGTTTTCCTCGTGTACAAAACTGGTATATTAATAAGCACGTTATAGGTTTGTAGGAAGGTAGAGAATGTGTGTGTGTTCAAAGACCTAGGGCAGCACCCTGGCACAGAGTACATGTTGGTACTGACAAACTGCCTGGTTTTCAGCGCACTCCTTGGCTGTGACCACCAAACTTACAATCTTGTGTCTGATCACCTGGCCCCAGGTCCATTTTGGCTGGCACCCTCCGAAAACTGGCCTCTTCCTGTTTCAATAATTCTCAGCTTTCCTGGTCAGTTGATTGTATTATTTTCGATTCACTGTTGCCTATAATCGTGGCATGTTGGCTACCCTGCACTAGTAGAGATGTAGCTATGGAAAGCAAACATTTGATTTTCAGAAAGGAAAACAGTATCGCTTTGCTCTTTGTTAGTCTCCCGTCCAGGGGGACCTTCATTTAGCTCCTGCTGGGCACCGACCCCCATTTGTCTACTGAGGGAATAAGCTCCCTGCCAGGGTGTAGTTGTCACCGGCCAGGATCAGATCACTCCTAACAGCTACATCCAAAATTTACCTTCAGAACCAGGGGCAGATCCTTGATTCACATCTGTGTGCCCAAAAGGGCATCCAGAGGGACTCTATCCAAAAATAAGGAACGATCAGCTCCAGAAATGAACTTAGGAAAAAGTCTCCTTGTAGCTTGTTAGTCTGTTAACATTGATATAATAGTTGATACGGTAGGATTCAGGTCCACCATTTTACTATTTGTGTTTTGTTCGTCCCCACCGCTGTTTTTTGTTTGTTTCTTTGTTTGTTCCTCTGTTTCTACTTTCCTGCCTTCTATTTATTTATTTATTTATTTTTGGTAAAAATTAGCCTAGGCTGGGTGGCTCAGTTGATTGGAGTATTGTCCCATACACCAAAAGTTTGCAGGTTCAATCCCCGGTCAGGGCACACACCTAGGTTACAGGTTCAGTCCCCAATTGGTCCACGTAAATGTGTGAGACACATATGTGAGGCAACTTATCAGTGTTTCTCACATGGATGCCTCTCTCTCTCCCCCTCTCTCTCCCCCTCTCTCTCCCTCTCTTTCCCCCCACCTCCCCCACTTCCTCTCTTGCTAAAGTCAATAACGAAATGTATATATACATGTCTCCCTCAGGTGAGAATTTTAAAAGAAGGTTTAGAACTCTATTTTAATTTACCTACCAGTTTTTCAGCTGTATCTCTATTTTCTTGCTGGTTACTCTAGGGATTAAAGTATACGTCTTTAACTTTTTCAGTCTAGGGTTACTATTGAACTGCTTCATGTAAAACGCAGAAACCTTGCAATCACATAAGGCCATTTACCACCTCCCTGCTTGGGGCCGTAGTTGTCAAATGTATTACATCCATGTTATAAGCCCTACAAGACAATGCAGTCATTTTGGCTTTAAACACATGAAATTTAAAGAAATTAACAGAGAAAAAATTACATTTGCAAAATATCTCTAATTTTCTTAAAGGACAATCTTTTCAGTAAATTGCCTAGAAGATCTAAGCACTTTATATCTAACATAATATTCAGTTCCTTCTTATTATCCCCAAGAAACTGGCTTTATTTTTCATTTTTCAGACCTAGCTTATCTGAAGCCATTCCAAGATAATAAGCCATTAAAAAAAAACACAGCATTAAACAGAATCTGTCCATTTGTTTTACTTCTGGCCAAAGCATTACCATTGCCACTAATTTCATACAAATCACATTGTCAAGGCAAGAGACAACACATCATTCAACAAATAAATACCACACATTCTGATGGGTAAGGAGACAATCTTTGAAGTTCTGTTGGCCCTTTCAATTTTGTAATAATCTGCTGATTTGGTTGATATTTTTACAATGACGACAACAGCATTCAAGACATCTAGATTCTGTCTCCAATGATGCTATAGTTACAAATGTAGAGAATTACAACTTCTATTTCTATTTCTGTAAAATTTATGTGAGGGATCAGGTTGGGGAGCTAGCGACCACCCTGAGCCCCTATTACAGTGATGACAAGGGTAGTCTGGCACTGAAATCCGATAAGGCCTCTGTTTCTCCGCCTTCTCCTACAAGCCTTGGGAAAGGCGAAACCAGAGGTTGCTGAGGCACTCCTGGCCGATTCACCTGCAGTAGCAGAAGTGCAAGAGAATTTGAACCGTGAGGCAACTAAAATTCAATGAGGAATGGCAAACATTTTCAACAAAACTTCCATTTGCAAAGCTTTTTGTGTTAGAAAATTATTGTACTTGTTTTAGTTTTTTGTTTTGTGTCATTTTTAAGAGAGAATGGAGGAAAAACTGTGTCTGAAGAAACAAAGAAATTATGTTCTGGCAAAGAAGTGCGTGTGGATCTTCGTTGTTGTCGTCATCAAACAAGGGTTCTCAGGGTAGGACTCGATGCATGTGCCCTCACTTCCTACAGCCCTTAGAAAATAAAACAGACAGATAAATATATTTCCTCCACCAAGAATTTACAGTATTAGTCATCATGCCTCTATTTTCGTGAAGTCATTTATTTTAAAACTTAAGTTTTGAACAGTGTTTTTAAATAAAAGGAATTTTTTTTGCAATACAAATGAGGGTGCCTTTCTTAAAAGCAAAGTTTCCTACTCCTCAACCAGATAGAGAATTAGCAATACATATCATGTTTTCATTTGTGTCTCTGCAGGTAGACATAGGACAAGATACTAATCTAATTCACAGTGGTACAGTGATGATGAATTATTATTTTCAGCAACTTCTTAGATAAAATTTCCTATGTAAACACAAAGTGTATTATTTCCTCTACTCATTTTAGGGTAAAAAAATAAATATCACTATATATATGTGTATATATATATATATATATATATATATATATATATATATATTTATTTTTGTATCTTTCAAACACAAAATAAATTGATGTACTTAGCAAAGGAATTTCATTAAAGTCCAAAAGATTTCAAAGGTGGCCTTGAATCCTATCATGCAGATCCCAGTGTACCAATTTTTTAGCAGACTAACACTGTCAATATTGTCAAATATTGTAATTTATAATATTTGAACTTTAAAATGTTCTTATACTGATTTCAAGGTATTTCCTACTGTAACACAAACAGCGTTTTAATAATTTCTGCCGAGAACTCATGGCCGGTGTTTTCATTTTTTGAATCAGATTAGATCACTCTAACTTCCTTAGTCTAACATCCCTAAGATTTCTTCTATCTTTAGGAGGTATTTTTACACATTTCTTTCTTTAGGCAGCACGTACTTATGGAGCATTTACTATGTGCCAAACCCCAAATTTTCAAACAGGAAAATGATTCTTTATCTGTGCCTTTTAAAAAAGATGTCTTGTATATTTCTGTACTTTATAAACCATGGGCCCAAAACAGCAGGCCCTGGCATAAAGTTGTGTTGTTCAATATCATGTTGTTATAACGTTGGTAGGGAAAATAATTGATTCCCAGGGCCAGAGCCCCTGTCCGTATGGTATGTGCACATGCCCCGTGTCTGCGTGGTTTTTCTCCGGGTCCTTCGGTTCTTCCTACACCCCAAAGACGTGCACGTGAGGTGAATGGGTGTGTCTAACTTGTCCCAGTCCAAGTGAATGTGAGGGTGGGTGTGATGCACCCTGAGATGGGAGGGTGCGCTGTGCATGCTGGGTGTCCACCTTGCACCCCGAGCTGATGCAATAGGCTTCTGCCACTTGTGACACTGAACTGGAATAAGCGAGCTGGAAAATAAATCTTCCTTGTTTTCATTCACCTTTCTTTAATGTCAGCACATTTGTGGGGCATTGAATAGCTCACATATATTTCAGTATTTCTTACTAGAAGCGTTCATGGTCTTTCTTTAGAAGTTTGGTGATGTTTTTGGGACCAGAAAACTGCTGTAGGAACTTAACTCTTGTTTATATCAATTACCCTAGGGTAAAATGGGTTTCATTATACCTCATGTTGCTTAAGGTTGCAGTTTCCAAAAACCTATCTGTGACATTGAGGTCTTAGTGTATTAGTGCCCAAAGCAGATTTCTTTTAACCCATTTGTATAAATAAAGAACCCCCAAGTATTATTATGCCTAACTCCCAAGCCTACACTACTTACTGCAATTCTCTCTTGCACTGTATGCAGATCTCCATGTTAGAAACTGAACCTGCTCTCATACAAAGCCCCAGAGGTGGGCATGATGCTAGGGGAGGTAAGGAGTCCACCACAGAAAACTATCCAGTAGTTTCCAAGGGAACATCGGGTTTGCTTTGAACTCTTCATGAGCTTATCGTCCCTCCTTCCCCTCCTCTTCCTCCTTCTGCTCTTGTTTATTTTTATCAAAATTGTGCATGCATGTGGTTTAAAAAGGTAAATACCTCTACACGGATCTTTAATATAAAATCAATAATCCCATCTTCCTTGAGCTATTACCCTACCCCTACAGACATCCACGCTCTACTATTCTAGCCGATCTTCGGTGTTTACCTCCACATTTCTGCATAATATGTAGCACTGCCGTCTCTTCAATCATACATCTCTATGTTTTACGTGGAACAATTGTATGTTCGTATGTTGTGTGTGTGTGTGTGTGTGTGTATGTGCGAGAGAGAGAGAGAGAGAGAGAGAGATATTTTTGTTTGTCTGGTTTTCTATACATGAATCTCCAAAACCCCAAATCTCCACCAGTTGTCTAAATCAGGGGTCAGAAACTTTTTCTGAAAAAAAGATGGACTGTAAATATTTTAGGCTTTGTAGGTCACATTGTTTCTGTTGTCTGTTTTTTTCCAACCTTTTAAAAATGTAAAAACTCATAGCTCCCAGGCCAGAAGACTTCAGGCCTTGGCTTAGTTTTGGACTTCAGGTTATAGTTTGCCACCCACGGTCTATATCTTCTTGAAAGACATTCAGATGTTAGGTTATTCTATCAATTTTGTAATCTTAAAAAAGATTCTTCTAGAGATTTTGAACAGGTTCTAACTGAACCGGCTGCTCTCGGTGCCTGGGGTGCACCGTCTTCCTTTGCTCTGCTCTGTCCCTCATCCTGAAGACTCTGCTCCAGGTCTTATCTGTGCAGGGTTCCCTGTCCATCATCCCAGGCCTCCCTCTTTCTTGATTTAGTCCCTCATTGTTGGTGAAGTGCAGACTCCAGTAGCTTTCCAAGAGGTAAAAAAGTAAAAATTTTGAGACCTTGCATTTCAAAAAAAAAAAGTCTTATTCTTTCCTCACACTTGATTGATAGACTGTGGCTGGGTCTAAAATTACAGATTAAAAATCACTTCTCTTCAAATCATAAAGGTATTTTCTACTGTCTTCTAGATTTCAGTGTCACTGATGAAAAGTCTGAAGCCATTCAGCTTCCCTTATGTATGACATTTTTTTTTCTCTCTGGGAGTTTTAAGAACTTCCTTTTGGTTCCAGGGTTTGAAATTTCACACTGATGTGGGTCTATTTATATGGTTTGTTAGGGCATCCCAAAGCCTTTTACTTTTGAAATTCCTGTCCTTTGGTTTGAAGGAATTCTATGAATCATTTTAATTTCTCTTTCTACCCTCATTTTTTTCTATCTTCTTTTCTGGAACCTCTGCTGAAATAATGGACCTCTTCGACAGGAACTCTAATTTACTCCTCTGCTCTTGCACTGCTATTTACTTTTGATGCTCTCTTATTTTCAATGGGATTTTTTTTTGTTTTCTGCATGTTATTAAGAGCATCCTGTTTGTTTCACAGTGGTAATATCTTCCCTATGTATTTGAAGCTACAATATTAATAATAGCTTTTTAAAAAATATTTTACCCACCTCACATAGTCTTTTATCTTCAAGTTCCTCTTCATTGTTTCCTTTCTTTCATTTTAGATGGTTTCCTCAGCTATCCATAATTCTTGGTTACCTGTTAATGTTTAACAGTAAGGGATCAGAGATAGGAAGCTCAAAACATATGTATGATGCTAATCATCTGTTGGTTTCTCTAGAGTTCCTGGCTGGGCCATCTTATGGGAAAACTCGGGACTTTCAGTATATTTAGATTTTTCCTCTTAGAATTGTCCCTTCTGAAGACTTTTCCAGCCTCCTGCCGAGAAGATAAAGGTTTGGCTCCAGCATTTCTAGGAGCTACCGTATTTTGCCATGTATAATGCACACCCATGTTTTTGGCCCAAATTTTAGGGGTAAAAAGTTTCATTTTAATTATTTAATTCAATTTTCTATCTCTTTATATTTAGAAACAAAACTGATTATCATATTCCAGGGTATTATTTTGTATATGGATATCATTATTACTTTTTAGAGTCACACTTTTAAAGCATAAACATAAACAAAAGTTAAAAACATTTATATAGATACAAAAATAGTACTACCCATGTATAATGCACATCTTTATTTTTCCCTCAAAAATGTGGGCAAAAAAAATGTGAGCTTTATACACAGCAAAATACAGTAAATGGGGAAAATTAGAGGAATGGGTTCCCGCAACGAATATGCACATTCGGTCCTCCTTTCTTCTGTTTGGCACTCTGGCCATCAGTTGAACCTGTCGTCTACTGATTTAGAGACTCTCTGTCTTTATCCTTTCCAAAGGGTATGTGTATAAATCTTTATTCTTCTGCAGGGGTGATGATTAGCTCATGATTCCTTATCCAAAGTTGGACCGTGTTGGTGGGGTGGGAGAGTGGAGTAGGTGGGGGGAAGATGAGGGAATTAAAAAATTTTAAACTTCTGGTCAAGATGGCAGCACATGTAAACACGGCACTCAAATCCTCCCACGACCACATCACAATTACAGCTACACTACGGAACAGCCATCATTCAGAACTGCCTGAAATTTAGCTGAGTGGAAGTCTTACGCCTAGGGATTTAAAGAGTGAGCCACATTGGGACTGGTAGGAGGGGCAGAGATGAGGAACAGGCTGGTGGCACACCCATCTGTGGCAGTTTAAAATCGAGGGATATTGGCTGAGAAGTGAGGGGTCCCTGACCCTCACCAGACCCTCCAGCCCAGGGTTTCAGTGTCAGGAAAAAAAGCCCTCATAACTTCTGGCTGTAAAAACCAGCAGGGATTGTGGCTGAGTGAGACAGAGGGCTACTGGGGTCCCAGGAGCCCTCTTAAGGGGCAGTTCCTCTTAAAGGGCCCGCACATGGACTTTCTTGGACTCACTGTCTCTGAGCTTGAGCACTGGGGAAGCACCTTAAAAGAAACCAGGGACATACGTCTGCCAGACAAAAGTGCTGGCAGAAGCCATTGTTCCTTTTCTGAGACATTCCCCCACCCCACCCCACAGAGCCAGCAGGAGGGTATCATATCTGACTCTCCATCAACTTGGTTCACAGTTTGCCCCACCCTGATTTCCTGAGACCCCACCTCACTCACGCTGTTCCAGTGGCTTTTCCATACAATTGGCCTCTCCAACCTCATGCTTCAGAGGAGTACTAGCGGCAGCCAGCCTTGGCACACAGCTTGGCCTCTCCTGGGCTTCTCCAAGCCCAGTACAAGTATTGTAGCATCCATCTGCAGATTGCTCTGTAGCAAGTGTAGGGTAGCCCCAGGCACCGCACAGGCAGTAGCTGACTGCACCTTCCAGGAGGCCCCAAAGCCAGTGTACCTGGTGGACAGCTTCAGACCATTCTGGATCACAACCCTACCACATCCGTGAGCCATACACTCAAGAGGACAACTTGGTGACCACCAAAGCCCCACGGAAGCAAGTCCCGCTCTGTAGGAATGGTTCCTGCACAGCAGCTTCCCTGCTGTAGTCACAGCCTGTCCTTGAGGCAGCTGGCCTGGGGGGGTCAATCCCTCCAGGTGACACTGACATCAATCAAGGCTCAACTACAACAGGACAGTACACACAACTCACACATGGGGTACACCTGGAGCACTCAGCTAGGGTGAATGGGGAGGCTATGCCACTGGGCCTGATAGGACACCTACTACACAAGGACTCTCTACCAAGTCTAGGAAATGTAGCTACCATATACACAGAAACAATCATGGAAGCAGCCAAAATGTGGAAAGAAAGAAACAGGTCCCAAATGAAAGAACAGGAGAGATCTCCAGAAAAAGAACTAAATGAACTGGAGGCAAGGAATTTACCAGATACAGAGTTCAAAATAATGTTGTAAGGGTGCTCAAGGAACTTAGAACTTCAACAGCTTGAAAAAGGACATAGAAACCGTAAAAAGAACCAGTCAGAAATGAAGGATACACTAACTGAAATGAAGAATAATTTACAGGGACTCAACAGTAAAGTAGATGAAGCCAAGAATCAAATCAGTGATCTGGAATATAAGGAATCAAAAAACACCCAAAGAATAGCAAAAAGAAAAAAGAACCCAAAAACATGAAGAGTGTAAGGAGACTCCGGGACAACTTTAAGCACACCAACATTCACCATCATGGGGGTGCCAGAAGGAGAAGAGATTAAGCAAGAAAATGAAAACCCATTTGAAAAAATGACAAAAAAACTTCCCTTACCTGAAGGAAAGAGACATACAAGTCCAGGAAATGCAGAGTGCCGAACAAGATGAACCCAAAGATGCCCTCTCCAAGACACATCATAATTAAAATGCCAAATGTTAAAGACAAAGAGTCTTAAAAGCAGGAAGAGAAAAGCAGTTATGTACAAGGGAGCTCCCATAAGACAGTCAGCTGATATCTCAACAGAAACTTTGCAGGCCAGAAGGGAGTAGCAAGAAATATTGCAAGTGATGAAAAGCAAGGACCTACAACCAAGATTACTCTACCCAGCAAAGCTATCACTGAGAATTGTAGGGCAGATAAAGAGCTTCCCAGACAAGAAAAAGCTAAAGGAGTTCATCACCACCAAACCAGTATTATATGAAAAGTTAAAGGGTCTACTTTAAAAAGAAGAAAAAAGATTAAAAATATGAACAAAAATGGCAATAAATACAATCTAAAAGTCAAAATAAACAAGATCAGAAACAGACTGAAACAGAGAAAATTTTGACAGGTGTCAGATGGGAGGTTGATTGGGGGATGGGTGAAAAAGGTGAAGGGATTTAGAAGTACAAATTGGTACTTATAAAATAGTCATGATAATATAAAGTCCAGTGTAGGGAATTTAGTCAGTAATATTCTAATAGCTATGTGTGGTGTCAGATGAGTATGAGATTTATTGGGATGATTACTTAGTAGGTTATATAACATCTAATCACTGGGGTATACATCTGAAAGTAATATTATGTCAACTGTAATTGAAAAAAAATGATTAAGAAAAACAACTTAAGACAAACTGTTAGAAAATTGTATTTTAGCCCTACATCTAGAAATACTTGATGCTACAAATTCCTGACATCTTTAGGGATTTCTGTGGGAGTTAGAATTAGGTTAGTTCTGGTTTTCTCCGCTACTCTTCTAGGATTTTTGCATTTTTAGTTATGCTGTTTGTTGCCTCCTCTATCTAGCTCTGTCCAGCTCCCCCAAGTAAGTTGGTGTTTCTGTTTTTCTGTTCTCCTCACAGGTTTATGCTGTAGGGGTAAAAAAACCTTCATTTTAGTGAGGTTTTAGGAGGCTGCAAAATTAGATGCATGTAATCTACCATTTTTACCAAAAAGTTTATATGATCTTCTTAATGTCCATTCCTTTTATATATCATCACTCAACTGTCTTTTGTCAAATAGCATTAACCTTTTACCTTTATAATTAAGAATATTAACATTTCCATAGCCCCAAATGCTTTCATGGGGTGATATGCACTGGGAACAGTAGAAAAAATAAAGATTACTGGTTTACAAAGAAAACTTCTGAATTTTCATATAACAAACTCTTCCAATCACACATAGCTCTCAAGCAACTTTTTTTAATAGTCGTTGTGAAAATAAGTATTAAATAGTTGTCAGGTTTGTCATCTGTAACTCTGGTATGAATAAAAAGAAAAAAAAAGAACTCTACTATTGATTATTTTAACACTGCAGTGAAGAATTTAACCAGACAGCATTTGGTTAACTTCAAAGTAGAGACCAGATTTAGTAATGGAGAATAAAGCCTATCTTTGTTATGTTATGGCCACAAGTTAATCCAAAGAGCTCTGATGGGCTTACTTGCAGATAGGTAAAGGAATCCAGCTAGATTTTGAAGAACATTTTTATGTAGGCAGGCCAAGTCATGCTTGCCTAAGGATTCTCTAATTGAAGCGCCATGAAGTGATGCACTGAACACAAGCTGCACCAGCAATAAAAATGACAAAAATGAAGCAAAACAAAACACAAGACAACTTGGGAGAGGGGATGAGAATAAAACCTAACCAAGCAAAAAGCTCAAGAGCATTACTTCCCTGTAATCAAACCACATGATTGCATTCTGGCCAATGGGAGCCTGCCATATTTTCAATTTTTATTTAGTTGGGATAGCTTGTTTTACCATGAGACTGGTCAGAATATGTTTGAAACCAAACATTCATTTAATGGACATGCTAAGGATCAGCAATGAAATTATTTCCAGCTTTGAAGTCTTAGTAATAGTTGTCTAAAATAATTTTCTTTTGAAAACATCCTAGTGTTTACAAATTCACAGGCATTGCCTGTTTGCTCACCTTATAATCAGTTTCCCAGTCACCCACTTTATCAAAAATCCAACACCGACACTAGAGCAACAATGGACAAAGAAGAGGAAACTTGGCCAAAATTAGATTGACTCAATTCCTGCAGGACTTAACGCCATTTCATACAGCACCAAAGTTTTTTGACATCAGCTTTATCAACGAGAGCTGAAATACAAAGGCAATCTAAGAAATGTTTCTTCAGAGCAGTTGACAATCAAAAGAAAAATACATGTGACATCAGAGAATAATTCCAACACTAAACTGTCAGTTCTCCAAATACAAAAAAAAAGCTCCACTGAGTGTGGTTAATAAAGATTGGGGGTCTGAAGTGAGCTTTGGCAGACAAGGATTTGAACAGGTAGCTGGCAAGGGAGAAAAGGCAGCCTACGAAAGGGAAAGAGAACTGGAAACATTTCAACCTGAGGTAAAGTAGTATTTAAGCTTTAGGAAGCTGAATACAATTAAGTGCTAGGAACCAAAGAGTGGAAGTTTCTACTCACAAGACAATGTCTTGACAATTCATACAATTACCAATTACAACTGAACACATCCCTGATTTGTTACTAGACACATGGAGTGCTTGCTTAAACACACACACACACGCGCGCGCGCACGCACACACACCTACAGCCTCCCTATTTCAATTTCTAGAAATTTAAGCTAAAGTTTTTTTGACCCTGACTAGTGTAGCTCAGTTGATTGAGAGCTGGTCTGTGAACCAGTAGGTCTCAAGTTCAATTCCCAGTCACAGAACATGCCTGGGTTGCAGGCCAAGTCTCCATTAGGGGGTGAGAGGCAACCAAACATTGATGTTTCTCTCCTTCTTTCTCTGACCCTTCCCTTCTCTGTAAAAAATAAATAAAATCGCCCCACTCCAAAAAGTTTCCCCTCAATGGGAAATTCTAAGGAATGATTTGTACATTGTATTATCAAGCTAGATAATGAGTGAAGAGGATTCAAATAATTAGAGGTTGGATAAACTTACGATGCCATATTATATAAATGAAATTTTCATTTTAGCTCCAACAGCACACTTTTCCATTTACTAAAAAATATGTAATAGTGATACTGATTCTTTCCTTTGCCTTTCTAAAAATGAACTTTTTATTCTAGAAGTTTTAGACATATAGAATTACCGCAAGGGTAAAACAGAATTCCTATATACCACCCTCCCGTCTCTATTATAGCTTACATTGTTAGTATGATACATTTAACATAATTGACAAACCAACACTGAAACATTAAATTCCATACTATATTCAGATTTCCTCAGCTTTTCCCCAAAGTTCTTTTCCTCCTCCAGAATGCCATTTAGTTTATACATTACATTTAGTTGACGTTTCCTGAGGCTTCTCTTGGCTGACAGCTGCTCGGGTTTTTCCTTGTTTTTCATAACATGGCAATTTGAGTACTGGGCGTGTATTTGATAGAATGTTTCAATCAGGGTTTGGACTGGGGTTACAAGTTTTCAGGAGGAAGGCTAAAAATCCCATTGTCATCACATGGAATGAAGGGTACTCACCAGAAAAATTAGTATCAGCATTCATGAATTATGCCTCCCTTTATGCCTCTAATCATATTTTAAAAATGAGTCCCTCTCTTTTGTCTAAAACAAAGGCAGGTATTGGTTCAGTGTGGAAACTAGTTTATTAACTGCCCTGACAGACCCTTTTAAATAGTTTTGGAAATGGAATTTGCTAAATGTTTTGCTATTGTAAGTGAAGAAGACAGGCAGAACATGACTCTTTTAGGCACTTTTTATTTTCAAAAAAAAATTGTCGTTAATATATAAACATTTCATTCTCTCAAAAAAATTCTACAACTATACAGCTGTTTGCTCCATTATTTGCATAGGAAATGACCACAATACAAAAATAAGAAGGAAAAAGAAGCAAAACAGCAACCGATTTATGTTTTATGCAGTAATGTTTCCATGTATAAACATTTTGAAGCCGCTTACAAAATATTTACACCACTTGTCATCTATTTACACATTTTAAGAGCAACTTTTCTAACAAAGAAAACTATAATTTATCAAGTTATGAAAATTTTCTAAAAAAACTTACTATAGTACCACAAAATAAATAAACAATATTTTAAAAACAAAATTAAAATTTCAATTAAGACCCCTTTTGGCATTTTCCTTATTTATTCTGCCCTTTGGTTAATAGCATCAGCATCACATTACTATTTTATATTGCATATATGTAGCACTTGCTTCCTTAAGTTTTCAACATGTCATTTGTAATTAAAGGCAGACACTGAGTCAGTACGAACAGTAGATTAACTAAACTGCACTGTAATTTAGGTAAAATTACTGTGTCACCATATGTTACATGCAAACTCCACATAAACTGGCATTTAACTACTGCATTAGCAATTAACCTCGGTATATGAAAACTCCATCATGAATTCAACATTTTCATATATGAAAACTGCATCATAAATTACATAAGTTCTCCTTCTTAAAAATGATAGGTTAGCTTATTGTGAGAGGTTTAACTTTTGTATACTGTAGCTATCTTTAAGCTCTTCAGTTCACAATTCATATAAAATGTCTTTTCATATTTAAAATAAACAATCCTATTTTAATCAGTGCATTAAATCTGCTTTTAAAGTTCATTTGAATGATTATTTCTTTCCCCTAAAGAAATGAATTTGGTAAGGTTTTGTAAGAGGTATCTTACCACAAATCCTAACTGTAAATGTATTCATGGTTATTTTCAAATTACTTATGATTTCTCCCCCCCAAAATCTTAGAAAACTTGTAATAAACATATAAAGCTGATTTGCATATTTACAAAATTTTGAATAGCAAATATAGGCAACTCATAAAAAACAAAACAAAACACACACTTATTTGTTCAATGGCTATTTGTGAATTGCCAGGTACACCGCGTACCTCTAAAGGATTAGTCTAATATTGAAAAACCACTTGATGTCAAGTAAAATCTTGACACACAATCCAGCCTTCTTCCTGTGCCTGCCTGACAACTTGTTTACTAAATGCTGCCACGTTAAATGCGGGCGCTCAGGTAAAAACACTGCAATCACACCTTGCCACCCCGCCCCACCCCCACGCTGAGATGCGGCTGCCTGTCATGAGATGAAATCTGCTTGAGTAAAGCCATACATTACAGCAAGCATTCCAGATTCTTGAAAGGACCAAACACTTTGGTATTAATACAACGTATTCCCTGTTTTCTCAAATATACAAAATATACATTTCCAGTTTTTTTGTTGTTTCTTTTTTTTTATATATATATATATATATAGTTAATTTTGTAGTTTAAAATGTTGCTGAGTGAACTGCAGACCGTCAGTGTGAACTGCATAAGCACAGCAGGCCCACAGCGGTGGCTCTTAGTTCTGGTGCCTCTTCATGTGCAGGGCCAGGTGGTCAGAGCGGGAGAAGCTGCGGTTGCACACCCCGCACTGGAACGGCTTGGCCCCAGTGTGCTTCCGGTAGTGGCGTGTGAGCTCGTCAGAGCGAGCGAACCTCCAGTCACAGCCTTCCCAGGTGCATTTGTATGGCTTCTCGCCTGTGACAATGAACAGAGAGAAGAGGTGAGGTGCCCTGCTCATAAGACAAACGTAGTCAGTATCATAGATACTGCCTGAAAATAATTAAAAAATCATGGTCCAAGAGAAGAAAAGTTCATGAATTCTGTTACTGATTCACTTCTCAAAGTCACCCACTGAATAGTCACTGTCTCATAGAGTGCTACTTCACCTACTCACGCAAAGAACAAAGTATTCTATGTATCACTGAAGAATGAAAAAAACTGCAATTTTAAATAAGCTAGATGAATCAGTGATCCTGCATACATAAATCCATTAAATGGTTAGATAGCTTGGGCGGCTTCATCATCACTGTCTAAGAACAATGTCTACACCAATACACATAAATTAAATGAGTGAAGACTAATGGCTGCAAGATGGCCAAGAGAGGAAGCTGCTCAGGCCACCAATATTAAGGTCCTACAATTGCAATCTTTTACTTCCAACTGGTCCTAGGTGTTTCTAAACTAGCCAGGCTGCAACTTCCAGCACACACAACAGTTCTGAACACAAGGCCTCCAAAGTGGAGTATTAGGGCACTTGCTCTTTGAAATTCACACTAGCACATACACATTCACATCCTCCCATTCTTCAGATGGAAGCAGAAGAGAAAAAAGTTCAACTATGCTAAAGCTTTATGCATTTGATATTTAATAAATTCCTCAATCAGATCAGAAAGTCTAGAACTGATCATTTCACTTTGGTAAAGTCATGAAACAACCATAACTCCTCAACATTTGCTGATTTTTGCATTATTTTCTCTATGTTCAGCACTGCACCAGCAAGATCATCAAAATTCATTTTAAAGCACTGAGTGGCATGGCTTGGTGGGTTGGGCATCATGCAGCAAACCAAGGGGTCCCCAGGTTTGATTCCTGCTCAGGACACCTGCCTGGGTTGTGGGCTAGGTCCCCAGGTGGGGGCATGGGAGAGGCAACCAATCGATCCATGTTTCTCTCCCTCTTTCTTCCTCCCTTCCCCTTTCCAAAAATAAATAAATAATCTTTTTAAAAATTTCATTTTATAAATGATTTACAGCTTTCTACCATGTGCTGGGCACTGCCCTGAATGCCTGGCCTCACGGACCTTACAGGTGTAATATATACTTTACGAGCCCCTAATCGCTCAGTCTACCCGATCTTTAATAGCTCTCTTCACTTCAACAGTGAGTGGGTAACTGCGCAGCTGCTCCACTGCAATTTGCAATACTCTTAATGCGGTCTAAAGTTTGCTAATCCTTTAAAATTACTTAATATTTATAATGCCGTTTTAAGTCCCAGTTTTAAAGTTTATTAATCCTATTTGAGATCACGTAGTACTCTAAATATACCCCAAAACCTAAGAATCCCATTAACTAGTAGTTCCTATACTTATGCTTTATTGTTATAATATTCTATAAATTTGTTGGTTTAAGATGAGAGTTTGTGAGATAAATTTGCATATTAAACCTTTGACTAGCTTAGCTCTGACATTCCTTTTAAAATATTTTCTTCTGGTAGAGAAGAACCTCAAAGTTGCCCTGATCACTCCTCACCATTGAAACTCAATGATGTTTCTGCCCAATTTAGCAGTGTCATATTCAGGAAGTTGTAAGATTACTCAGCTGTGTTCAAATTTTAAAAGACACTGTCCACATCAACTGAGATTTCTACAACTTGCGGGTAACATATTTTTGCTATTCTGCTAACCTGTCTGACTTAAAATTCCATCAAGACGAAGAAGGGCCAGAATGGCTCTGTGAAATCTGTACCAATTATTTCTCATGAAATTTCTCTTTCAACTCCTCCTAGCTGGTGTGCACCCCAGGCCACCTTTCCTGTCTCCCCTCCTCTGACTCTGAACCAAGACACAACCATTTTTGTTTTTTAAATTTCTTAAAAATTTAAGAAATTTTTCTGTATTTGTATAACGGACATCTTAATTCACATTTAATTTATTTAATACTAGCACTAAAGGGAGCTATCGCTCCTGTGCATGGAAATTAAATACAAAAAAAAAAAAAAACTGTCTGCACACAAGTGTTTGTTTTTTTGCTTCTTGTGAAAAATAAATTCACAAAAACAAACATGCTGGTTAAATACTTTACTGTCATTTAATGGAAAGTTATTTCTCATGTCTGAGGCAAGGAAAAAAAAATTCCTGAACTGCCCCAATTTTAAAAGAAATCATTCTAGTTTTTTGAACTTAATAATTAAATAGCAAGAGAACTGAATTCTTAGAGTGTAAGAAATAAGGGACAGTAGCCTCTTTTTGTTTGCTATTTTTATTGGCTATAAAGCAATAAACTGCACCAATATTTTTTAAAGTTTACTGATTGGCTGGAAAACGGTAGCTAATTAAGTTCCTAAAACATTTGGGGTTTTGCTCCCAATTTATGCACATCTATAGATTGTTTAGCCAAGAATACTACCAGTGTCTGGGACATTAATTATGGGACCGAGTCTTGTAAAACAAGGACAACTGTTCCCCACGTGGGGCAGTTTCTCCGGGATTTGTTCAAGTGTCAACACCGTTCAAGTAAAACAGTGTAGAGGAAGCTGGTACCCAATTTCTGGCCAAATAGCCGATTCGGGCCTTTCTTCCTCAGCCAGAAACACTATGCACAGTACTTCTGGGAAACCAAACTGACTTCCTTTAAGTTATTTCAACAGGATAGAGCTTTCAAAAGTTTAATTGGATTTTTACAGAATCCTTTTCCAATACCACCAATTTAAAATATTTAGTTAAGCTCTTTCAACATCAACTGTATTTTTAAGTTCTTATGCTGTTAATGTGAAACTTTCCAAAGGCAAAAAGAAAAAAGTGACAAGTTTTTACAGCATGAAAAACAAGCTTCCACTTTATCTCTCAAATGAAGTATGCATTTTCTCGTTCTATTTTAAAATTGCTACCATTTTTTTGCTAGGAACCCCTAATCTTTTTTTTAAAAAATGTTCAAGTTGAACATACATATCATCCATACCGAGAAAGTCAGTATATTTTATAGAAATGTTAAGCAGCAACATTTCCAGTGCAAGGAAGGTACAGGCACAAACATCCGTGAGCACATACTCCAGAGTCGGGAGTTAGCTGCACAACAATGAGCTCTACACTAGGAATCCCAGCCTGCCACTTATCCTTAATGTCCTACTTCAATCCTCCATTAGCAAACATTAATAACTCTATATAATGATTTTAAGGAACATGTAGATATTGCTCAAATTTATTTAAAGACTCCAAAACCACTTGTGAAGCTCAGTTAAGGAACAGCCTAAGGGACTCAGAGCAGGCCTCAGCGCAGGCTGTCTCAACCCCAGGGCCCTCGGTGAAGACCCACCTTTCAGCCCATGGGGTCCTGAAGACTCAATAAACTGTGCTGGTACTGACAACCCCCAAATGTTACTGAATAATGGGTCCCCCCTTTACCCAGGCTAAGCAGAACATATTTTGAAGTATTCGAAAAATCTTTAGTGATGAACTAAAAAAGTTATCTTTTTTTTCTCTCTTTCTGATAAACAGGTAAAAAATGACTTGAACTTAGCACAGCAGAATGGGAGGTTTCTCTGCTCTGCTGAACATAGTCAACAGACTCATACCAAGGCCTCCCCTAGAATGTTTTACAAAGATCCTTCTACCTATAATGTTCCACAGATTCTTCTAATAAAAAAAATATCACAGATAAAAATATTTTTTAGTTATTTTATGCAACTTTTAAAAAGCTTATTATAGTAAATTTGCCATCTAGTTTCCTTTCTGAAGGCTAAAAGATTATCCAAATCATATTTAATAAAGGCCAAAAACCATCAAAATTAAAGTCAATGTTTAATGAACAAGCATGTAACCTGTACTAAATACCTTGCAGAAAACAACAAATAAGACTCGGCCTCTGGCTTCAAAGAACTTGAAATCCATATTCTATTCTGAGCCCTGAAATAATGCAAGCTGTTAAAGTGGAATAAATCACTTTAATAATTAGTATTTGATCTCAATTCTTAAAATTTAAGAGTCTTGAAGCTCAAAATGAGCTCTTATTTCAAGAGCAAAATATTTTCATGCAATTCAGTATTTTCGCCATCATTAGAGACTAAGGGAATTTATAGTCTTCATCAGTCTCTATATATTTTAATAAAAGGCAAAGAAATAAACATTAACCCCAAAATTAAGTAAATTCATCAATATTAGATATCTAAAAATAGATAAAGTAAAATGATTTGGGCTCATTAATTTATATTTTTATGCAGCAATGCCAACCCTTGAAACAGAAGGGTAGGCAGTTCATTGCAAAGATTAGTAGTATTAGTATTTATAGAATGCATCTAATATTTACTATAGTATCCCTATCAATAACGTACCCACTTTAAGCAAACTGATTAAAAGATATGTTAAGAAAGAAAATTCCCTCTGTCTCCCTCTTGGTCCATTTGCATTGATCTCTGTCTTTAAAATCTGATTCACCTTATCCCTTCCAGAAAACCTCTGAACAGTCCAGGAGAGATCACTTGTCTGTGTCCCATCATCACTTAAGTTCCTTTTGAAGGACTGATGTGCACTTGAACATATACTGCTGTATAAAGGCTTCAAATAGCTGTATTTTGCTTCCAACTGGCTTTGAAAGTTTCTCAAGGGCAGAAACTGTCTTCTCTTCCAGCAGTAATGCCGCATGTCTCCTAATGCTTCTTTAGAACAATCATGTATTTGGCTCAAGGCTGACCAATTTGGTTATTTTCATTAATGAAAAGAAGGGAAGGTGTAAGAGACAGGAAAGCACCTAGTGTTTAAGTCTACTGAAGTGTCCTTTTTTTATGGCCTCACCTGCAACAAGGCTTTGTTTGCCGGGTTCTCTTCTGCCTAGGATCACTGAGGGTGATCAAAGTAAATGTGCGTTTATGTGAAAATCATGCTTTTTGCCTTTCCATCCTATAGCTCTACAGAGAAGTAAATTCTACATAAACGAGTTTTCGTTTATAGTAATGGACTGCATTTGATGAGAACTAGGAAGTTCTGGAGGCCCTACTACTGGTCAAAAGGCAGCAAGGGGACTTCTAGGGGCAGAGAACAGTGATCTACTAAATCTAAGGGGGGCTAGGTGGGGATACCCTGACAAGGTTTACACAGTCTAGATTCCAGCAGAATAAAATCTCTAGGCTCCTAACCTACTGCTGCTTCTCCTGAGTATTCTCAAAAACAATGGAAAACACCCTGTACCATCAACGGTGTTAATGAAATGTAATACCAGTTGTTGAGTATTCTGACAGAAAGATAATACTCACATTTACTTTTTTATAAGAACCCAAAATATTTGTTTTGTTATTGATGAAATATTTTACCCAAAATAGAATAATACCCTATTTTCATTTTCCAGCACTGACCAAGCACTACATATCTTTTCCTTTAATTTGCATTAATTTTCCTTTAATTTGCAATGTAGTTACCTTGATCAGAAAGCTTCTTCCCAACTCAAAGGTTTGCATTTATAAAGTTAGTCAAAAAGAAATGTATTCTTCTACCTAGATGTTTTTCTAATGAAAGTTATCTACAGTGCACTTTTAAAACAGTAAGCCACCCTTAATTAGAATTGTTGGAGATCCTTGAATATAAATAATACAGGCTGACAGAATAAGAATGCTGTTACAGAGATACTTTTACTAAAGTAGGACATTACTTTGTTTCTAACCCTCCACCAGAAAAGATGTAGGTCATCAAGTAAACAGCTACTACATTCTATAGAACTAAAAATATCTGCCAAAGTAAAAATCTTAGGTGATTAAAATACTGCTTCTAAAATAAAAATTACATTTTCTCTACCTTTAGAGCTGACTGTTTCTACCTAAACTTCAACAATTCTATTTAATCAACTTAGGAACAAATCTTCTCCCACTCGTTTATAAGAAAAGGGAAGAGATTCTCTTTGGGCTTACTGCAAGATCAGTCCAAAATGTTTACTTGATCAAATCCAACTTCTTAACCTTCGATATAAGCTTTATGATCGCAGAACCAAAATTCCCAACTAAATGTTTTTCAGATGAAAGAACAAGTCCTAGAAGCAAAGTTTAATCTTCCCAGCAAGAGTCAGTAAAAAGAAAGAAGCTTTCAAACTCATATATACCTTTCCAGAGGTCTAAACCAGCAAGTCTCTTAAACCCCCTCTTTTTAACATAAGCTTGAAATTGCCAATATATAAAGCCGCAAATGAAAAGAATTTAAGAATGTTTAACTAACACTAGCAACAACTAACACTATAGGCTAAATGTGATACTTTTTCCTGCATAGCTTTCCAATATAGATTCAAAAAAAAAAAAAAAAAAATCAGGCACTAAATTTCATCCTGCAAAACTTTAACCTCTACCAGTTAACACAGGTTACACACTTAACCAGCACTGATGCCTAGAACCAAACTGTATCATTCATCCCCATTAAGTCCATATAATTATGCATATATTTTATATTTATAATCTTATGCTGATTTTAGCTCTAATTTTCTAAGATAGTGAAATCCTTCCTATATATTTTTAAAAGCATTTTCACTCTTTCCCAGTTACACACACACAAAAAAGAAATAATTTTCAGAACATTTTCAATATTTCTTTTAGAGGAGAAAAATCTTTACTGTCAATGCTGTCAATATTTTCAAATGAAGCCCTTGGCTGGCATAGCTCAGTGGATTGAGCGCAGGCTGCGAACCAAAGTGTAGCAGGTTCGATTCCCAGTCAGGGTACATGCCTGGGTTGCAAGCCATGGCCCCCAGCAACTGCACATTGATGTTTCTCTCTCTCTCTTTCTCCCTCCCTTCCCTCTCTAAAAATAAATAAATTCTTTTAAAAAATATTTTTAAATGAAAATCTATACCCAGTATATTTAATAAATAATAACGTGGAGCAGAGAAGTACAGAGATTTATACCTAAGGATTTTTTTTAGTACCCAAACTGTAACTAAAATCAATACTTAGAAACAAATCTCAAGCAAAAATTATGGATTTTAAAGCACATGAAGTAACATCTTAATATAAATGTGATTAGGAAATAATGTCCTATATCATCGAGTAAAGAGGAACATGGGAATTTACCCTCTTTACTGCCAGGCCAGGGGCAAAAATCCCTAAGATGGGCTGTGGAATCCCAAACACAACTCACTGTGCAATGAGTGCTTTACAGGAGAGTGCTGTACTCAGAGTCCATGTTGTGTTCCAATGTGATTCATAGGTTTCCATTTTCTTTTGTGGGGTTTGTTTCCAAATGTACTTTTTGGGGCAACCCTTAGCAAGTCATTTTGGGGATCATACAGTGCACCCAGGACAGCTCATGCACAGTGTCTGGGTCCAGGGGACACTTGAGCCAAGTGTGTGTGTGTGTGTGTGGCTCAAAGACTTTCTCTGCACAACTGCTCACTTTCTGTCCTGTTCCAGAGAGTTGAGACTGATGAACAATCTAAAAACATTACTATACCCTACTCTCCCAACTGCTTTAGCATACTGTCTAGGGTTAAATGCACATTCACACATGTGACTAAAACCACTACGATTTCAGACATCTGTATAAAGTTCACTATTTACTTTTTCAGAACCTATTCTCTGAAAAGTACTTTTTACTAACATGTAAACACAAGTTTCAAAGAAATTTCCACACTCAATGTATGAAAAATATTTCAACTGATGGTACTCATAGGCATGCCAAAGAAACAGTACCAGTGGTAAGAAAAAAAAATTTCAATTTCTTGCAAATTTTTCTTTGTATATATAGCCTAGGTTAAGTTAGTTTAAATCTTCATTATGAAATTAAAGCTAGTCAACAGACAGAAACAACTATACTGCTGGCTGCAGCTGATTTTTCTATGTGATTCATGAATCAGCTTTGATTCGTAACGTTGGTTCGTAACAGCAAATGGTATGTGAATCTTTTTTTTTAAAAAGGTGTTTGGGAGCAACTTTTAAATGGTGGCAATGAATATAGCCCTATATATATATTTATATTTAAATGCTGTCAAAAAAAGTACAAATATTTTGATTTGGAAATTTACCATTTCTTGACACTGTTGCCTAGAAGCAGCCACAATTATGTCTAACCAGAGACATGACACGTATATACGCACATTACCAGTAACGTACAACCACCACACACCCCTATAAGGAGTACCTCTATAGGTCTATAAATATGCTAACATGTCTATGAAGACATAACGTGTTTTTAAATGAAATACAATTATTTCTCAGAATAGAGTCAGGTATTTTGTCTAACCATACAATGACAGAACTTTCTATTGTATATTCTTTCTGAATTAAAAAAAAATATGAACTTAGAAAAACTTGAATGCCATGAGATTTCTGGTTCAAGAAAGTATCTTGTACTCTTTCATCTAAAAATTCTTCAAAAGGTCTTCATTTTGAAAAGACTATTTCCTTAGGTTCAAATCTGCAAGTCAAGAAGCATTTACAATCTAAAAATCCAGAATAAGCATTTAAAAATAACTCAGATGTAGGTTGTTTTAATTGCTGAAATCATTTTTAAAACATAAGGTAACTTGACATTTTAAAGCATTTACAACTTCATCCTAAAGAAATGCTAGGGTGCTTCACATTCTGCCTGCAAAATGGCAATCATTTAAAAAATAACTTTTGTATCATCAAATATAATAACATTCCCATATAGACTGTTTTTTTTTAATCCTATAATAAACTAGGCAAGGGGAACAGAAAGAAAACAAAAAAGCTATTAAATGAGAAAAGTACTTTAGAAATGCCTGGGCCTTCAAAGGTAGAAGGAAAAAAAAACAGGCCTTTGCTGGCTTTGGATACATTCATTAAAAAACAACAGGCAGGGTGGGGAGGATGCAAGGAGAGAGAGGTAATTTTAAAAGGCATTGTCTAGAAACTAGAAATAAGGAGAAAACAACCTCAATGCTCTATGATTACCCAAGAACGGGTTTAGCCAGAAGAACAAGTCTGCACAAACCCTCCCCAAGGCATTTGAAAGACAATCAAACAAAACTTTATTAAACTGGATTAAATCGTCTCTCTCATTAGATGTCGGTGGCCCCACATTTATGGTCAGGTGAAAAAGTCCATTTATGGGACCCAAATTAGGCCTAGGTCCTTTTTTTTTTTGGTTTGTTTTTTATTAGTACAAGCATTGTTAAGACAACCCACTATTAAATTTCTTTACCAGCAGGTCAAGTTCCAGAATTGCAGGTACAAGCACTCAGAGCACTAAACCCTGACTTGCAGGGGTTGCAAGGCCATTTAGATATGTTGTGACTACATCACTGCAATACACTTGATATATCGCTAGATGCAATTGCACCCCTCTTTTATTAGGAGACTTTGAACTCATGAAAAAACGTTCCCTTCTCCCTATCTCTTATTTCAAGGACTTCCAAAAGAAAAACAATAGTCCGAATGTTTCAAAGTTACTTCCACTTCCCCTTAATCAAAATTCAGGTAAAAACCATTTTCAATGTTCCCTTCCTTAGCATGTACTTTATAAAAGGATATTTTACTATTACCACACAGAATGTGTTCTTGGCCTTGTCATCTGTGTTTTGAAAACTTTAGACTGAGTTTATTCTATGCTTAATGAGTATTTGTTCCACATATTCTGTAAGTATAGTTTCTACTTTGGGCTACTTACATAGGAACTTTCCTTTTATGCAATCAATTTGTGTATCTCTAAAAAACGTCAGGCCAAAACAACCCAATCATTCCACTGATAAATACACGAGATGTCTTTTCTTTTAAAGCAGTTTCTCGGAAAGCCCTGAAATCTACCACACTGTTGCCAATGTTATTTAGATTTTAATAAGCAGTGCTGATCACTGGGATATCAAGCAGTACCTAACAGACATACAAAAATGTCTGCAGCCATATTCCTCTTAGTACCATGTCTCAGCACTGACCTTCGTTCGAAGGCTTTTACTTTTTAATGCAGCAGTTAGAGATAACTACTTCATTTATCAAAACTCTATTTCCATAGTAACATCTAGCCTGGGGAGATTCAAGTCCTCACACTAATCCAACAACCCATTCAAAGGAACTGTTGAATACTTTGGTTTCCATAGCAATGATGGAATAAAACATTTTGCTAGGTCATTGCTTTTATTAGCAAACTTTAGGTAAGGCTGTGTTTAATCAGAGAAAATAAAACACAATCACTTTGTATAAGTTCTTTCCTTTAGGGCTGTCCTTTTAACAAAATTGCAAATAGTAACCATCTTTGTGCTTGAAAATATTTTGGTATTTGGAGGTTTTGAAAGCATGTCACCTGGTTTTGTCCTAAAACAGGTTCAGATACAACATTTTAAAATTAAAAAGCATTTAAATGTGATTGTATACATCTGACAAAGTAAGTATTTGTAAAATTAAAGGGGCTAAACTTAACAGCACATTTTGAAATATTTCACAGAAGCTAGAATACAACCTCTCATACGCACCAAATGTAGACTGGGATACAGCATCAAAAAACTTTTTAAGCCACGATCCCATCTTTGTTTGATTTTAATACTTTGCAATTCTAGCCCTTCCTTTCATCATGCATAGAATGGACATGCTAAACACTGATATTTTAGGCTAAAGATAAAACTAAGATAATGTATTAAGCAATTATGATTTACATGCTAAGTGGACCTTTTTTTAGTGTTTAATGTAGCTTTATAGAAGCCAACTGCTTTGTTAAAGAAAAAATGAGTTACATTTTTTCCCTTCATGATAAGAAATAGCTGTTCCATTACAAGTTTTAAAATCCAGTAGTAAACATCCTTGTTTACATTTTTAGGTAATTAATTCTACGTGAGGTGACAGGGCAAGGCCTTAGTGAGGGAACATCAGCCTTCCTGGAACCAGGCTTTTTCACTGGACTGAATTTTGAGCCAAGCCAGGGCTGAAAAGGTAGGCCATTAAAAAATACAAGTTGACAGAAGAAAGAAGAGATCAAACAAGTGTTGGCTTTTAAAAGGATGAATACCACTTACACTATTTACACAACTCACAGAATTAACAAGAAAATTACATACCAGTATGAGTCCTCAGGTGAGCTTTTAAATGAGAAGACTTCGTATAAACTTTTGTGCAGCCTAAAATAAAGCAGGAGAGAAACAGCTTGTCATTTTGGAGATCCTTTGAAATCTTTACATTTGATGGTTCTGTGTTTAAAATCTGGTTTTAAAGAAGAAATTTCTCATGCTAGATATCTGAAGCTTCAGTTTTGAAAAGCACTATTACCTTTCTAAAGGTATTAAAGTGATTTGCTTTATCTATATATCATTTTAGCAGAAAGTGGATAATCAAGTCAAGCTACGAATGTGAAATGTGTTTATATTCCAGTAGGTGTTTTATATTAGTAACACGTATTTTGGTGATTTAAAATAGTTAATGGCTCCAGAGCTGACAATGTTAAACCATTATCCAAGATGACTGCCATTTTCTGCCCTCCCACATTTCTTGTTTTTTCATTTAATATGTCATGCTATATCACGTACCACAATCAGCAAATTATACCCTATATTAATCATAAACTAGCTTATGCCAGCAACTTGCAGATACATTCACTACTGTCATCAAATCATGTTTTGGGTCACATATCTCATTCAACAACGAGCGTATGCTCATACACTATCAGAACAACCTTACATCTATTCTGTAGACAGTCTTGTCTTGTAAGCAGCCTACTCAATCCCCCCACTTCATTACTACACCACCCATTCTCCTATCTTACTTCCATAATCTCTTTTCAGGGTACCTAATTTAGAAGTAAAAACTCCAATTTATGACTGGAAATTATGTTAAAATAAGTCTGACGTAACTCAAATTCTTATGTAACATTAAAGAGAAAAAAGTCTAAGTAACTTTTTTACCAGAATATTCTAGCCTTTTTTAAAAAATATCAAATAAGCAAGACAATTAAACAGCACATCCCAGGGTTAAGATATTGAGACTGGGATACAAAAAGAACAAAGTAGGTGATTTTTATTGTGAAGCATTATTTCCCTTCGCAAATGTAAAACCTGAGTTTGGAAAAAGGCACACACACGAACACTCAATACATGATGCTTCTACCAGGTAAGATCACATACCAGGGTAATCGCAGTAGTGGATGCGTCGTTTCTCCAAATCGGGGTTACTCCTTCTATTGTATCTGACAGGTTGGATGTTTTGTGGATTAACTGGCAGAGTGGCAGGTATATTTGGATTGTGAATTGCCAGTTTAGAAGCAATTGTAGCAGCATAGGATGGTGGTGGGGTTAAATTCTGGAGCATCTCTGCTTGTCTATCTGGACTTCCAGGCTCTGAGCTTGGTGGTGACGGGGGAAAGTAAGTGGCCTGCTGTGGCAGAAACTGACTTGGCATTGTGTATGTGCAAGGGGGCATGCCCTGGAATTGTTTCATCGAAGTCTGCGGAACAGCAGAGGTGTGTGTGTTAAGGCCTGCCATGGCGGCTGACATAGAAACATTAAGAGTGTCCATTACTGCTGTCTGGTTTGTAGAACTGGGCATATCTAGATCCGGTGTATTCAGTAGCTGGTACAGGTGGCCCTGCGGGGGGACAGAAAGATGAAGATCTGGTGTAGGAAGTTCTTGTTTGATGAAAATATTGTTCACCTCTGGAGCTGTGGTCTGGTGTGAGCTGAATATACTGGTGAACTCAGGGAGGGCCTGGGTCGGGGCCGGAGGAGGGGCAGTCGTTTCACTCTGGTGGCTGAAAATGGTAACAGGTTCTGTCTTGATGTGTGTTACGCACGGTCTCTGGGATTTGTAGAGGCCAGTTCTCAGGTGAGTGATGTCAGGGAGAAAGACGTTCATGTTGATACTGTAAGGTAACCCTTCACTGTCAGTGAAGAACTGGTCTACCACTGAGGCACTGTCTCGTCTATACTTTTTATGCTCTGGAATTATAGAAACTGGAGGAAGCTGAGGTGTCAGGTACTTCTCCATTTCACATCTCGTCTAAAAAAAGAAGAGATACAAACATGCATAATCCACCTAATTCATCATCTCACAGAGAGCAAACAAACAGTGCTTACTAAAAATTCCCTAACAATCCCTGTGAAAAGGACTTGGGCAAACTCCTTCAGAGTGCTGCTTACAAACATACCAGGTTTATTTGCCAATTGTCTAATAATTAGTTCACTAAAACCTTACGAAACTCCGTATAACATGAATTTGGTAAAATCACTCCCACAATCAACTGAGGACAAAAAGTGAATGAGGTAAATCAAGCAAAAAGGAAGCAAACACAAAACATGTTCCTTTCTGATGCAATAATAAAGTACACGTTATTATCACTCACATACAATCAGGAGTCCCTGCCCCATTACACAGTTAGGTTTGCAACTGAAGTACAGTATTCTAATATTACCAAAGGACCTCAATTCTACTCATCTCATACAGGTAACCTTAATGTGTGTTTTTTTTTAAACTACGCAAACTTTAAAAATATTATTGCAAAGTTGTAGAAGTTTTTTTATTTCTGCTTAGATAGACACTGATTAAATAGTTCATGTAAAACATATTCTTGGCTATTTCAGTGACTTCTCTGGCTCATAGTTGATAGGAAACCTAAATACAACGTTTTGATCAAAACATAATGTCCACCGAAAGAACAAGTTCACATTCAACATTTGATCTAAGTGTTGATTTTAATCAGCAGATTCTGTAATTGGTTAATATGAAAATGAAATGTTCCTATTTATATCCCTATCTAAAACAGATCTTTAATTACCTAGGGGAAAATCACTCCCTTGGTAGAGTGGTGCTAAGGAGCCCGTGGGTGGGGAGAGGCTGCTGTATCACTAGCACAGTCACCAGCAAAACATTTATCATGTCCTCCTCAGTGGGACAATGCTACATTCCCCCTTACTCTGTAAAAAGCCCAGTCATACCTTATACTTGTGGTCTCTCCTGAGCAAAAAATTGACAAACGTAAGGAAACAACCAAATTGTTTTCAAATCGTGATTTTTTTTAAGGACATAATCCAGCTTGTAACAAGTAGTCTTCTTAAAGCTATCTCCTCTCCCAGTATAACATAAACTTATGTACTCTTTTAAACTTTTAACACCGAAAAGGAAATTTTAAAAGAAATACACCCTAAGTAGATGGCTCATCGAACGATTAACCCTGACACCTTAATCGGTGAATAAAGTTGGTTTTTTGCTTTGTTTTTTGCCACTACCAATTTCAGAAACGTTTCATGTCGGACCTCGTATCCCTCTGTGAGGATGCAGACGCGGTTTCTCGGATAAACACGATTTAAAAATAAAAATTAACGCTCTAATCATGTGAGTCATATCCCTGACAAATGCCACTGTCCTTTCACAGCACGGCGACGCTCGCAGACCCCCCCCACCCCGGGGTAGAAGAATAGCAAAGATACAATATACCAGGGGACTAGTAAATGAAGCGTCTTGAAATAAACCGAACTAAACCCTTTCGTGCCCTTCGCTACCATGGTGGTTAGTGGTTTCTGATTTTAGCTCTTCCAGCTGTTTGCGTGTGGGTATGTTTCCAATTTTTTTTTCCTTGGGACAAGCTGAAAGTCCCGGGAAGTTTTTTCTGGGCTATATAACTCCCTGCGTGGGCGAAAGAAACAGGCGGTTGCTCTAATTCGGCTGCCGGGCAAGTGTAAATGCCAAGTGCCAGCTTTCAACGCGGCTCCGGGAGGAAATTTACGCGCACATGAAGAAAACAACACCCCAGCTTTCTTTTTAAGGAAAAAATAATCACTCCAATGTACCCTCTACTTTTCCGGCTTCCCAAAGGCAGCCCCACGAGATAAGAAAATAGGACCCCGTGGGGGCCCCTCCCAGCACCCCGATTTGCGTTTCCACTTAACACGAGACGAGTGGGGCGGGGGTGAACCCCCAAGGCCACTGCACTGGGAGGAGGGGGAGATTAAGGCGAAAGGCGGAATTTCAGTAAAGTTGGGCGTGAGGTACGAGGTTTGATCCTCCAAATGTAAAAAAAATAAAGGTGCGCCAGAACACCTAGTCTCCCTTTAACCTTTGCCGGACGGGCCCGCCAGGGCGAATTCACCTAGGACCCTCCCCTTCAGACCGGCCCACTTTCCCACTGCGAAATGCGGGTGCCCTGGCTAGGAGGGCAGGGCAGGGCGGGGCTGCCCACCCCAGCTCCGGCTCCCGGGGAGCCCGGACGCACGCCCCAGCCTGGAGCGGCCCCTGTCGCCCGCGCGTCGCAGCAGCGAGACACGCCCGAGCCCCAGGAGGGAGGGAAGCCACTCTTCCTACCTGGACCAGCTCCTCGGGGGGCAGCCGCGGGCCCGCGGCGGGCTGCGGGGCGGGCTGCGGAGGCTGAGGGGGCGCGGGCTGCGCCTGCTGATGGTGGTGCGGGTGCTTCAGCTCCTCGCCGGAGAACAGCGCCGCGTCGCGGGCCGGGTTCGCGGCGCCCAGCACGGGCTTGAGCTGCGCGAACACGGGCTCGTCCTGCGGAGCCGGTGGCTGGGGCACGGGTCCCAGGCGGGCGCTCATGGTCAGCACCCGCGTAGCCATGGGCACTCGGGGGGAGGCTCCGGTCGAGGGGCGCGGGTCGAACGCACTTCCCACTTCGCCCACGCTGGCTCAGGCCGGCGAGCTCCGCGCGGGGCCGCGGACGGAGGAGGGGAGGCTCCGGGCAGACCCCTTAGTCCACAGTAGGCGCGGTTTTCGAAGGCGCGCACGAAAAGCAAAACTCTTCCGCTCGGCCACGCGTAAACGCCAACGTCCTCCGGGCGGCCACTTTCTCCCGCTCCGCCCCACCGCGCTCTCTCACTAGCCGGAGACCGCTCCCGCCACCGCTGGTCTCGGCGAGCGAGCTGCGAACGCGCGTACCTGCCCCGCGACTACTGACACTTGACGCCCGCGTCTATTTTACCCAACTCCGGGTGGGCGTGGCGTACCAGCTAGACTGGCAGAGCTGCAGCGAATCCTGAGGCCCCGAGGCCGGCCGGGCCGAGCCTGCTAGCCTATGAGAAGGAAGAGCCTCTCCTGCAGCCCCGCCTCCGCCGCACTGACCGCACCCCTCTCCGGCCACGAGCTTCGCGCTCAGGGCCGCCGCGCAGTTTGTACACAACTTTTCTGACAGAGCAGGCTGGCGGAGCTGGGGGCGGAGGAAAGGAGAGGAGCCGGTGGAATCTAGGAAGAGAGGGAATTAGGGTGGAGACGTGGAGGGAGATCTCTTCGGACTGTTCTCTGCCAGGAATAGGAAGAAAGAGAGTTTTGCACGTCTTAGGTGTTGTGCAAGGACCTGAAACTGAAAAGTTGAAACCCAGAATGCAGCTAGGAGGGGGCACTAAGGTTTTCGAAGGACTTGTATAATGAGTTTGTATTTTTAAATATACAAAATGTGCTTTTCTTTAGCGGAAAACTAAGGACGGAGTGATAAACTAAAAAGCACGTTTCCTCTCTTTTTTATCAGTGAATATGTCCATTTAGCAAAGTAAATTCGGAATGTCTTGAGTAAGAAGATTTAATGGCAAGTACTTTTTTTTTTTAAAGCCCAGGCGTAAAAGCTTGTTTTTTCCTACAGTATTTAAGTGGTTACAAGAAGTTTTCACAAATATCTACCTCGTATCCATGTATGAAGGGAATGATGGACCATGTGAATGTTTTGAAGTTTTTAACACACTGTTGATTCAAGTAGAAGCATGGAATCTAATTTAAGCACTAACGACTAGATCAAATGTATTTAAATAGACATTACATCTTTGACTTATTTTTGCTAGCACTGTATGTTTAAAAAAATGGAGTTAATATTTACAAAGAAGAAACGCAGCCCATTTACCCAACACCGTGGCACCTTTTCCTACGAAAAGACAACCAAAGAAGCCACAAACGTTAGACACGCAGCAGCTCTGAAAACTGGGAATCTAAATTTGTAAGAAAGTAATAGCCAAATATATTACAGTCCATTTACGGTCATAACGGGAGGTGAATTTTTACCATCAATCACCTAAGGGAAACTACTTCCCTTAATCTTTAATGTTCTTGTACACGATTTTATCTAGCTTATTTGGAAGCCTGAACAATAAACTGCAATAAAAATGCCTAGAATATTACTACATATGCATATATGTTAACAGAACACTGCACCTACAGACGATTGAACATATACAGCAGCCTACTCATTACTTCACTGTAAAACAGCTTTAAAAAATAAGTTGCACAAAAACATTCACTTCAAAGAGTAAGTCTACCAAAGGTATGTTTCTTATTTCAGTGTGTAGATTTTAAAAATTAATACACACTTTAAGTATTAGAGGTATTTACTAATTATTAGAAAACAAATTTTGCTGTGACATTTTTTTCTCCTTTCCATTCCCTTTGTTGTAACTGTGATCACTACTTCAGAGAATGCTTGACAACAACTTTCACGTTACCAAAATATGTGTCTTGGCAAAATTTTTTCTGAGAAAACAATCCCATATTACTCACCTTTACCTCTTAAAAGCTATCCTGATTTTCTCTGATATTGATTTCAATTTTGTAATTAAATAACTTAGAAACAGTTTACAGACTTGGTATGGGGTTTAATACAACTTCTTTTAAATGCTGAAATTTGAAAGATTTTCAGTTATCTAATGCCAATGGCATGAGCAAACCTGAGTGTGATATAAGTAACTCTTAATAGAACTTCTGTATTCTTTTTAACTTTAATTATATCTAACTTAGAGTTAATATACTTTGGTATCCATTAATGTTTTCATTTGCATTTAAACCTATCCAGACCTATCCCTTTGCCTGTTTTACCAGTGTCAGCGACCTGTTATTTCAACCTTAGTTCTCACTGCAATAAAATCTAGTTGTTTTACTGGAAATGTTTCTATATTTCACACCATTTGAAAACGTGCTTTCATTTACAAAAGCTTTCCCAAGGCAAACAAAAAAACACAGCCATTTCATAAATATTTAATAAGGTATTTTTATACTCCTGTTCATTTTTTTCACATTTCCACTTTTATTAATGAATATAGGTATGGATCTAGCTATGGCTGGGCTTGCAGCACACTTACAATAGAAAAGCAACATACATTTTTTTTCCTCTAATACAGTGGCATTTATTTAAATTTCATTTCCGACATAAGGATTCATGAAATAGGGCTACCACTTTTAAGTAATGTTTTCTCTGAAATGCCCAGCTCTGCAATCTCACAGAAAATAACTAGCTTACACTGTATAATAGTACGGAAATTGAAAAGTAATCCTTTTTTGAGACATTTGCCATGCGATTCTGAACATATAAAGAACATGTTCCACCAAGCTTATTTGCTGTTGCTGTTAACACAAATGCTACAGCTGCAAACCCACTTCATCGGCTTAGCAAAAAGGGTTAAAACTTGATAAATAATTTTTGAATGCTCCAGGTTCTGCACTGGCCTGATGCCAGACAGTGTGAATGGACAGATCCTCAATTACTTTGAACTTTCCAGTTCTTTGCATTCCTTCCTGCTTAGTAGTGTTGTACCATTAGGGAAGATAGGACAAAACAAAAAACAAATGTCAGGTTTCAGAAATCAATTAGTGGCCTGGCAGTGGTGTGTTAACTGAACTGTGCCAAAACAGAGCATTCTGAGGAAAAGAAAGAAAAAAGTTGAGTAGTCAAGTTAGGTAGGAGGGTAAGTGTAGAAGCAGTGTGCATACTTAAGTCCTTAGTCACTGGGCAACGCAGATTTAGTCTTAGAATAAACCATAAGTGTCACTATCTTTACGGGAATAAATACGCCTGAATGTGTGGGGGCTGAACAGGCATTCAGGGATGGGGGAGGGGGAGGTTGAAGGAGGCAGTGGGAAAAAAAAATGGATAAATAGCTTCTGAATGATGAGATGAGAGAATTATGGAGCTATCACTAGGGCAATGTTCACAGCAAGGCAACGGCAAAAAAAAAAAATCTGTGTTCAGTTGTTTGGACAAAACGTCGGGGAGAGCTTGAAATTAAGGAATGGAGAGCATTTTAGAAAATATTTTATACACTTTGATTGGCAAATATTAATGGAATATCCCATTTCTGTAATATTAGATCAAATTACTGAGTGATAGTGGGCCACAGGAAAAGCACAAGAATAAAAACAAAATGTTGTAAGGAAGTACACTCTTCTCTACAGTGAGATTATTCCATTTAAAGTGACTTTTATGATATGTATTGCTTGTCACCTAGTGTTAGAATCTGTATCAATAGAAATAAAACGTAACTATTGTCCTCTGAAACATTTCATGTTTTTAATCTTTTCATTTTTTTTCATTAATGGCCACTGCCTTAAGTCACCCATCCAAAAAAAAAGTCATTGAGAAAAGATCATAATAAATACAAGTTTCAATGAGATTAGTCAAAATTCAAACCATTTTGACTCAAAAAATTAAGACATGAGAAAAGATGTTCTATTCATTCCTTTTGTGATGAAAGAATATGTAATTCAAATAGGATTATATACTTCTTTTTATATACATTAAAATAATGTCTTAAGAAAAAATCTATTTTTTTTTTACTATCTGCCACCCCATTTCTTAAATTAAATGTTATATTTCAGCTTGGATTTATAGTAAACATGTTCATGAACTATCTCAAACTCCCCATGTGCATATTCATTCCTAAATGTACTATAATTTATTAACCTATTTTTAAAATGCTAGCAATATACCCCCCAAAAAGGAGAATTTTACCTTTCAAGGGAACTGGGTTTGCTTTTTTCCACCTTGTTGGTATAATAAGCAGACAAAAATGACATAAATATGAATGACTTGAAGTTATAGGTCAGGCATACTGCATACCGTAGCTTGAACTGCACAGTAACTGAATTCTGACTCCAAGCATCACAGGAAAGGTTAAGAGAAAAGTCTTGAACTGAAGCAGTTACACCAAACAATCCTGTAGAATATTAAGGATTCCACATCACCAGCATCACAATGAGCAGTCTGCTGCTCATAGGATGACAAAAGCGCTGATGGTACTAGGCTGTGGAGCAGGGCAGTGAACGCTCACTTGAACAGGCAACACCCTTGGGGAGGTTGATGTGTAAATGAAATGTGTAAAAATAGCTCTAATACCAATGCTGGTTCTTCATGCCTTACTTCTGTCCACTGGTGATGGTTGTGTAAACTTGTGTAACATTTGAGGACAATTTGACAATAAGTATGAAGAAGGCTAAAATGTAAATAACCTTTAAAGCAATAGATAATTTCCCCTCTAGGAAATATACAGGGTCTGGCAGAAGTAACACCTGCTTGAGTGTGGTTGGTAGGGTACGTGAATGTCTCACATGAGACGGACAGCAGTTTGAACATTTCATCTACAATGTCACATGGTGTGTTTGAGTGTGATATTGTTATGTTACAGAATTACATGCTTATGATTTTGTAATAAAAAGGGGCATTATTTGTGCTGGAGTCTGTGTGTATATATATAAAATAACCCAGGTGTCCAATAATAGTAAAGTAGTTAAATTATACATCTATGCAATGGCTACTGTTTCACCATCGAAAGTCATATTATTAAAGAATATTTAGTCATATGGGAAATACTCATGATATGTTAAGTGAAAAAGTTGTGGTTTTGCCCTGGCAGGGTGGCTCAGTAGGATAGAGCATCGTCCAGTATACCAAAAGAGTTTAAATTCTATCCCTGGTGGGGGCAGATACCTCAGTTTCCAGTTCCATCCCAGGTTGGAAAGCCTATGGGAGGTAACCAATCGATATTTCTCTCTTACTTCAATGTTTCTCCTTTCCTCTCGCTCTAAAATCAATAAACATATCCTCAGGTGTATTAAAAAAAAGCTTAGGTTTTATAAACACATACAAATAAAGAAAATACAAAATGTATATATTTTGTTGACTATCACTATATAGTTTTATATTGCTTTATACTTTTCAATATTTTCTCAATTTTCCACAATTACCATTTGCACTTATAATATATTTGTCCCTCAGTATCGGAGGGGGATTGGTTCCAGGAACTCCTGTGGGTACCAAAATCTGAGGATGCTCAAGTCCCTTATCTAAAATGACATAGTATTTGCAGGGTACTTCTACTCATCACTTCATTTGCATGGATCCAGCAGAGTGCTCAGCATGCGGCAAATTCAAGTTTTGCTTTTTGGAACTTTCTGGGTTTTTTTTCCCCCCAAATATTTTTGATCCACCGTTTTGGTTGAATATACAGGTGAGACACCACTGATAAGGAAGGTCAATTGTAAATGTTTTCAGTAAAAACAAATAAATGTTACCTGTATACAGTTAAAGGTTCATTGGAACTGTAGGTGATGATCCAATGATTTTCCATTTGAAACCAGCAACTACAGCCACACAACTCGCCAATAATACCCTATGCTGGGTAAAT
The DNA here is from genome assembly GCF_019186645.2 of Phyllostomus hastatus. Classification (NCBI taxonomy): domain Eukaryota; kingdom Metazoa; phylum Chordata; class Mammalia; order Chiroptera; family Phyllostomidae; genus Phyllostomus; species Phyllostomus hastatus. The sequence goes on along the minus strand of NW_025333835.1, from coordinate 24,451,161 downwards.
TTGTAAACTTTCTTAATCCAGCCACTGAATTTTCAGGATTCACTGCAGAATAAACAAGCTGAAGAGAGATTACAAAGCTTAAAGTTGGAAAGGGGCAATCTGGGGAATGTTTTAAATATAAACATAAATATGCTTTGATTCATTTTCTAAGTGATTGCCGAGACTTCTACAATGACATTTTCTTAAAGTTATTTTGGGTATCTCACTTTACTTTGTTGCTTTATTTTCTTCCATTAAATGAATTAGGTTATTTACAATCTTTTGATTGTAGAGCTAGATAAAGTTTACATACATCTTCAAAGAGCTGTTTGCATTGTTTGTTTTTTTAAATTCTAAAATATTCACAGAGAAGATACAGAATGAAATAATTCCTAATGGGATGTCCATACTAACTTCTACCTAAGAGCCTTGTTTCCTGGCACCCAAAATTGTTTGAAACTCCCAAATTCACTTACTTGGGATTGAAAATAAAGTTGGGGGGATCTAGGAACTTGAGTTGCTTTCTGAGTTAAGGGCCTCCTCACCACCCCTGACCTCATTATGAACAACAACACACACACACACACACACACACACACACACACACACCAGTCGCTACTCTAAATCATATGGTACTTTGGTGCCTACAAATGTTTACCCAACATCTTCTATGTGCTGAGCACTGTTGCAGATCTTCAATGTTGGAAATACAAAAACGAATGAGATACAGTTCCTGCCCTAAGCATTATCTGATAGGTAACCCACTGGTCACCTATGTTGCATTGCTGCCCTCCATAAGTAAGTAGCTTAGGGTCCACACTCTCCGGCCTGGAAATCTGTGGGACTCCAGCCAATCTTTCCAACCTGATATCTCACTGGGCCTCTGGCCACTTCCCTCAGGAACCTGAAGCTCTAACCATATGGGTTGTTTGTCAGTCCTCAAATGCCCCTGCTCTCTTGCTTCCACCTAGATGGCCTTTCTTTGACCACACATACTGTTTCTCACAAGTCCAGCTGAAATCCCACCTCCCTCCCAAGGTCACTCCACATCTCCCAGTAGAATTTCCCTCTCTGGGTTCTTCTCCTCCCCATTAGCTTTGGGTCCTCTGGAAAGCCCTTCTTACCATATGCTCTGAGTCCATCTCTCCCAACAAACCTTGCGTCCCTGCAGAACTCCAAGGGTCTTCTTGTCTTTGTGTTCCTCACGATGTCCCCTGCACAGTTTTCCACACAAACAGGCAATCGATGTTTGGTGAACTCAATTTTATTCATGATAGACATAAAAGGTAAAATTAAGAGTAAAAGTTTCACCTGGCTGGTGTAGCTCAGTGGATTGAGGGCGGGCTGTGAAACAAAGTGTCACAGTTTCGATTCCCAGTCAGGGTACTTGCCTGGGTTGCAGGCCATGACCCCCCAGCAACTGCACATTGATGTTTCTCTCTCTCTCTCTCTCTTTCTCCCTCCCTTCCCTCTCTAAAAAATAAATAAATAAAATCTTTTTAAAAAAGGAATATGAAAGACAAAGGAACATGCATAATATGATTCCATTTTGGTAATGTTCAAAATCATTAAAATATCAAAAAAAAAGAGTAAAAGTTTGATAGACTGCCATCTAAAAATGTAGAAGAAATACTAGTTAGAAAAGTTGCCATTTTAGAAGCACCATGGAATCAATGGAAATTAAAACAATTGGGTGAAGTTAGGATGGGGAATAGAATATTTACATAGTCTCAAAGTATTTCCCCACAGGCGAGGTGATAATTACAATGGAAAAATGATAACTTACTAATGGAAAGACTTGACAGACACTGCCTCATGCAAATGATCAAAATTAACATCATCATAAATGGGGTGGACCGACATTGTACCCTCCTTTCTGATGTGATGAACTGAGAAGGATACAGCATTATCATGTATTCCCACCAAAAATGCATAACCGAAATCCAATCATGGAGGAAGGTCTGACAAACTCAAATTGAGGAAGTTTCTGCAAACAACTGTTCTGCACTCTTCAAAAATGTAAATGTCATGAAAGAGCCCTGAAGAGAAAGAAAGGCTCAGTAATTGTTTCTTTTTAAAGAAACAAACAACCCTGGCTTGGTCTAGGTGGGGGTAGGGCGGATTGCCACAGTGAACACTAGTGGGGTGATCAGGAAAACTTAAGTATGGGCTGTATATTAGCAAAATCTGAGTATGGACTATAAATAAAATTTTCATACATTCTAAAATTCCACTTTTAAGAATTTTTTATTCCTCAAAAGCACTCAAATGTGCACAAAGAAAGACAGATGCACCAGAATGTTTATGACAGCATTGTTTGTAATTAACATTATTAGGATAATTAGCAAAATTTGAGTATGGACAATGTTACATTTCTGAACTTAATAATGTAGCTGTGGACACGTAAGAGAATATCCTTATTTCTGGGATGCATACCCTAAGTCATATTTATGGATAAAGGGTCACAATGTTTGCAACTAAATCTAGAATTAATCAAGGCCAAAATATATCTCTATGTGTGTGGAGAGAGACACAGACAGAGAGAACAGACATGGCCAAATGTTAGTGATTGGTGAATCTGGGTAAAGAGTGTATGGAGAAACCTGTATTAGAGCTGGGGCAGGGCAATGAGACAGAAGGTTCCTCCACGGTGGAGAAGCGAGGGAGCCCCCAGCGGCATGCCATGTTCAGCCCACCATGCCTCCCTCCACTGCAACACGCAAAAAGATCAGTATGAAAGGGAAGCAGATCTGCCCATCCGGGACCAGCCATTCTTCTGGACTCCTAGCCTATGGAAGGTCACACACAAGGCTTGAATGTTTGCCCCTAGGGGAGCTCCAACTCAAGCACAGAGCTGCCCGAACAAATGAGCTGTGAAATGGGGCAGAAAACGTGTCCAAATGAACAAGGTTTTTAAGATTCCAAGAAGACTGAGAGGGTTCACTGAGGACATGGCAGTGGATGAAAAGAACCCACGCTTGAGGAGGTGATTACTGTTTCCCTGGGTATCTCCCATGTATATATGAAATGTACACGTTCATGAACTGTGTTTTTAAAAAGTGTATAGAAACTCTTTGTTTATTGTTGTAAATTTAAGATTATTTTGAGATAAAACGAAAAGAAGAATAAAAATAAAAGTTTGGGAACTGTTTAATTCACTTCAAAAGGTGAGATTCTGCTTTTCAGGACTGCCTTTCAGAGATTTGTATTGGTAGAAAACAGTTAAGTTGAGGAGAACCCACCTCAAACTGACAAAAGCAATTCCAGCTTAGCTAAAATACATCCCTTTCCTCAGCCTTCAGGAACCTATCATCTCTCTGTCATGATGGTCCCTGATGTCCTGGGTACCACCGCGACGCCTGCACTTATCAAATGTATTTTTATTATATTCCATGTTACGTTCATTTGTTTTCCCAGCTCAGTCTCTGCCACACAGAGTACTAAATGCAAATGTGTGTTTAAATTAAGAGCATACACACACACACCGTGGGCCTCCAGAGTTCAGGGCTTTGAACTAAATCTCAGAAAGGGCACTATTTGGCAATGTCTTTCGAAGGTATTAGGAAAATGTTTAAGCATAAAATGATGTGATGTTTTGAGATTTGTATCAAAATAACCCAGAGAGGGTGAGCACTGAAATGAAGGTATGAATGTAATCATATTGCCAGGAGTTAACAGTGGTTGAAGCTGGGAAATGAGTACATGAGGGTACATGGTGACTATTTTTGTAACTTTTTGAAATGTTCTACAATTTTTTAAAGACTTTATTTATTTATTTTTTAGAAAGGGAAGGGAGGGAGAAAGAGAGAGAGAAATATCAAAGTGCAGTTGCTGGGGGTCATGGCCTGCAACCCAGGCATGTACCCTGACTGGGAATCGAACCTGCGACACTTTGGTTTGCAGCCCATGCTCAATCCACTGAGCTACGCCAGCCAGGGCTTGAAATGTTCTACAATTTTACAAAAGTGTTTTTGAGGAAAGTCCAGTATAAACAGAAGTAATAATAAGCACATATTGAATAATTAATGAAATACCAGTTATAGCATAATGTAGTTTAGATTAGGTTTTGAAACTTTGAAAAGCAAACATATAAACCAAAAAACCGCTGTAAAGCCACGGCCCCTCATTGGCAGGCCCACGCTACATCACAACACCAAGCGCTGTGCCCCAGCCAGGAAGCATGCCGTAAAGACCGAGACCAGGGAACACGTTGTACTTCAGAGATGTGTCTTTCCAATGTGAAAAATACCAGATTCTTCTTTGAGCCACCAGAGAATTTTAAGAAATCAGATTCTTTACACCATTCACAACTTTATTGTTGAGGTTTCGGACTCCAGAGATTATTAGCAGGTGTGATCTAATGACAAATGAAAAAGACAAATTACACAAAAAGGTGACTGAAGAAATGCATACTCAAATTGTCCATAGTGTGTAGGTATAGGGGGCGGGAGCAGATTAAATAGTTCCCTGCAAAAGAGAACCTTTAAAACAATCAACGAATATTTACTAGATTCCCACTATGTGTAAAACCCTGGGAAGTATGGCCATAGTCATGTCCTTCAGCGGAGTAGCTTCCCATCTGGTTGAAGTTACAATATATGCACCCATAAAATAAAAACTAACTTGATCATGGGCAAATGAATGGAGAACAAGGAAGTGAGAGATCACGAGGACTTTGGTTTTTAAATTGACCCTTAATAAAACCCTAGGTTCTGCAAAACATTAGATAGCAAGAAAGAGGAGGGAATTCTAGGCAAGAACGGGTATGGTGCTTAGTGATTTATCCAAATCACTGATGGGTAAATTGGTGAGACTGGTTGGCCCGTGGATTGATCAAATTTGATTTTTATCCATTTTTATAAAGAATTTATATAATACAGTCCAGGGGAATGTCTAGCACAATTGAGAGTTTTATAACTCGATGTGACCATAAAGTTAAAAGACAAGTGTCATATAATCACAGTCATAAAAGAGATCCTTAAAAATTTTACAAGACAAAGAGAACCAGCTGAAAATTAGGCAATGGAGGTAAATAGGCAATTCATAAAAGAAGATATAAAGTGGCAGATAAACACATGAAAAGATTCTCAGCCTCATTACTATCAGGGAAGCACACATCACAACAGCCATGGAATACCATTTTTCTCAACTGATATAGAAAAAAAAAAGCAGTGAAGCTGTGAGCAAACTGGAAGTCTCATAACATTAGTAAAAATATAACTTTGTATGGACTTTGTACAATATATATTTGTACAGAGGGCAATCTAGAGCAACTGTGGAAAGGTAAAATTTTCATACATTTGAAATCCCACTTTTAGGAATTTATTCCTCAAAATCACTTAAATGTGCACAAAGATAGATAGACGTACCAGAAATGTTTATTGCTACATTATTTGTAATAATGAAAAATTGGGAACCATCTAAATATCCAACGATATGTAATGTAATGATCAAGTAAATGCTAGCATACCCACATCATGAAACACTATCCACCAATTATAAGAGAATGAAGGACCTGTCTAACATAAAATGACCTCCAAAGGCATGATAAGTGAAAAAATGTCACTGGTTATTGCATCAATTTCACTAGTGCCACTTATGTAAATAATTTATATGAAATATACATCGCCTAAAGTGGCTAACACACAACTGCTAGGAGTTTACCTCTGGGGAGGAAGGAGATGGATGGCAGGCAGACAAGGTGGTTGCTACCTATATCCCAAGAGTAATTAAGATATCAGTATTTCTATTCTTAAGCTGGATGTTTAAGCTGGATCCAGAAAGGCAGAGGCACTTGAGATCAAATTGTGAACATTCGTTGGACACTGTGTGCTCCAAACAATTCCAGAAGATTAGTCTATGTTTTAGAGACTGCAGTGAAGCCGTGGTTGTTCTGAATGAAGTGGGTGTGCCTCAGCACCTGATAGTCCCCATGTGTTACCTGTACTGAGGACAGGAAACCACAGTCAGGACAGAATCTCGAGAGACAATGATTTCCTATAGGCAGAGGTGTCAGACAAGGGTGCATTTTATCTCACTATTTCTTTAATCTGTATGCAGAACACGTCATATGAAAAACTGGGCTAGACTCCCAGAAAGGAGGACTGAAAGTTGGTGGAAGATATATCAATAACTTAAGCTATGCAGATGATACAATCTTACTGGTGGAAAGTAGGAATGGTTTGAAATGGTTTCTCATGAAAGTGAAAGAAGAAGGCATCAGAACAGGAGTGTATTTGAACATCCAGAAGATAAAAACAGCCCTGACTGGTGTGACTGAGGTGTCAGTTGAGCATTGTCTCAGGAAACGAAAGGTCACCAGTTTGATTCCTGCTCAGGATACATGCATGGGTTGTGAGTTCATTCCCCAGTCAGGGTGCATTTGAGAGGCAATCAACTGATATTTCTCTCTCACATCAATGTTTCTCTCCCTCTCTTCCTTCCTCCCTCCCCTCTCTCTAAAAATAAATACATAAAGATTTTTTTAAAGTACAGAAGAAATGCACAATTTTAACATACACAGTGGAGACACTAAAATTGTTAACTACTTTGCTCACCTTAGTTCAGTCATCAATTCAAACTGAGACACAGCCAAGAAATCAAGAGAAGGCTGACACTCAGAAACGCAGCAATTGAAGAACTAGGAAAGATCATCAAAAGCAAAGACATGTCATTTGAGACCACGGTTAAAATCATCCGCACCCTTGCATTCTCAATTACTGTGTACAGATGAGAAAGCTGGACAATAAAGAAGGCTGACAAGGAAAAAATGGATTCACTTGAAATACAGTATCAGAGGAGAGCTCTTTGGGTGATCTGGACCACCAGAAAGACCAACAAGTGGGTCCTAGAGCTAATTAAGCCTGAAACATCGCTGGAGGCGAAAATGATAAAACCGAAGCTGTTTTACCTCAGGTATGTCAGAGAAGGCAGGGTTCTTTGAAAAAGACAATGATGCGGGGGAAAATAGAAGGCAGCAGGAAAAGAGGAAGATCAGATATGAGATGGACCGACTCCAATACAGAAGCCACAGGCCGGTCTATGGGAGCTGAGCAAGGCTGTTGAGCACTGGACATTGTGGGGTCATTCGTCATAGTTGCCAGGAGCTGGAGCTGACTCAGTGGCAGGTAACACACATTTCTTTTTATTTATTTATTTATTTATTTATTTATTTATTTATATTTTTCCTCTCTATTTTTGTCTTCTCCGTAGGACAGGTGACAGGTGGAGAGGAGCTTTGTCAAGACAGAGAGGCAGGAATGCGTGCTAGATATTTCAGCAGGGGCCGTCTGATGACGCAAGGTTGGAGTGCAAGAAAGAGAAGAGGGGCAGGGAGGAAGGAGTGAGTCATCTGAGGTGAGACTTACAGGAGGGAAGCTTCTAGAGAAACAGCTTAGAGAACAGCTCTAGTGTTTTTTGTTATTGTTTTTTGTTTAACAATAGTCTATATTTTAATCTACAATTTTCCGTGCTGAGTGTTTTACTGTTCTTTGAGATTAATGCAGAGGTAAGCCTAAACTTACTTTTGCTCCCCATCAACCAGCCCCTCTTAAATCTCCAAGCTTTTTTTCTTTTTTACTCAATCCCTCCAATTCCTCTACCCAGCCCCTCAACCACCTCCACACCAGGGAGCTGTCAGCCTGCTCTCTATCTATGCGTTGTCTCTATTTTGCTTGTTAGTACATTTTGTTCTTTAGATTCCACATATGAGTGATATCATATGGTACTTGTCCTTCAGCATACACGTACTTAATCATTGGCAATTCCATGTGCAAAGTAGCCTACTTTCTACTGCCAGGGAGATGAGCTGGCTATCATGGAATCTATTCATCTGGAAAGAGCCAAAGGATTAAACTATTCTAATAAATTCCTTTCAATTCCATTTTATTGTTATTTTTTATCCTCACTCAAGGACATGCCAATTGATTTTAGAGAGGGAGTAGGGAGTGAGAGAGAGGGAGAGAAACATTGCTGAGAGAGAGAAACATCGATAGGTTGCTTCTAGTACACCCCCGGGACCACACCTGCAAACCCAGGCCTGTGCCCTGACCCAGAATTAAACCCGTGACCTTTCGGTTTACAGTATGATGCTCCAACCAATTGAGCCAGGGCCAGGGCTAGATTCCTTCCAATCTTAGAAAAAATGAGAACCCATTATTCAATAAGCATTTGCCGAGAGCCTACTAAGTGATGTGAACAATGCTATGAGGATTCAAGAAAGCAACTAAAAGTATTACTTAAATTAAGTCAAACATACTATGAAAATCCACAAACTACAGCATAATCTGGGCCAGCTAGTCAAGAAAGGCTTTCTGGGAGAAAGAGATCTCTGAGAAAGACCCGGAAGAATTTGAACTCAACTTTCTGGCTCAAGCCTTGTAATCTTCCACTACATGACCCACACTCAGGTTTCTATGATGGAAACAAAGTAAGAGGTAATTAAAAATAATCTCATATTTCCAACCCAGGCTGCGTGGCTCTGGAATATCATCCCATACACAAAAAGGCTGAGGGTTTGATTCCCAGTCAGAGCACATACTGAGGTTGCGGGTTCGAGCCCCGTTTGGGACCCAATCAATATTTCTCTCTCTCCCTTCCTCTCTCAACATACCCTTGGGTGAGGATTAAAAAATAAAAATAACAATAATTTCCTATATCTGGAGGAAAGTCATTCATAGAAAGAAATGTGTCTACCTATTTTTAAAAATATTAGAAACAAAATGACTGAGTTTAGTTTCTCGATAGGCTGTAAGATATGCTAGTGGCAGTAGCCCCTGGAAATAAGTTTGCAGAAGCATCAGTATGATACTTGCTATCTTGCCTTTTGCTAAGTCATTTTAGGGGAGCTGATTTTTCCATGTTCCTACCCAATTACATTAGGTAGGCCATATCCTTGAAAAAAAAATCTCTATTTCCTCTTATTACAGATATTTGTGTGCAATCACTATTTTTCCTGCAAAGCATCCCATTTTACACTTTTCTTTGTTTTATTTGATGAATTGGTTCAAAGCATTTCATTGTATACTCTAGTAATATGTAATCATTAGAATTATACCAGGTTCATTTTTAAGGAATTTACAAAAAATATGGAGGGAATAATTATGTCAGTGCCACCTCAACAATGTGACAGTCGCTATACAAACACACCATCCATCCTGACGGTGTAGCAGCGTGTATGTCACGCTGTATGGGATTTTAAGCCCAAGTACAGTATGTTTAAGGAAGCAAGTCACTCCTTAGGAGTTCATGTTTTGCAGGGATACCACCGTTTTTATGATAGCTTGGTAAGTCTCTTAAAGAAAAGGGAGAGGTTTATGACAGAAATGGTGATAAAGCTTTAACTACATATGTGGTTAACTCTGTTTCAGCCACTCAAGTAAACTTCTACCTATATTTATGGGCTCGATTGCATAATATATGAAGTTTGCAGGAAGTACCCAAAAGATAAGGTTACATAGACAAGTTATTTAAGTTTGAAAGTAAACCACAGCTCATGCTGAGAAAGTAGTTTATAGCTGCTTTTGTAACACAAGTGAATACGTCATTCATTTTCTTTTAATTTTTTTCTTATCTCAGGGTTAACATTAGGCAATTAATCATTGTTTGAATGCGCAGCATGGTGAGTTAAAAGAATGCAGCTTCAGGGATTGATTACCTGAAAAGTCAGTAAATCACATTATAAACCTGAAAATAAACATTTGATGATATTCAAACCACCCTAAGCAAATGGATGATTTGCACATATCAGGTTGTTCCACTAGACAATGGTTTCCTTCATGAACTTCATTCAGTAATGAGACTCATTCCTACTGACAAATCTGACTTTATCAATAGACATTGCATTTGCCACAAGAAATGACCTCTCATAGTTAATGTGTAACTGATTATTGTTCTTCCTCTGGAGTAGCGCACATTTTACAGTAGAGAAATACACTGTGTACACTAGTCACCCTAAAACACTAAACCATGTCAAACGCTCGCAGTATACTTTCATAGTATTATTACATATGGCACCGCGAAGTGGTTATGACACATTTGCATTGTGCTCACCGTCCATTTCAGTTCCTGCTAAATGCAATAAAACCTTTGTCACAATATTCAGATACTTAGAAAAGTTGAGGATCCTCTTCTTATACAATCAGAAAAAGAGGGGGCAAAACTCTCCAAGGGTGACAACAGAGTTGTTGAATGATAATGTTATGTAGAAGAGAAACTATGCCATTCTAATGAAGGCAAATTACCCTAAAACCTTTGTTGTGGAAAATTCAAACGAATGACCTGTTCGTGCTGTAAAGCAGAATGGCTGTAAGCAACTTCCCCAGTGCGGGATGAGCTTTATTCCCCGACGTAAACACCTGCCCGTTTAATAACTCGGTCTCCCCGTCGCCATCGCTGCAGCGGCCCTTCCGCAGCAGCCCCCTCCCCATCCCATTCGCTGGCAAGAGCGATCTAGAATAGTTCAGTTATTTTCCCTGTGATAATTTAACAGATTAAACATTTTAAAAGTATTTCCTCTATCTTTGCAATAAATGGAAATAAAATGTGCCATTCTGTTAAGTGCGAAATGGCCTGTTACCTGTTTTTCCTGCCCCCTGTAGAGGTTTTCAGTGACAGCCGAATTAACCGGTGAGGGAGGTTCTTTGAGAGGGGCCAACCACGCTGCATTGTGTGGGGTGGCGTCTAGCAGAGCATTGAGAACAGGCTGCGGCTCGAACAAAGCTAGGTACACTCTCTCCAGCTCAAGGTAAACAAGATGATTGTTCCTCATCCCTGCTTGGAATGAATGCAATGCTGCAAAGTTAATTGACGCCATAATTAGGGGGAAAAAACCACGAAATGACTCGGAATGTGCTAATTCAGTATGGTTTAAACCTCAGAGGTATTTCTCCTTTATACAGGTGTGATCGGCTCTATTCAGAGCTTTTAAGCGATAGTTTAAATGTTAACATAACACTGAAAAACATCCTTACAAGTTGAAAGGTAGTAGCTGGTGCCAGGTATAAATGCTTAATGGTGGTTAGCAATCTGGCTACGGGAGGAGAGGACCCCATTTTGCGACTTAATACAATGGAAAGTAACAAATGCAATCGGCTGAAAGGTTCCCCTTCTCAGCGTAGGCCTTGCTTGGCACACAAGCTTTGCCCCACACCATTTCATAAAATACGCAACTTCCAAACCACCTCCACAGAAGGAGATTTCAGGCCACTGTTGAGAAAGTCTTCCTCCTATCGAACTAAATCACCCGATCTGCAGTTTAGCAATCCTACTTCCTCACGTTTTCAGCAGCAGCTAACATTGTAGATTAACATATGTTTTCTTGCACCCTAAAGCCTAATACCACAAAAGTAAAATAGGAGGACTTAAAAAAATTTTCCTTTTCTCCATACTGTACTCATACACTTTAATTGGATTATTTAGTTGGTTTCAAATTTAAAAACAAGCTCTAGGACCCAGCCATTGTCCTGTGCTTTTAAAAGAGGAGTTTTGGGGAAAACAGATTTCTGAGCTGCCAGTAGAATTATGGTTAACAGTTCAGCAAACACCTATCAGTTAAGGCTTTACCTTTTGTCCCGTGCTTTAGAGGAAAAATATGACACATTTAGGATTTAAATCTCACTCTTCAATCAGATAGCTATTTTGACCCATGTGAACATTAATGAAAACTCGAGTAAGTAATTATAGCTTTTTGCTGCTTGGCCTAAAGTAATCTTTCTACTATAATTAGATTTGCAGAGGAACTAGAAAAGACCTTCAATAAAATGCTGCCACCAATTCCCTCCAAAACTGGTTGCCTATAATTAAGGTGCGTTTACAGATCTGATATTCCCTAAAAGAAGCATTAACATTACAAAGGCCAATTATGCATGGTCAAACAAAGGAGATTCAGATTCTCTGATCAAAGCAGTAATCTCTTTTACAATTGTTATTTTTGAAGTATCTTCACACAGAACAAACACACATCGACTATGTAAACAGGTATAGCTGTGGGCTAATTTGCTGTTTCCAGGATCCCACCATTTTCCCACAGGGCTCAAGCTTAGTGTGGTATATACAGTTTTCCATTCTACACCCCAACCTGCTGATGCTATGGAGCAGTAACTTTTTAAAAGGGAAAGATTCCAAATAAGGCCTTTAGTATTAAAACTGTTACATTGGTAATATAAACTTATCCACTTACCAAAGTTGCTAGATTCTGAAAATGTCAACAAGCTTCTTAAATGATCAAAGGCAGAAAAACAAAGATATTAGTTAAGTGAAAGACTACTGAACTGGGTTTAAGGAAATCTCATTTTGAGTTTGGCCTTTCTCTTGTTGCAAAGTGTTGAGCAAATTCCTTAAACACTCTAGGCCTTTCTCTGACTGTAAGAAAAAGGTAAGAGCACAGTCCTAAACTAGGTGGTTCTGAGGGCCGAATTTACCTCAGGACAAGAGAAAGCAACCGTGAGGTCTGCCCATTTAAATAAGAATATATGTCTTTAAGCCTCATTGTATCTCTGGATACCCTACTTTAACACCTCCGACAGTTGATGCCAAAGGTGCTTCACAAGCCAGCTGTGGTTGGAGAAAGTTAACTGAGTTCCTTTTCTAAAGGGCTCCTCAGAACCTTTGACTCTCCTAGAGAAGCACAGTAATGGGAAACGTGAGTCAAACACTTGAATTCAGAACTGCTGCACCCTGAGGCTGGTGGGGGACGAGTTCTTTGGAAAACACTTTGGGATTTGTTGCCTTCTGACGTGTTAATGATTTGGTTGGGTAGGGAGCATTTAGATGCTCAAGCAAATCAACTTTTTAGTGTATACTATTTGGTACCAGTGAACAGTTACAGGCAGCAGCGTCCCAAAATAAATTACGGTATAAGGAGTTCGCAAACAACAGCAACAACAAACAAACAAACAAAAACCACTTTGAGACAATATATGTAATAGCGCCATCACTTATAACCTGAATGACATTAGGTAAGTTTTTGAGTCTTTCCAAGGAAGTCTCAGTATTCTCATCCATAAAACAGAGATAAGATTTACGGCAGAGGTCATGGCCAAACTAAGATAAACGCAGTTAGCCCAGTGAGCTTAAGAAAGTGTCGATTCAACTCTCTCATTTTCTTTTCTGGTAATGTCTAGGTCAAAAAAGTGACCTTCTCTAGGTGACATAGCAACTCTGTGACATTGTTAGGAAGGGACCAGAGTCTTGGAAACTACTATTGTTTGAACTCACATCTATCAAAATTCCAGAATAGATTATTAAAGAGAGGGCTTGTAAGAAGAAAAGTAGTGGTTACTATGAACCAATATTTCAAAACAAATAAACTTGGCTAAACTAAAACAAGCATTTTTTTGGTCCCATGGTGCTATTAGATTTGTAGCCAGATGGGATGCCAGAGGTGTGAGGAAAAAATCTCTTAGCTGTCCTTGTGGATAAGATGGTTCCAGGTTAATTAGCCCACAATCCAGCAAGATTTGTTTATAGCTACTTGAAAAAAAAAACTGTATATAGAGGGTGATTGATTTCAACCTCCAAGGAAATGTTTAGCATTTATCACAGGGTTCTCTCTTGAACATTTCAATCGATGCCTTGGAGCACCAATTTTCAACCTTTTTCATCTCCAGGCACATATACACTAATTACTAAAGTTCTGCAGCACCCCCCAAAATATTTTTTTGCCAACCTGACCAAAAAAATAGGTATAATTTGGATTCATTCACACCGAATGGCTATTATTGTTTGCTGTTGTCCTTTTTTATTTGACAATTTAAAGGAAAAGAGTTCAGTGCCTCTGACTAAATAAATAGTCAAGCATTTCACATTTTAGAAATTCTTGCGGCATACCGGCTGAAAATCGCTGACTTAGAGGGCGATATGGGTGTCATAAAAGATCCAAGTTGGGAGAAAATGCTAACAGCAAAGTCAGGAATCCAACAGGCTATAATGATGAGCAGAAATTTAAAACAATACTTGAGGAAAAAAAAGACTTTTACTTTTGTTTTGAAAAATCAACTTGAGGCTAAATTCCAACTCTTTCACTTGTATAAGTTCTGCATTGAATCTCTTTCCTCATCCCAAAATGCAAATAATAAGTATCTCACGAAGTTGGCAGAGTTACATATTATAAAGGGCCCATCCAAGGAGGTGTTCAATGCAGAGCATGACACGTAGAGTGAGTTGGTCAGGTCAGTAAGAATTAGTAATAATGGTACTACTACTACTAATAAAAATGGCTATGCAGAAAAAACTTCAGGGGTTTCAGCTGACTACAGGTTTAAAGTAGTGAATTCGTCTGATGCTGCTGATGATTATTTAGGTGAGTTGGAAATAGTTTTGGAACCCCAGTTTTAGAGATATATGGACAAACTAAAATGCATTTATGTAAGGCTGACCAGATAGTGAAGAGTTGACAAACTAAATCACATGAAAAGCAAGTGACTGTGACATGAATTCAGAGGGTAAATTCTTTTAAAATATATAACTTCTAATTCTCTCTGTAACTTCTTAGGCAGGTATAATTATGCTAGTTTAAAGGAGAGAAGCTGAGGCTCAGTGAAGTGGTTACGCATGTAGTAAGAGGTGGTGCTGGAATATGAAACTGGAATGTAAACATAGAATGAAAATGGACTACTTTTATTCGTGGTTGCTCCACTGGACAAATGAATGCAAACGGAACATTTAATTGAAGTCTACGAAATAACTGACATGTACTCTTCAAAAATGTCAGTGTCAGAAAAGACAAAGAATGACTGAGGAACTACCTTGGATTAAAGGAGAACTAAGAGATTCATTCCAACTGAATAGAATGAACAATCTGGAGATTTTCTGGGCACGAAAGGGATTATCAGGACAATTGGTGAAATCTGAAAGAGATCTTTAGATTAGATAACAGTATTGTATCCTTGTTAATGTGCTGATTTTGAACATTGTCTTGTGCTTACAGAAGAGAATGTCCTTGTTCTTAGGAAATACTTAGGAAATGCTCATTAAACATTGGCGGTACAGGGAATCAGATCTTCAAAGTACTTACAAAAGGGTCAGAACAACAAGAAAAAGAGAGGCAGAGAAGAGGATAAAGCAAATGTGATAATAGGGGAAGATTTGGGGAATCTGGGAAAAGGGTAAATGAGAATTATTTGCATTACTCTTGCAACTTCTCTGCAGGTCCACAATAGAGTCAAAATACAAAGTTTCAAAGAATTGAAAAATATATAGGGCAACAAAAAATAAAATTTAAAAAAGAATATTCTGGAGACAATTGGTAACATGGGATTGGACATAGAAAAGACTAGAGATTATAATGGCTACTGAGGGAGAGTTGGAAGTCCTATGTGAAAATGGATGAGAGTAAATGGTTGATTCATTCTTTTCATTCATTCACTCAGAAAAATACTTTTCCTCAGTTAGCACTTGAGAGAAGTATTGACTATTGACTATTGATGATTGTATTGACTATTAGAACTTACTGACACTCATATTTTCCCACAAAGCGATTGAGGACTTTTTGGTCAAATAAGTATCTTGAGTATGTATCTTGAGTATCTTGAGTAAGTCTGAATGGAGATCAGAAGGTATCTAAAGAAGAGAAAGGGTAAGAAGGCATTTTATACTATATCAAGCTACGAGTATATAGACCTTGTAAAAACGTGATTCTTACTGTTGTGGAGATGTGAGAGGCTCAAAAAATAGCACATTTCTTCCCAGGCAGGTTCTGAACAAATAGATCAGAAAGGCAATAGTGGTGGATAGAGATTTAAAATATTGTCTTCTTATTAATAAATGCAATGTTGGAAGACAGCCACATGGGCCTTAATCCGGCCCCTCTCCCCTTGCTGTGTTTTAGATTTACTGCTGTCACAAGGTGATGGTTATGACTTAGAATAAGAGGAGCAGGTCTCTGTCCCAAGAATAGAATAGGCTGGTTCTTTTGTAGGGAAAAAAGGGGTGGGGGGAGGAAGAGGAAACACTATGTAAGCACAGTTCCTTAAACAAAATGTGCAATTAGTCAACAGGTAGAAAGAGGCAGAAGTATTTGGGAAAAGTCCTCCTTGAGAAGAACATGGAGTGGGGATAGGAGGGAGTGGAGGGGGATACATTTATTTCCCTCTAGTACTTTCTATGCTCAAAGAAAGAGAGAGAAACAAAACCAAGCGTGGGGGTCACGACTGAACATTGAGAAGTGACTTTATGCAAGGGGCTAGAGAGACAATATTTACACAGGAAGTAGTGAGAGTTGAAGGCTTAAATATTCAATAATAATAAGTACAGCCAGTGCATGTTTGGGAGAAGAGTTTTAATTTGGTAGTTTCATGGAGAACCCAGATTGCAAGGGGTAAATTAGAGTGATGGAGGTTCTCCTATTTGTTTTTTTTCTTCCTTTGTCCTTTCCTCAAATGTTGGTATTTGTCGGGATTTTGTCTCAGGCCCTCTGCATTTCTCACTTTATAATCTTCCTGGATTGTTGGTTGTCCACCGTGGATCTCATCATAAAGGTAAAGAGCAGAAGTCTGATGGGGTTAGTCTTGGAAAGGAGAGACACCTCTTCTTCTGAGATCAGAGGGGAAAAATGATGTTAAGATGTAGAGATGGAAAATGACCTTGTTTTTCTGGGTAACATGGAAGAAAGGGTTATTTGATTAGTTATTAATTTTTTTCTTTTATAGACTGAATGTTCCCCCCATATCTGAATTTTGAAAACGAATTGCCAATGTGCTGGTATTTGAAAGTGGGGTTTTGGGGTGTCGATTATGTTATGGTGGTGGAACCCCCAAGAATGGAATCAATGTCCTTAAACAAGAGACTTCAGGGAGCTCCCGAGCCCTCTGCCGCGTTAGGATAGAGCAACAAGACACAGCTGTCCGTGAACCAGGACATGGGTCCTCACCAGACACTGAATCTGCTGGTGGCTTGATCTTGTACTTCTACCCTCAGAACTGAAAAATAAATTTCTGATGTTTATAAGCCACCCAGTCTATGATGTTTTGTTATAACAGTCTGAATGAACTAAGATATTTTCCAACAAAACCTCAATATGAAAAATGATCAGAAAGCAAATACCATGTTTTTACCTTTCTTCGTACCAGTCAACAAAGTTTCAGGGACAATTTTTGGGGATACAGCAGTGTTAGATAAGATTGTGCTTTAATGGAATGTGTATTCTATTTAAAAAGTTAGGGAAATGGGCAAATAAATAAATAAGAATTTCTGATATTGCTTTACAGAAAATAAAACAGAAATAAAATATAGAGCAGCAGGTGTGTGTGAGAAAGAAAGGGCTGAACCCAAAGCCTCAAAGTAAGAATTTAAGGAATTATGTGTCTACATATTGAGTAAGTTATAAAATCCCGGTATTAAAAAAATAAACTCAAGACTATGTATAAGGTCAAATAAAATCTATATAAATCCTATTATTAAAAGATATATATTATTTATAAGCTATTAAAATTACTTTTACATTTCAATTGCATTTAAATGGCTTAGATAAGATAGAATGTACAAACTCCTTTTTAAATAGAAGGTTGTTAAAACACTAGCAGTCTGTTAAATTATAAGCAACATTGGAAACAAATGAGGTGTAATTTGTTTAGCAGGTAGGGGTGAGAGTACTGTGACATGTAAGAATAGAATAGTCCTTTGCCAGTGAAGCTAAAATCACCATTTTCTGGATTAGAGCAGAGATATGCAAAGTCACTTAAAAGGCAGGTTTATAGCTTCCAGAATAGGACAAGAATGTAACCCCATAGAAGAAATGACAGGATTTAATTTACATTTTTCAGAACATTTTACCCCAAAGCAGAAGAATATACATTCTATTCAAGTATACATCGAATAGTTTGTAGGATAGACCACATGTTAGGACACAAGACAAGTCTCAATAAATTTAAGAAGATTGAAATTATATCAAGCATCTTCTCTGACCACAATGGGTGAAACTAGAAACAATTACAATAAAAAAACCTGAAAAACACTCAAATACATGGAGGTTAAGTTACATGTTACTAAAGAATGAATGAGTCAACAATGAGATCAAGGAAGAAATCAAAATTTACCTTGAGACAAATGAAAACGAACTCACAGCAACCCAAAATCTGTGGGACACAGCGAAAGCAGTCCCAAGAGGGAAATTCATAGCAATACTCAAGAAGCAAGAAAAACCTCAAATAAACAATCTAATCTCACACCTAAAGAAACTAGAAAAAGAACAATAAACAGAGCCCAAAGTGACTAGAAGGAAGGAAATAATAAATTCCCTTTGGAGGAAGAGCAGAAATAAATGACATAGAGACAGAAAAAAAAAACACAATAATACAAAAGATCAATGACCCCAGCTGGGTAGCTCAGTTGGTTGGAGCATTGTCCCCAATAGGCCAAAGTTGCAGGTTTGATACCCGGTCAGGGCACATATGAGAATCAACAAGGATGCATAAGTAAGTGGAACAACAGGTGAATATTTTTCTCTCTTTCTCTCGTTTTCTCTATCTCAAGTCAACAAAGAAAAATTTTTTAAAAACTCACATGATCATATCAATAGCTGCAGGAAACACATTTAATAAAACCTAGTATCCATTTATTATTAAAAAAAAACCCCTTCCAGCAAAGTGGGAATATAGGGAACATACCTCAGTATAATAAAGGCCACATATGGCAAACCCACAGCCAGCGTCATACTCCACAGGAAGACTACAAGCTCTTCCTTTAAGATCAGGAACAAGACAGGGACACTTGCTTTCACCACTTTTATTAACATAGTACTATAAGTCCTAGCCACAGCAATCAGAAAAGAAGAAGAAATAAAAGCATCCAAATTGGAAAGGAAGAAGTAAAACTATCATTATTTTCAGATGACATGATACTGTATCTAGAGAACCTTAAAGATTCCACAAAAATATTACTAGAACTGATCATTGAATTCAGTAAAGTAGCAGAATACAAAATAAATACCCAGAAGTCAGTTGCATTTTTATATACCAAGAATAAACTAGCAGAAAGGGAAACTAAGAAAACAATTCCATTTACAACTGCACCAAAAAAAAAATCCCTATAAATTTAACTAAGGAGGTAAAAGACCTGTATTTGGAAAGTTATACGACACTGAAGAAATAAATTGAAGAAGATACAAATAAATGAAAGCATATACTGTGTTTATCATTATGAAGAATTAACATCATTAAAATGCACATATGACCCAAAGGAATCTATAGATTGAATGCAATCCCTATCAAAATACCCATTGTGTATTTTGTAGAACTGGAACAAATATTCCAAAAATTTATGTGGTACCACGAAAGACCTCAAATAGCCTCAGCAATCTTGAGAAAGAAGAACAAAGCTGGAGGTATCATGCTACCTGATACTACAAGCCCTAGTAATCAAACAATATGGTATAAAAACAGACACATAGATCAATGGAAGAGAATAGAGAACTCAGAAATAAACCTACTTCTATGGATCAATTAATATTTGACAAAGGAGGAAAGAATACACAATGGAGTAAAGACCATCTATTTAATAAATGGTGCTGGGAAAATAGGACAGACACTTGCAAAAAATGAAACTAGACCACCTACTTACACCATACACAAGAATAAGCTCAAATGAATTAAAGACTTAAATATGTCAAAACCATAGAAATCCTAGAAGAAAACATAGGCAATACAATCTCTGACATTTTTCTTAGCAACATTGTTTTCTGACATATCTCCTTGGGTAACAGAAACAAAAGAAAGGAAATAAATAAATGGGACTATATTAAAGTAAAAAGTTTTTGCACACCAAAGGAAACCATTAACAGAACAAAGAGACAATCTCTTTGTTACTAAATGAGAGAACATTTTTGCTAGTCTGATAAAGGGCTAATATCCAAAATTTATAAATAACTCATACTGCTCAACACCAAAACCCAAGCAATCCAATTAAAATATGGGCAGAGGACCTGAATAGATACTTCTCCACAAAGGACATAAAAATGACTAATAGACATATGAAAAGATGCCCCACATCACTAATTGTCAGAGAAATGCAATTTAAAACCACAGTGATAACCCTACACCTGTCGGAATGACTATAGTAAAAAAATCTGCAAACGACAGGTGCTGGTAAGGATGTGGACAAAAGAGAACCCTTGTACACTGCTGGTGGGAATGCAGATTGCTGCAGCCACTGTGGAAAACAGTACGGAGGGTCCTCAAAAAATTAAAAATGAATCTGCTTATGACCCAGTCATTCCACTTCTGGGAATATATCTGAAGAAACCTGAAACACTAATTAAAAAAAATATATTTACCTCTATGTTCATTGCAGCGTTGTTTACAATAGCTAAGCTATGTAAGCAGCCCAAGTGCTCACCAATAGATGAAAAACAGCTGTGATACATACAATGGAATACTACTCAGCTGTAAAAAAGGAAACCTTACCATTTGTGACAGCATGCATGGGACTAGAGGGTATTATGCTCATTGAAATAAGTCAGTCAGAGAAAAACAAATGCCATATTATTTCACTTAAATGTGGAATCTAAAGAACAAGATAAATGAACAAATGATTGAAACAGACTCATAGATACAGAGAGTGAACTGGTGGTTGCCAGAGGGGAGGGTGTTTGGGAGACTGGGTAAAAGAGGTGAAGGGATTAAGAAGCAAAAATTGGTAGTTAAAAAATAGTCATGAGAATGTAAGTAAAACATAGGAAATATAGTCAGTAGTATTGCAATAACTAGGGGTACTGAAAATATTGAGGAGAACACTATGTGGATTGTACAATTGTCTAACCACTAAGCTGTACACCTGAAAGCAATACAGAAAAAAAAAAAGAAAGAAAAAGAAAAGAAAAAAATGACATAGGTAAAGACAATGTGGTAAAGACAGGGTTGGGGGTCCATCTGAAACCTATAAAATGAGAGTCCAAATAGCAATGCCCATTCCAGTATTGTTGATGGCAGCTGTTTTTAAGAGCCTTTTTAAAGGGCTACATTCTAATCAGGATCTGAGTCCTTTCACAGTGTGTATGCCAGAAGCCGGGTAGCTGAAGGATGAGGAGTGGCCAGGGTACCAATGTAGTAATCTAGGCAGAGGAAGCGGCCTGTGGAGAAGACTCTAAGAGAAGAAAGAGCTGGGTGGGGAAGTTGAAGGGGCTGCAAAAAGGTCTCTGAGTAATGCAGATAGTAGCTCAGGAGGAGTTTGGTTTGATGCTGGTCACAGTGGCAGTATTTATTGCATGTCACTGTGAAAGTCTGGGTCCCCCCAAGTCTGGGTTCTTTTCCCTGGGAGCCAGCTGTTAACCATTTAGGAGCATACCACTCGATACTGTAATGGACACATAAATTAAGAGGGTAAGCTTAGGTGTTTTTACCACAATAAAAAAGAAGAAATGTCAAAGAACTGGCTTTAGGAAATCAACATTCTAATTATAGGATGATATAGTAAAATTATAAAACAGTAATAGTGTAAAATATAATAAAATTGTTTTACAAATATTTATAAAGACAGTCATGACCATCTTTCCTTGTTCATTCTGGGCTTTACTTTGAAGGAAACTAAAATGATAAATAACAGAAAGGGATTCAATGCATTTCCTTAAAATTGCAAAGCTGATCAACTCAAGCTTTTAAATCAATTTCTTACATTTCTTCTCATTTATGGACTTATGTTTTCATTATTTGAAGGAAGAAACTGCAATTAAATTTTTTTCTTGACTCTTAATCTACTTATTCCACAAGCCAGAGAACTTTAGAAAATTAACATTGTACTTTTACTGTATCTTTTTCTGTACTTGAAACTGCTTGTTAGTTTTGGGATGCTGTCAGCAATAAAAGTATACAGTTGCTGTATTATATACTATAAAATTGAATAATTTAAATGTGTAGAGCTTAAAACTATTTTTCATAGTAAGTCACATATAAGCATCTCCATCATTAGAAAAAGAAATATTTTATACTGTGTCTGGGTTAAGAGGACAGTCATTTTTATTCTATTCCATTCCATCCTATTTGAAACAATATGTTAGATTTTGAATTGCTTAATATAGTGTATAACTTGCTTTATTAGTCACAGAATTAAATGTGTTAGGTAGTGTTATATTTTTTAATTAGAAAGTGCTCACCTACAAACTAAGAAATAAAACCCAAAAGACAATATAAAGTATCTAAAGTAGTCTAATTTAATAGAAATTTATGAATATTTTTCTGAACTATAGATACCTTCCTTGAATATAAAGGAAGCACAGCATACTTCTAGCACAATAACTAAAAATGGCTAAATTTAGGATATCTTTGAAGTCTATAGGAATAATAAAATGTTTTTACCCATCTATTTAGACACCTTTCTCTTGATAATGTTTTTTTTTTAATATTTTATTTATTTTTAGAGAGAGGAAAAGGAAAAAGAAAGAGAGAGAAAGAAACATCAGTGTGTGGTTGCCTGTAGCATCCCCCCTACTGGGGGCCTGACCTGGCCTGCAACCCAGGCACGTGCCCCGACTAGGATTCAAACCAGCAACCCTTTGATTTGCAGGCCATTGCTCAATCCACTGAGCCACACCAGCCAGGGCTATCTTGATAATGTTATGGCAATAAAACAGTGTTTTAAAAGTTTAAGATAATTCTGGATATTTAGTCTATGAAAGCAGTAAGTAAAATACTTTTCTGCAACTATTACCATAACATTTTTAATTACAAACAATATAGTCAATACCTTAAAAAATTGGACTGTTATTCTGGCTTCTGGACAAGATGGAGGTGTAGGTAGATATGCTTCATTTCCTCACACAAACAAAAGAAGGATAACAACCAATTTTAAAAACAAAAAACAAGCAGAACTGCCAGAAAATCAAACTCTATGGAAGTCTGACAACCGAGGAGTTAAAGAAGGAACATTCATCCAGACTGGTAGAAGGGGCAGAGACGGGCAGGTGTGGCGGGACAGGGAGGATGCAAGACACGGTGGAGGCTGGAGGACTGGGTGGGCGAGGTGGCAGTTGGCAGACCAAGTGGTCCCACATTCTCATGTGGATAAACCAGGAGGAATAACTGGGGAGTGACACAGACTGTGGAACCCAGGGCTCCAGTGCCAGGAAGCAGAGCTTTAAAACCTCTAACTAAAAAAAACCTGTGGGGGTTGTGGTGGCAGGAGAAACTCCCAGTCTCACAGGAGAGTCCATTGGTTGGGCCCCCAGGGTCCTAGAATGTACACAAGCCCACCCACCCTGGAATCAGCACCAGAAGGGCACAACTTGCTTGTGGGTAGTGGGGGAAGTGACTGAAAGTGGGGTGAGAACTGAGCAAGTGGCACTGTTCCCTCTCTGATCCCTCCATCACAATGCAGCGAAGTGGTTGTCCTGCCCTGGCAAATATCTAAGGCTCTACCCCTTACAATGTAACAAGTGCGCTGAGACAAAGAAATATGGCCCTAATGAAAGAACAGATCAAAAATCCAGAAAAAGAATTAAATAACAAGGAGAAAGCCAACCCATTAGATTCAGGGTAATCAGGATGCTCACAGAAATGATTGAGTATGGACACAAAATAGAGGAAGAAGTGAAGGCTATGCAAAGTGAAATAAAGAAAAATATACAGGGAAGGACACCAGGACTCAGCTCAATGATTTGGAAAATAAGGAAGAAATAAATATCCAACCAGAACAGAAGAAAGGAACAATAAGTCAAAAAAAATGAGGAGAGGTGTAGGAACCTTGGGGACAACTTTAAATGTTCCAACATTCAAATCACAGGGGTTCCAGAAAAAGAATAAGAGCAAGAAATTGAAAATTTATTTGAAAAAATAATAAAGGAAAACTTCCCTAATCTGATGAAGGAATGAGATGTTCAAGTCCAGGAATCTCAGAGTCCCAAAGAAGTTGGACCCAAAGAGGAACACACCAAGACAAGTCATAATTACATCAGCCAAGATTAAAGATAAGGAATCTTAAAAGCAGCAAGAGAGGAGGAGACAGTTATCTACAAAAGAGTTCCTGTAAGACTATCAGCTGATTTCTCAAAAGACACTTTACAGGCAAGAAGGGCCTGGAAAGAAGTATTCAAAGTCAGGAAAGGCAAGGACCTACAATGTAGATTACTCCATTCATCAAAGCTATCATTTAGAATGGAAAGGTAGATAAAATGCTTCCCAGATAAGGTCAAGCTAAAGGAGTTCATCATCACCAATCCCTTATTACAGAAATGTTAAACGGACTTTTATAAGAAAAAGAAGAAGATCAAAAAAATATGAACAGTGAAATAACAACAAACTCACAACTATCAACAACTGAACAACAACAACAACAACAACAACAACAAACCACACACAAACACCAAAAAAGTCAAAGAACTTGTATGTACGACCCATGGACCTGAGCTAAGGGGGGAAATGCTGGAGGAAGGGAGGTACTGGGTGGAGGGGGATAAAAGGGAGCAAAAAAAATGGGACAACTGTAATAGCATAAGCAAAATATGCTTACAAATAAAAGATATAAACATAAAAATTTGCAGTGATGTACAATTTTATGATTACAATTGTCACAAGTGCATTCAATAAAAACTACAACTGTTGTCTACCTCAGATGAAAGGAACAAATATTTTTATCTGGCTTTAGTAAAAGTAAGACTCATCTGTCTGCTCATTTAATAACTTTGAATTACATTTGTTGAAACATGATATACTGGTGCTCTTAACATACTTCAATAGCATTTTGGTCTGTTTTGTCAATTCCATGTCTTATAAATACCTTGTATAAACTGCAGATTAAATTTTAAATTAAAAATTATAGTGTAAGAAAAGACTATAATTTGCTGTGGACAATGGTTCGGAGAGAGGCATGCCTAGATTTAAAAGGGGGAGTGGTGAGACTACTGACGCGATTTAGGAAAGAGGACGGGAAGGGTTGGATGAGGGTGATAGTAATTCACATACAGGGAATGAAATGTAAAGTATACAATCAAAGAAGTTGGAATCTTTAAAAATCTTAACTTTGAATTGGATATATCAGTAAGAGCTCCTAGTGTCCAGAATATAGGACATTCTGGATTTAGTTGATTCCTTTTTTTGATTTAGTTGATCCATATTTTGCTTGTAGACTGGAAGTTGAATTGGAAAACTTGATTTAAGTTATTTATTTATTTTTTTTGGTCAAGGATACGGTAGAGGTGTTGTTTTATACTTCATGTTACATCACGTGAAGAGGCCCATGGTTGCTGGTGGCGCCACTTTTGGAGATCCTGAGCCCAACTGGGGACTTTCGGGGTCATGGCCTGTTCCACATCTACAGTTCCCTAGTGTCCTGGCATCTGCTTGCTTTGGCATCCACTGGTGCCTGGTGCCTGGATCATTTATTTCAATGGGGGTTATTAACTTTTTGTCTTTGTTCTTTTAGAAAAAACATTTTTATTGAGGTACAATTGACATGCAATAAACTGGACATTGAAAAACTGTGCAGTGATAAACACGGATGTATGTATGTACCCATGAACCCATCACTGTCATGAAGACAGTAAGCCTCTCACCCCAAGACATTCTGCTCTTTCTTATACTTGGAAATTTTCATAATCAAAAGTAAAAAGGAATAAAAAAGGAAAATGTTCATGAGGCAGATAAATGGGGATTGATGACTGAATGTTTGGGGGCTAATAAGGGTCAAGGGTGGCTCCTAGGTCTGTGACAGGAGTCGCCGAGGTGGTGTACCATTCACTGACACTGGGAACGCTGGAGAAGAAACTTGAGGAATTCAATTTTGTACATTTTGAGTTTACAACAGGACATCCAAGTACAGATGTCAAGTAGGCAGTTTGAACTAGAGATGTAAACTAGGGAGTATGGGCATATAACTGAAGCCAGGGAGTAGAAATTATTAAGAGAATAAGTACAGAACAGAGAAAGGATATAAGGGGAAAAATAAACTACAAAAAAATTTAAATGTTTTATGATCATGTAGAAGAGGAGGAAGATGGAAGATGATGAGTGTACAGTAGCACAGACGCCAAGGGAAAAGAGGGAGAGGACACGCCATTTGTGCTGATCCAATAAGCCATAGTCTGTATAGTAGTGGCTTGGCCAAAAAGTCTGTGTGGCTTTTCCTGTAAAACAAAAGACACATTTTTCATCTTTACCAATAACTTTGACTTGGGTATTTTGAATATGTCAGCTGTCTCCCACATGATATTACATTGGTTGTTCTCAACCAACTCTTGATTTGATCGCTATCAACTCTTAACTGGTCTACCCAAATAGGGAGCATCACCCAGAAAGTAATCTCCAGCACAAAACTTCCCAAACCGCCTTTGAAAGGTTTGATCAGTTACAGCACCTTCTTCATACACTGCACAGATCTTGTTTTGCATTTCACTGCATTTTTACTTTCTTCAAATAATAAAGCATTATATGGCAAAAAATGTATATTTTCTATCTTCAATATTTAAATGGCTACACAAAAATTCACCAACTTCCATGTGTTTTTTTTTAAATGTCTGCTGATATGACAGCTGTCACAATACAATCTAACAAAACTGTTTAGAATGAAGTTAAAGACAACTAAATGCTACTAGAGCCATCTTACTGAAACAAAACAAAACAAAAAACCAAATGAACTTTTTGGCCAACCCAACAGTTCCACTTTTCACTCAAAATGAATACATTAGGATTTACAAATTAGCGCGGGCATACTCTTGAAAGATGTGTCACTTCAGTACATTAATAAAGTTATGGACTCTGTAAATCAATTAAACAATACCCTGGACTCTTGATAGTTAACTGGGTCTGGTGACCTCTAAGTCTCAGGAAGTCTTTCTTTGAAGCATTTACAGCACTAACTACATCTTAAAATAAGTCACATTAAAATAAAGTATTTCCTTTTTTGCATATCATCAGACTCTTGGCATCTTAGAATGAGAGAGAAAAATCTGGCTAATTAACAACTTCAACCTCCCCTAAATGTAGGAATCTTACCTTAAACTTCCTGCAGATGGTTATCAAAGCACTGCCTGTACAAACAGTGAAATTTAGAGTACTCTGGTCACTGTAATAGCTCTTTTTAGAAATTCCTCTATTGTGAATGATAAAAATAATATCTCTCCTCTGGTATTGGAGATATCATAGAATTATTTATCAGGGCCCTTTGTAAAAAGGATGAAGACAAACAATCCACAGTGTGAATGCCTTATGCACTTTAGATTTTTAACATTTGTTTAATGAAAGAATGTATGAATCGATAAGACACATAGATGCCATTTAGTTGGTTCTGAAAAGTTAGCCATATCTCATTAACTTAGTAAGAACTGTTAGTCATGGAACACTTCAGCATTAGAATTGTTTATCACTGCAACATTAAAATCTTTATGAATAGATTCGATATGCAGGAACTTATCTTGAGCAAAAATTAAACTACCCTGAGTCTCATTTTTTTCCAAGCAAAGCTGACACATGAAGATTTTCCCCCCTTTTTTCCATCCCCCTGGAGCGGGAGGTGGGGATGAGGAGCGAGGTGTGAGGAGCAGTATAGTGTGTTGCCAGCAGGGAGCACGAAAGTGGTTCAAATCTGTTTCTGCTGTTCACCATGTGTCTGATCGTGGGCCATGAAGTTACTCTTTGAGTTCTAGTTTCTTCATTTTAAAAATAAAGATAATGTTTAATTGACAAAGTTACTGTGAAGATTAAGGAGTAGAAAGCATGTTACAGCAACTGGATCGAATTAGCTTGATAATGGTAGCTATTACTCTTACATTTGGGCAACTTTTATGACATTTAGCAAGAAAAAATGTTATGTTAATTTTGTTTTTATTAATTTATGTTTTAAATAAGAAAGGCCAAGAGAGGATGCAGTAAGAGTTACGAAGTAAGGAGATTCACAATAGCTAAGATATGGAAGCAACCCAGATGCCCATCAAGGGGTCAGCGAATACACAAAATACATGCAATGGAATGTTATTCAGCTTTATAAAGGAAATTCCGACACATGCTACAAGATGGGTAAACCTTGAGAACATTTCATTTCATTATGCTAAGTGAAGTAAGGCAGTCACAAAAAGAGGAAATGTTTCATTTATTATCAGATACCTAAAGTAGTCAAATTCATGGAAACAAAAAGTAGAATGGTGGGTTGTCAGGGATGGGGGAGGGGAAAAGAGTTGCTTAATGGGTACAGAGTTTCATATTTGGAAGATGACAAAGTTCTGGAGATATGTTGCACTATAATGTAAGTACACTATTGAACTATAAAATTAAAAATGGGAAAGATGGTAAATTTTGTGTTTTTTTAACACAATTTTTTAAAAAGGAAGGAGAAAAGTGAAAAAAAGGAAGGCCTGACAATTTGGAGGAAAGGCAAGAGTTATAGTGATATTAAAAAATGAACTAGCCCTGGCTAGTGTGGCTCAGTGGATTGAATGCAGACCTGTGAACCAAAGGGTCACTGGTTTGATTCTCAGTCAGGGCACGTGCCTGGGTTGTGGTCCAGGTTCCCAGCAGGGTCACACAAGTGCAACCACACATTGATGCTTCTCTTCTTCTCCTTCTCTCTCTCTTCTCCCTGTCTAAAAATAAATAAAATCTTAAAAGAAAGAGAAATAAACTAAAACAGATTCTATCTATGATACTGAAAAAGCCATCCTTAATTTTAAAGACATTACAAAAAAGTTATATCATTATATCTCATCTGCCCAAGTTCATCAAGTAAACATTTGCTGTTTAAGTTCAAGGTACAGGGCTAAAAAACTAAGGACCAAAAAAAGCACAGAAATTCTCTCCCTCATGGAAAAGGACAAGTAAACACGCATTATAAAATACAGTAAGCAGAATTAAGGAGATAGAGAGTACAGAGCCCATGTTTCAGATTATTATGGTAGAACTGACGAAACTTTCTGGAAGGAGCATCATCTGAGTTGAAAATTCACAAAGTCTTCCAGAAAGTTTTCATACTGCAATTTAACCCTGAGATTTATTAATAGTTGTTATGGCAGAAAATGATAAACTATTTTTTAAAGAGTAATTCATATCTCAAAAAAAGGAAGAAAAAAATTAGGATTTGGAGAGCGGACTACTTGCTCGATTTCTTCATCCCTGAACTTCCTATTTTTTAAACTGGCACCAAATTTCCATATTTCCAGGCCTGTCCACACCATTCCTCTAACCTGGGTAACCAATCAGTATCCCTTTTTTTGCGATACACAGATGTCACAAATGAGGCCGAATGAATCGAATTATAATATGCTTTTAGATTTGTAACTAGAGTTGAAAAAAATAGATGTTTTTCTTTTAGCGTCTTAGAAGAAAACAAATTATGTCTATGAGTTAATTTAGTTTTAATGAAATTATCGGGGTATCCTGGATTTTAAGACGCAGGCTGGAGAAAGACCATTTTCACAAACCTATGTTGCAGAAAGTCACATATGAGAGGATATATCCAAATGTAACAAAAAGTGGGGATGAGATTTGGGTTTTCAGGCCAACAACAGGTTTACAAGTATGTATTGTCAAAGGCTTTTTCTGTTCTCTCACACTCATCTAACAGCCTATGCTACTGTGACCTTCAAAGAACAAGTGAACAGATAGTATTCTTTGTTCGTGTCTACACGGATAATCACTGATAAGTGTATCAGTGATTTTTCACTAGGAGGTGGGGGTTGTTTTGCTACCCCAGCGGACAAAAGATATTTTAGTTACCGCAGCTGGGGAGGGGCCGCTACTGTCACCTAAGCGGTACAGGGCAGAGATGTGGTGAAACATCCCACAATGCAAAGGACTGCCCCCACTCTCACCCTGAATAAAGAACTGCCCAGCTGCTATGTCAATAGTATTGAGAAAACCTGATGCCTATAAATGTATCTTACCTTTTCTTCTCTCTCCCTATTACCTTTTTTTTTCTTTTAAATTGTATGTCTTGAATGAGAAATAGAGCTTGCTTTATGACAAGAAAGAGAAAATCCTACTGGTTTTTCTCATTGGCTAGAATTTTGGCCCATACGGCGTTTGAATTGGCACTGTTTTGACTAATGTAACAGGAGACTTCCCACAAATTTTTTACTTCATCAATGACATATACTTTCTACCAGCTTTTGTTAGTTAATGATAATACCAAATACATTATATCTGACCACCATTAGTGGGCATTTGAAGTGCTTTCCAGTAGATTTCATAAATAATTTTTAATTTAAAAAAATGTAAGGTGTTTTGGCATTTGTGTTATGATCTTTAAACTCAAAATTTATATTTTAGCAAATATACTCACCAATGTAACAACTATACATTTATAAGCCACACACTTTAAAATGCCTTGAGAATTATGAAACATCCCAAATTTAAATCAATATCTATATTTATTTTGTAACAAAATAATTAAAACCAAATATAAAGTATACTATTGTTTGCACTTCATACATTCTGATTATTATGCTGAAATCTGTTAACATTCAGTAAAAATAAAATTTTTTAAAAATAAATTTTTGTATTAGTTATTTAAAAAATGCCAAGCACATGATTAAGATAAACTTCTTGTTCATCAGATAAAGAACTTCGGGAGTAAATAATGACAAAGCAAATCCATTCAAAACACTAGGTCTTCATGTTTTGTTTCTTAGACCACTCAGGTGCTTCTTTTTTGGTCTGTTGGAAAAAAAGAGAAAAAAGAAAGTCAAGTAAAATGGTTACTAGGAGGATAAGAGAGGCAATTTAGAGAACTAAGAACCAATATACATTGGGGCTTTTTATGTAAGATTACAGTAAATAATTGCTTTTCTTAATTCAAAAGGGTACTTTAGGGGCAAAGGTTTTATGTTTTGTTAGAAATAATCTCCCACCTGGTATGTCTGTAGAAAAAATACACATCTGTGTTTTCTGGCTTAAAGCCTGTATTTAACATATTTTACTGAAGCGAGTCTGTATGAATTGTTTTATTTTCAGAGATAATTGTAAAAAATCAAGGACACAGCTTCTCTTTCAGTCAGTCTTAATCTGTCTATACATGAATATTCATTCACTCAATATTTATTGAAGAATTACTAGATCC
This sequence comes from Phyllostomus hastatus, assembly GCF_019186645.2. Classification (NCBI taxonomy): domain Eukaryota; kingdom Metazoa; phylum Chordata; class Mammalia; order Chiroptera; family Phyllostomidae; genus Phyllostomus; species Phyllostomus hastatus. Next base: position 24,420,216 of record NW_025333835.1, on the reverse strand, counting down.
AAATCAGCGTGCTCTGGATCTTCTGAATTGCTAAGTATTTACCAGAGTACTTCTTGGGTTTACTGATCAATCATTCCAGTGTCAAAAGAGCTGCAAGGGAGGAAGACCTACAGAATAAGCACTCAGAACTCCTTATACAGAGTACTAAATAAGCAGTCAAAATAGCCTATTTCATATACATATGATAATTAAATATGCAACTTACTGCTTTACCAC